>NC_046357.1:60222493-60532226 GCF_000738735.6 Corvus cornix cornix
ATGTTGTCTGTTTCATGTTCTGAAAATGAGAGCTATCAGGGAAGATTTCACTCACAATAGTAGCACATGTCAAAAAAAATGGCAAACAAAGCGTTTGGTGAAGGCATATGTATTTGCATACAGGGTCTGCATGCACGTGCTTTATTCACCTCTACCTGCAATTCCCTGGTCATATGGCAAGGGTGCCATATGGCCAGAGGTTTAAGTAAAAAGATACTAGGAGAAAATTGCAGAGAAAAGGTCAAGTAAATAACTCACTGAGAGTTATAAATGCTCTGGATGAAAACCACAGCAAACCCAGGTAGGAATCTGCAGGACTAGGATATGAAATACTACATGAAATGAAGGAGTCCGTTGGCCTAGTACTTAGCTATTCTCCAAAGGATGGCATCCATTTCAGGGTCTGGATACAAAAACCAGCAGTGGGTAAAAATAAATGCACTGGCATACAAATAGATAAAGAAATGGTATTATGATAATCTAACACTTCTTGGTGTGATTAAATCTTACTGGGAAAATATTCAAACACTTAATGTTTTATGGCTATAATGTCTAACACTTAAAATACTTTTCATTGTTTATCTTTACACTCATAGAACATGAAATCCAAGATTTCTTTAAAATTAATTGCTTTTTAAAACCAATTTTCAAGGAGAACATATGTTATGGTGTTACATTTTATTGCATACTAGGGAAAAATTAAAATTGGTTTATTAGTTCTCTGAGCTGCATTTTCTTTGGTCTTGCAGAACCACTGATATGTTATACTGGTTTTATTTTGTTCAAAAGTTAAGAGAAAGAAAATAATGTACAAATCTCAGAAAATGCAAGAGTTAAATCTGGCCTTTGTATAGTTACACCACCAGGGAAACCACGTATGTGTGAACAGGACTAAACAGGAACTGAAATGTCCCATATGTATCAACACTAAGAATATTTTTTCAAATTTTTTTTGAAATCAAAGAAACTGTGAAACACACAGTTCCTTAATCCATTCTTAGCTCACTTAGTTGCAACTCCTCTCTCTTTACTAACAAAAAGTAATTGGTTCTCAATACACTTTAAGTAAGCTTTCTTCAACTTGAAATAATTGTTTGAGGGGCAAAAAATGTGGGTGAGGAAGTATGTGTACATTTGCTACCAAACAAATTTTGTCTTCTGTAGCTGTTGCATTTTATTCACCTTCCTAATTCAGTGCATACAAATGGATACACAGGTCATATCTGGAAATTTATAGTTCTGAAAGCAGAATGTAACTCACTATAGTATAGATACCCTGGCAATCTCTACTTGGACAATGGTAGGGAAAAGGAGAAGAAAAGAATGGCCTTTGCAACGTCAGTCATTTATGGTTACTTTATTTTGGGCCTGAGTTTTCTCTTGTTCAGAAACCCCAATTACCTAAACTTCACATTAATAAGTCTCAGGATTAACACGACTCCTTGAAAGGTCAGCAAAAAAATTCAAACATAAGAACACTGTGAAGTGGGCTTTTAGCTCCACTTTCTTTCCTTATGTGTTACTGTGTCTTAATGCAAAAAAATAACATTTGTTTGTCATTAAGTGTAAATTTTCCTTTGATTGTCCCATAGCATAGAAACCAGGTGACTTTTTCTTATACTTTTGCCTTCTAGAATAATATGTTCTTTTGAGGGGACAATATCAATGCTTCTGCCCCACTATACTGTCCATGCTCATCTTCTCTACTGGGCAATATTCTTTAAATACTTGCTAAATGATATCAGACCTGTCAAAGTGACTTAAAACATACAAATTAAGAGATTACCTATCAGAAGAAACACTAGAGCAGATCTTATAGTAAGTGAAAATTTTTGTTCTTTCACCACTGCAGGACTACATTCAAAATTTCCCTTACAAAATACACTGGCAATATATCTATGAGATAAAAAAAATGTTCTCCAAGATTTTAATTTGGCAAGACAAAAGAGATGCAGCGTAATATGTTGTCTTCCCTGCCCCTTCTCGTTATCCTTTTCCATCCTGTCACATCTGTGTGGAATTTTTCAGAGGTTTTATAAGGCAGCCTGCAGGGTCTCCATCTAATGTTACATACAGAATTCTAAAGGCTTATTCTTAATTTTTTTAAACTTTCTTTCATTTTCTCTATGGCTTCAAATAAAGACACCTATCTACTGCCTAATATCAAGACTTTGTCAAAGCTAAATTCATTATTTGTATTTAAAATTCTTGAAGGAAGTCAGGATAACCAGGGAAACACTTCACAGACAGGGGTTTGAAGTATCCAGCACTTTGTAATATACCTAGTACGTGGCACTGCACAGTACAAGAATGCGTACAAAAAAACAAAACAAAACCAAACAAACAAACCAGCAGGCCCTGGCTGCAAAATATTTGTATTTACATCTTATAATAGACATACATATGCCATCTCATTAGGTTTCCAATCTTCTTTTCAATTCTACTGTTCTTCAGAGTAGATTATGAATAGAAAGTATTTTTTTTATCCAAAGTTTGGTCTTCTGCTTAGTTTGGTAGGAGTCCCTTGTCTTCATCTGTGCTTTTTCCCCCCACTTTTCTTTAAAAAAAAAAAACAGGGTAGCTTAAAATGTCTTTGATTTCATAACATCTATATTTCTTTTTTTTTGCCTCCTTTATTTTTCTTTCAATATTACATAGTTGATTCTGAGTGTCTTTATGTCCATTAGGGGACTTGTGGTACACTTATCAATATTATGAGCACAAATCAAATGGTGGCAAAGGCTCTCTTATTCACACCCATCAGTTCAGAACTTGACATATGAGACCGTGACCCATTCAGTATGACTTTGTTAGACAGCTCTGAGATCATTTCAGTGTGCTTTGGTTTATTAAAGAACTGTTCAGTTTTCCAGTCATTTTGACAACTGTGTTCTTCCACACTTGTAGGGAAAAGGGTGTACACAATGGTCAAATCCTTATGTACAGACTGAGGCACCTATATTAAATTCCCAGTATGCTGTTATCCAAAACAGTTATTGACAAAATGCTTTAATTGCCTCTCCACTGACTGTAAGCTGGGTGTGCAGTAGACAAAATACATCTCACTCAAAACAATCTGAGGAAAACAATGTTGAATAAGGCACCCATGACAAATAATACACTACTCTGCCACTGCCAATAAAAGTAAATGTAAAAGCATCTTTTTTCTCATCTGAGGAGGATCATGCCACAACTTTTCACAATCCTAGCTGATTCTTTCTTTGAAGGACAAGTTATGACTGAATCCATTGACCCAAGCAAACCCACTTTCTCTTTGTTGCTGAGGACATTAGCAAGTTATGGTTTGAAGGAATTAATAAAATTCATCAATTATTGGTGTTATGTACACCAATGTGTACAATCAAAACATTACAAATATTAAAGGGTGAGAAAAATCATTACATTAGAAACTACAATATGTTTCCATGCTCTGGCACTGAGAACACACAGAGTGTATTCTTTGCAAAACACTTTAGTGGTAGATTTCAATTCTTCAAAATTTTTGAATCTCACCTGTTAAATTTGTCTTCTTTTTGTTTGTTTATTTTTATTTTGCTACAATACATAGGTAACAATGATGTCCTGAGATTTCTTCTGAAATGGTTTATTTTTTAACCTCCTTTCTTCCTCTCTAGAACCGTAACACTTTCAAGTTTTCCAAACATCACTTTTCAGAGGCTAGGAAGTTTGAAAGTTTCTGGAATGAAGAAATAGCAATTGAAAAACTCTGACAGGATTAACGGCAGTGAAACGTATGCATCAATGTAGGTTTCATTCTGCCAGACTGGCTGTAAAATCAAAATAGTAGAAAAAGGCAAAAAATGAATCAAAAGTGGCATTTTCAAAAGTAGGTGTTTTCATAAATTCAGGAAGGAAGGAAGGAAGGAAGGAAGAAACAAAGGAAGACAAGAAAGAAAGAAAGAGAAAGAAAGAAACCCCACATCAAACTAAAGGAAAAAAGTCGACGTTTACAGTGATTGTTTTTAACAGAATAGAAATCTTGTGACTTGTTGACTAGAACTTCCAGCTGGTAAGTCAGCTTCACTATCTGCCATGAAGTAGCTAAATACTACATTTGCCTCTCTAGCTCCTCTTGAAGCATGTAGGCATGGATAAGATAAATTTAACTCATCTTGCTTCCATCATACTCCAGTACTAGAGAAAAATTACATTTATTTTCAATTATCAATAAGGCTAAAGAGTATGTTAATTTAGTCTCACAGTTTGCATAAAATCCCAAGTACTACCTGCATTGAGTCTAACAATTTTTGTTTGAATAAGATCTCCTTCAGAGAAACACCCTTTCAAAGAGTTCGAGCCATGGTGCTCCTACCTTTTATGGTGAGCTATTCTAACAGCTAATCATTCCCACTGTTAAAGTTTGCACTTTTTTCCACTTTTCTTTGCTCAAGATGCTGCTTGTTCAAGTTGTTATGCCTTTGTTTGCTAGATTAAAGATGTCTTGGGTTCTTTGTTGTTTGTGTACTTGATGTGGGCTCCTGAAGGTGACATTCACAACTTCTCTGAAATTTCCCCACCTTGTGATCTACACCTACCTACTAAGCAAAGTCAAAGTGATATTAAAATAAAGGGGAAAAATGAAGAAAAGCAGGTATTCTCAGCTAAATGAGACTTGTTGATTTTATAGGCTGGTATTATTTTTCTCTCTTGAGTGGTGTCTCCCAGAAAGTCCATTAATAATCTTATGTTCTACAGCCTTCCCATATTTCAAAAATAGCTTATTTTATCATTATTTTAATTTTAAAAATCTAAAGACATAGAAATTTGTTGCCTGTCAGTGTGTTGTAAGTGTAACTGTAAGTGATGATGTGTTCTAGTCACAAGTAATGAAGTTAGAGGCAAAACATATCTGAATAACAGAATAACAAAATGGCAGACTTGTGTGATGTTTTTCAAGCTTTTTCGGCTTCTCTCTCTAAGAAATGCATGCTAGCTTTCTCTGTGTCAGTGACTGTCAGAAATATTGATGAATGAAAGAAAGTCAGAAACCAGGAAAGTAAAACAGATAACCTTCATTATCTTGTTTTCTGAGGACACTGTTTAATAGCAGTAGAGCATTGTAGTGGTTTACCATTATTTTTTCACCATCTGTGCTGCAAGTGTTACAAAAATCCAGAAATACATGCTGCTGCTAGGATTTCATATGGCCACTTCAAAAGTGGATTTGTTTTTGCTTGGTTGTATATGGTGACAAGTGGGAGATAACTGTAGAAGCAAATATATTCAGTTGAAAACTTTTGGGCAGATAAATGAAATTTGGCTATTTAAATGACTAGTTAAATTGTTTATCAACAGTCCATTGTGATGGGTATGTTTCCTTGGCACAGCTCAAGTTGCACAGAGGTGATATAGCTCAGAGGACAAAACTGGCATAACTACTGAAGTGCATTGCTCTATGTGCTAAGAAAACCTGCTTCTTGCTTCTGAACAGTGTACACGCACTCAGTGCTCTCAAAGTCTCAGGCTATGATGCTTTACTGTATTTTTAAAGAGAAAACCACACTTCTTATCTCACAAATTGCTAACAAGGGCCATTCCACTGAGACAATGAAACTGGGTTAATAACACTGTGTAACATGTATTCCCATATAAAATAACTGATTTTTTAGACATAACTCCCCCTCTAATTTGAAATAATGTGTTAAAGTTTGTTGCTTTGTTGTGGATTTTTTCATTCTAGCATAATAAGCAAGTATTTCAAGGTTCTTATACCAGGTTAAATCTGAGAAACTGATTTATAAGCAATCAATAGATAAGCAATAATACCTGTGAGCAGTATAAATATTTTCCTCAGTCCAAAAAACCCAGAAACACTGTTTCTATGTAAAGTGTTTGACAGAAATGCACAGTAATGCAAAGATAGAAGTGGAATTACTTGAAAGTTCTTTTTTACCTTACATTAGAAAAACTAAAATCACCTAGCACTTCAAAGTTTTTTGTTGGGAATGCTTTCTTATTCCAATGGACTCCAAATTTGCCTCATTAGAATCACCTGGGTTTGTTTAATCAAGGCAGCTACACACACAACCTCTATCCACCTCCTGAGCATGGTGAAGAGTGTTTCCTTCATGTTTCTAAGGAGACTGTAAAACATATGGGATCCTCTGAGGCTTTTTAATAATTTCCCTTACTTTTTCTTAGAAACTAACATTTCTTCGGAGAGACCATTTCCCCCTATGAAACTTTGTCCTACTTATCGGCATAATATAATGTACTGAAGGTTTTCATAAAAGAGCTATCCTTTCAGAAGAAAAATGTATGACACTAAGGCTTTTTTTGTGTACTGCAGCTCACTTCTTTATGCTAGACTGCAATTTAAATTAAAGGAAGACCACTATAATCATCTTCCAATCATAATTTTGTAAAGCCCATCAGTTGTACAACCTGTGTAGCAAATGATTCACTTTGCAGTGATCAAGACAATGACATTATCTAAAATTTTAATAAATGTTGGACCCCCACAAAAATGTGTTAACTGATAAACATCGTTGTGTGAATCTCATAATCCTAAAATAGGTCATTAGATAAAATATGTCTTCACCTCAGATGAAAAACTGCACTGTATTGTTGTAGAAAGTTTGCCAGAAAATTTGGTTTTGAAACCTGGAAAAATTGAACCTCTATGTGATTTTTAAAAGTAAAATAAAGAGCAAAAAAAGTAATTTGGTGTACCAAAAAACTAAGGTATACAATAGTCTGGAGGGATGCATGGAGCACAGAATGAGCATACTTCTGAGAACAATATGTTGTCAGCAACATAAAGCACACTTCTAAGAGGCAGGCGTTCTCAATCATCTACCTTTAGGACTGGCTGTCAGTTTTTTCCAAGTTTTCCAAGAGCATTTATCACTGCATTAGTAGCACTGCAGGGAAACACTTTTTCCAAATAATTTGATTAATTTTCTGAGCCTTACCACATCATCAAGCTGAAATGCATTTTTTTGTGTTAAAACCAAATTCAGATAATGAAAGCTGACAGAAAGTCCTTTGTTTTGACAAATACAATATTTTAATTATTATGCCTACTAAACACCTCATTAGTGATTACCAATTTGAGCACAGAAGTCTAATATAAAAGTCCTTTGTCTCAGTTCTCTAATGATGTAGAAACAGATGTAAAAGTCTGTTTTCCAGTTTCTGAAAGTTTGTTGTTTTTTTTTTTCCTTCAGGCACTGCTTGTTAGTCATTTTAGGTCTGACTTTTGAACCCTGTAAAAAGGCACATAGACAGGACATGCTTCCTTGCTGGTTTTGTAAATAATTTACTAGGTTTTAGATCAAATAAATGAAAAACCAACTTCTTAAATCATCTAAATAAGGTGTGTCCTAAGTAAAGCCTTCCATGAAGACCAACTGGATTGCAGTGCAGGCACTACTGAATGTTCATACAATATTCATACTCATTGCTTTAGGGTTGTTATAGGTATTTTCTGATATAATTCCACAAAACATACTGTTCGCTGAGGACTATCAATGCATTATTAACTCTGTTTATTTCAGAAGGCTAGTTTAGACACAATAAAATAATTAGTCTTTTCTGAATATCTGTAAGTGCAGTTACAGATATGCTTTTCCATCATTGTGATTTGTTAGCATGTGCTGATAACACCGCAACCTAAGAAGTCTACATGAAAATTAATTAGGCTGTTTTTTATGGGAGAGTATGTGAGGAGATAAATGGTTCATGATAAATGAACTCTCCGGCCACAAACTGGAACATTTATTGATTCACTGACCATTTATCCTGGAATTTACTCCCTACCAAAAAGAATATTGCTATATACTTAAATAAAGGTTTTGAGTATTATGCTAACCTTTCACCAGGCAGTAATAAGTGCCCTAACCAAACCCATTCTGCTTTGCTTCCCATTCATTTTGCTGTTATCATCAGCATTATTATCCGCTACAGAAGCTCAGCAAATTATAATGGGTTTATCTGGAATATAAAGTTGTAAGATCCCACCTTCACACATTCTTTATATTCTGATGGTGTCTAACAAAAAATATACAATCTTCTATTAATTCAGATATCTGTATCCAAATACACTTTAAATGGGTATCCCATTCCAGTCAGAAAAGCTACTATCTGTTGGGCTTTTTGGAGTATTGGTAGAGCTTATTATGTGATATTAGATCCAGTTTTAGTATTTGATGCATAGGCTGATTAAATATTAGTTCCTCGTATAGCTTCTAACACATACATGCACAGTTAATACCCAGCATTTATGCTTATAAAATAGTTGAGACATAAGGGATTGTTTAACTGTATGGGGTTTTTTTTGCCTTTGGCTAGTCTAGATGTACTTAATTATAAGGTTTAAATTCACTTGGGTTTTGTAAACCATTTAGGCACAAAAAGCAGAATAGTCACAGCAAGGATTCCACTTAGTGTATATCTTAATTGAGGACAATACTCATTTTTTCTTTCTTGTTTTTTTAAATTCCTCCCCTCCAGTCCTTTTTAGAGTTACGAACTTAATTGCCTGAGAGAAAAACTATTTTAAAAAAGAAAGTAAGCCATGGAAATATTTATCATTGGAGAGTATCTAATTTTTAAGGAGTGCATTCTTTAACATGGATTCGCATGAGACATGCGCATGAAAGTCAAATATGTTTCAGACACTTGGGAAAAAAATAGTGGGCTCCCAGAGAATGCTGAAATAGAGGGGAAAAGATGGCATCAGAGATATGGTTTCTGAAATGGTGGTCAGTAGCCAGGCCTTTCCTGTGGCACAGGTCCTGCTGAGGACTCTTTTTTATATTGTTAACTGCTAGTCATCTTTGACACAAGTTTTAGTCGCCAAGTGAAAGATTTTCAAGAATACTGTATCTGGTCCTGCATGGTGTAGCAGAAGGTAATGGACTGAGACAGAAAAGAAAACTGACTTGGCTGACTTGGAAATTCGAGGGATAGAAAGAAAAGGAGGAGGAGGATGGATCTCTAATAAATCATCTGAAATAGAAAAATATTCACTGCTCTTACTGGCCCCAGAAAATCTGTCATTAATAGCACAGGATGACAAAGATATCTGACAGATATAAAAAGCCCAAAGCTTCCTTGAAAAATTTTACGCAGGTGAAAATCTTGGTCTTAGAGGGCAATATTTTTTCTAGAGTAATTCTCTCATACTCTCTGTTCTAGTAAAGCACAATTGCTTTGACCTGAAACAAGCCCTCCTTCCCTGAAAGGCTTGCCTAGGGTCCCCTTCCAGAGCAAAAAAGAATTTCAAAATCAGCTCAACTCCAGTATTGCTTGTGCTGTATAGAACAGAGAACACACTACATATAAAAAGTAAAGTGGTCCAGTAATATGACACATACTTTTTATTGACTATTCTTGTCCTTAGGCATTAGGTTTTGATGCCTATTATAACCAAGGTCTAACCATTATGCTTGGTATTATTTCATTATAATAACCTGTGTCATTCTGGGATCATCTGCAAATTCTGTGCTCAATTTAACACAAAGGCTTGAACTTACTGATCTAGCCAGCAATGTCTGGTTGGACTAAGAAGTCTAAGGTGGATAGATTTTAAATTTTCCTTAGTGCTGTTTTTTAGGAGAGTAATGTGCCTTAACAATATTGCTCTGAAAGACTTTGTTCTGCTACTTTCTTTTAGAATTTATTTTGCTACTGTTGCTTCAAGTTGCAGAGAATTATTTTGAACTGAGAGATAAAGTCCACTATATTTAGGATGAATTTAATAAAAATCATGATTTGAAAAAGTGATGACATTTATTTATTCTAAAAATGACGAAAGTCTCTCCTCTGTGTTCTACTCATAATGACTTTAAATCACCCCTCCAGAAGTTCAATTGACTCCAATAAAAAAACCAAAAAAAACAAGGATTCATTCAATTAGGAAATAATCCCCTGGTCTCTATGCCCATTATTTCCACAGAATGTTTAATGGCAGAACCTTGGTCTTACTGGTTAAGTCTATATATCATTCATTGAAAAGACAACAGTTTCATTGAACATGCTGATGAATATCTGTGTCACAGTGGTGTAAAAATGGTGATTAGAGCATGCTGGTGGGAAATGGAGAGATTTATATCCTAGCAGTAGAACTCGCTCTGAAGGTTAAAGGATTTGTTGTTGCTTTCTCAGCTGTGCTTTCAAGGAGATCAAGTGTGATCTAGATTCTATGCAGATGAGGATCTGAATCATGTAAGAGAGGGAAATAGTTTATATAGAATTCTGAGGTTGGAGATAATCAAAGCAGAACAGATCTAGAAATTCCCTGAAATTTTTTTTTGCAATCGTCAGAATTTTAATATAAAATTTATTATCATACAGGTTCTTTATATTAAGAAACCGCAATTTAGGAAACTTCAACTGAGCAACAATTTTTGAGATAATCCTGAGCTAATAATTAGATTTATGTGTTCTTTTAGCATGTAAAATCTACAAACAAAGATCATAAGGATGCATTCGTACAAAATACAACTATCAGAAAGGATACTTAGCTTGTTCAATGAAGTGTGCTTAAAAAGGAAACAAAATAAATACAAAAATTAAATCAAACCCTTACACTAAAATAAAAAAAAACAACTAATCTTTCCTTATGAATGAAATTGCATATCTAGACTTTCCAGGGCCAATATCATGTTATTTGTATATCTGCAACATAATTGGTAATGAACAGGTGTAGCTGCTTCAATTAACTTCTGTAACAGATTCAAAGCACTATTTTATGTTTTAATGTATATATCATTTACTCATTTTTACTAGCAAAAGTCTTTTCATGGTTTTTTGGGTTATAGTACTTTTCAGACTAGGCACCAGATGAAAAAAATGGAGAAGTAAAAGTAAGCAAACATTCCTAAAATACATAACCAATTTTTTTTTTTTAAATAAAAGATAACTGAGAATTTAACAAGATATAGAAGCAAAATGAAAATCTGAAACTAAAGCTTAAAACAACCTAACAAAATAACAACAACAAATAACAACAACAAACAAATGAACTAATAAAATCATCTCGATAAACCCTCACTGATTCTTTAATTAAACTCCTGTCTCTTTAAGGTCTTTACACTGAAATTCCTTTAGCAGTCTGTGAGCTTTTTGCTGAATTAATCAGTCAGCACTATACTAAGAGAATGCTGTAAAAAGTACAGGAGAAATAGTATTGAGAACAGTACCTACTGGAATTCTGCATACTTTAGAGAGATGAGTAATTGAAAAAGCTCATGTTCCAGAGGTAAAATGCCTCAAGAACAATAATTTAAGTATTTTTTTGTTGTTGTTCAGAACTGTTAGGGTGGGTCAGCCTGCTCTCGGACTGAAACCATCAAATGTCAGTCACCAGAAGAGATCACTGCGGTCTAGGTTACCTCCCCCAGGGTGGCTCCCAATCCTAAATTACCTCCCCCTGTTCCAGAAAGTTCTCCCTTTTTTAGTTATTAATTGGTTCCCTGTTACGACTCCTGCCTCCCTGTTTCCCCATTTGTTCTGAAAAATTGTATCCTCCCCTCTGCTTGTACCCCATTGGTTGTTTCCTTTCCCTGCCTTGCTCCGCCCCGCCATAAAGGGGGCTAGCCCGCGTCTGCTCGAGGCTGCTCTGGTCCCTGGTCCCTCCTGCAAATAAACTTGTTGGAACCCACACCAGAAGCCCCTCCCGCCTTCTTTGCCTCCGGGCTAATGCCAGCCTGATCATCGGCTGCCCGACGACGTGCTTCCTCTGAGGAGGAGCCAGCGCACGCACCCATCCCACGCCGATTCCACTGAGCCGTCCAGCGAGGAAGCTGTGGAGGCCAAGGCTGCGTCCCCTCTGCCCGAGGGCAGCCAGGGCTTGTGGTGACAAACCCCCGGTTGCGTTACAGAACAGCATCTCTTTCTTCATGGTGCGGTCAGGATTGTTATCTCATTATCTTCTCCAATAACTAACTTCTGTGCAAATTAATGTAGGAATGCTCTGAAATGTGTGGCCAAATTTTGTGTGTTGTTACAATATTGTGGTATGCATTGACAGTTTTTTGTCTTTGTCTTTTCACTAACACTAAGGATCAAACTATAATTTCAACTCAGAATGGGTTTTTGTGAAGTAAAATACTCTTGGATGCATAATTTGAGGTAACAGTCTATATATATATTTTGGAGAGGCTGTTTTTATATATTTGCTTTTCTGTTTTAGGAAGAGAATGAAATATTGTAGAGATAAGCAAAAGATTAAGTGAATATTTTAGCTACCTCTATATGAATCCCTCTCTCCTGACACTTAGAAGTTTGTTAATATTACACTAGGGTTTTTTTAATCAAATATAGATTTCAAACATGTCACCTCACAGTGAGGCGTCTATTTAATTTTGTAACGCTGTAATGGTGTTTCACCTGAGTGAAAACTGCATAATCAACAGGAATCCTTCTATCCCCAGGGCACAGGCATAGGCATAGCCACCCAAAGATGTCAGAATGATGATGTGATAGGAAAACCAGTTAGCACACAACCTGTCACTCAGGTTAGTGACCTGTTGCAGAGCAGCTGGCCATCTTCCCATCATTTGAAAGTAGACATACACTGAAAGAACTAGAAGTGTGATGATATACAGTTGCAAGAGAACCAAAGTACTAGGACTGGGAAGGACTGTAGCATTTGAAATCTGAAGAACTAGATCTGACTACAGTTTTAGACATATCTCAAAGTGATGTTTTGTATCTGAAATAAGGTAGACTGATATGGGATAAAGTATCCAGAAACCATATCCTCTGAGTGCAGAGAACTAAGAAGGAATTAACATGTTAATTAACTTATGTGAACAGATAAACATGTAGAAGAACCTGGAAAGACCAGTGCAGTTGCTTGAAACAGAAAGAACTACATTTCTGCCATCTTTTATATACAAATGTATCTTTAACATTGCAGCAGTTCCCATTTGACTGGTTTGACTTTTCTGGACTAGGAGCTTCTCAGTTACTGAAGTACTAGACTGTGATTTCTAACTCCACAGAACAGAGCTGTGCTCTACAGCCCTACTATCAACACCAAATGCAAGATTTTATCTTCTTTTCAAATTTATTGCAATCACATACCTGCAGTTTGAGAAAAAAGCAAGCTACCAGTTAATGAGGCTGTACTGGGGTGAATATTTTTGACCTGATCTAATTGTGAAAAATACATTTGTGCTGTAAGTTTAGTAGCTACTTGTGCTCTGACAACTTCCAGAGACCATAACCTGTGTCAGGCTCCATGATATGATGAATTTTGGGGACATACGAGTGTGTTTTCTCTTCAAGAATCTTACAGTGTAGTTTTAGGCAGGACATGACAAATGGTTGTAACTGAAAAAACCCTAAACAAACAGAAAAGCCAAACCAAACCAAACCTACAACAAAACCAGCCAATGAAAAAGAGAAACAGAGAAGAGTGGGAACAAGAGAATTAATGTCAAGAACAACTGTCTTTATCACTCTGTTATTCCTAACTTGCTGCTAATCAGGGCCTCAGGAGCTACAGAAAAAGAAGGAAACATTAGACTGTGCTCTAATTCTTTGTATCATCATCATCTAGACCATGAGAATTAATCAATGCTCTGCCATTTCTGTTTGATTTTCACTCTTTTGCATGAGACTAAGATGTCAGCCTTTGAATAAGTAATGTATTCAAGCTGTAATACCAAAACGCTCTTTTACTATGACCTTTAGATCAATACTCTAACTGAGAGTGTTTGGTCCTTGTATTCTTTTCCTGTTTAGAAGCTGCCTGGGCAATAGAGCATAGAACTTGAATGTTTGCCAATCAAAGGATAAAATAATAACGTGCTAAATTTAAAAATCTATTTAAAAGGAGTAAAACTGTTGGTGATTTATTCTAAAGAGAAGATATAGAATGGTAACATAAACCTAAAGCCCTTTAAGTCAAAGTTTGAAACAGGAATGGAAAAACTACCAGCCTGGAACATAATGAATTTAAATAGGGAATTTGCTGTTTTCATCCTATATAGAGCTCAAATTATCTTCAAGATTTTCCCTTTTCTTTCCCTGAAGTATGTTTGCATTCTCTTGCAGAAAGAAAGAAAAAAATCTGAGGCAGAGATACATTGAGATCTTACAGAGATTTTACTTATGCAGTGAATAAACTATTAACAGTTTAGTTTCAAAATTTCAAAGCATTTTTCCACTGACTAGGCATTTTAACTGCTGCCAAATGACTTGGACACGGGCACGGGAGGATCTGTTTAGCTTTACTGTCAAATAATGAGAAGATTACTAAAACTGTAAATTTCAATAAAAGTGTTTACTGAAACCAATTGGGAAGGGTTAGAAATTCTGTATGAGTGTTATTTTCTTTGTTGAAACCAGGACAGCCTTTTCCTTAAAAAAATCTCCTTTGAAATAAAACTGCCGACATCAGAATGACGAGAATCATGGGCTGATTGAGACTGCAAGGGGACTCTGGAGGTCATCTTGTCCAACACTTGTCAAGCAAGGTTGCCTTGAGCTGATTGCCTAGGGCTGTGTTCAGATGGCTTTTGACTATTTTCAAGGATGGAGACTCCACAACTTATCTGGGCAACCTGTGCCAGGACTTTGTCATCCTTAAAAAATTAATCTCCTTGTGTTAATGTGGACCTTCCTGTGTTTGCTTTTGTGTCCATTGTCTCTTGTCCTCTCACTGGGCCCCCCGAAAACAGCCTGGATCTGTCTCCCTTTCCCCCTCCCTTTAGATCTTAGTACACATTCATAAGATTCCTTCTGAATCACCTTTTCCCTACGCTAGAGAGTCCCTCAGTCTTTCATCATATATGAGATACTCCAGTTGCCTAAACATCTTAGAGACCTTTACTTGTCTCTTTCCAGTAGCCTTGAATCTCTTTTGTGCTGGGAAATTGTTGTGGAGTGATTTTATGATGATTAGTCTATTCCCTGAGCATCTGCTCTATGCCCAAAAATGGTTGCTGTAGATCCAGGGGGAGGGGGGAGCCTTGGGTCTCTTCCGTGGGTTTTTTCAAAGCCTCACCCCCCACCCAGGGGCCCGGGTTCCGTGCAGTCTGGATTTTTTTACTTGGCTAGCTTGGGTTTTTGTTGTTAGCTTAGGTGAGAAAGTTTTTTTCCTTTCCCTGGCCTTGGAGAGGCTGCAGCAGCAATTCTTTAGTGACTTTTGGAAGTGAACTGGATGGTTTGGTTTTGGTCTGAGATGAGAGAGAACAACTGGCGGGAGAACAATTGGCTGGGACTGGCGGGAAAGTCAAGGGGCCTCTCCATTTCAGCCTCAGACCTCAGAAAAAGCCGAGCGGGCAAGAGAAAGCACAGCAAACCCACCAGCTTCATCTGCTGTGAAGAGGGGACCAACAGCAGAGATTCAGCACGTTCACATCTATTTCCCAAGATGCTGTGTGAATCTTTTTTTTTCCCCCTGAGAGAGGAGCCGGCACCATTTTTCTCCCCCACCATGTGGCAAGGTTTTTTTCCCCGCCTTTTTGGGGTTCTGTTCTGATGTGTGTGGGGGGGGAAAGGGGGTGTGATGTGTGGTGTAAAGTCTGACAGTTCAATGGGTGGCATTTATTTACTTTTTTATTGTGCCATGTGGGCACTCTGTTGCTCAATAAACGATTGGGGTTTTTTCACTTTCATCCACTAGGGATTCTTGGAGACCTTTTTTTTTCAGAGGAAACACTCATTCCAGACTGTTTTTCTCCTAATTTTTTCTCTAAACTGAGACAGAAATGTAGAACAGGACCCAGTGCTCCAGTTCTCCAGTGCCCTCACCAGTGCTTAATAAAGAGGAAGGACGTTGCCTTGCCCTGCTGCCAGTGATGTGTCTGATGCAGCCAAGAATGCTATCAGTTTCCTTTGCCCCAGGGACACAATGCTGGTTCATGTTTAATATGGGTCCACTAGGACTCCCATGGCTTTCTCTGGCAAGGGACTTTCCAGCTGGGCAGCCACCAGTGTATAACAGTGAACGGGGATTTTCCTCCCCAGGTGCAGGCCTTCACACTTCCCCTTGTCAAACTTCATGAGGTTCCAGACAGCTCAATTCTCCAGCCTGTCAAGATCCTTCTGAATAGCAGCAAAAACCTTTTGCATATTGGATGTTCTTCCTAGTTTTGTACCATCTGCACACCTGCTGAAGATACAGTCCACCTCATCATGCAAAGCATTAATCAAGTAAGATTGGCCTCTGAAATATACCACTAGTTGCTGGCCTCCAACTAAACTTTGTTCCACTAATCAGAGCACCCTAGACCTTGACATTCAACCAGTTTTCAGTTCAGGCCTTTTCCTTGTGATATGATCAGCCATCACAACTATCTAGAAAGCTTTTTAATTGCAAAAGTACTGAAGAATGCTTCACTAAAGACTATTTGTGCCATTGCATTTTCTTTCTGTACCCTTTTTGTCTCTAGTAGTATTTTGCACCAGTTTCCAAATGGCACACACCAACTTTAAATGAATTATGGTGTCAAGTTAATAATATCTAAGGGGGAATGTTACAAAGTGTAGGAAGGAAAAGAAATCTGGAAAACTTAAAATGCTAGAGCTATTAGGATATGTGTATCAGGAGTAAAAAATTGTTTAAGGACTTTGTAGCTACCCATATTTTATCCATTGTGCTAAAAACCTGTGACATCCTGTCTTCTGAAATACCTCTTATAAGGTCAGTACTGTTCCTGATAGCACTGGAGGGTGTATAAGATTAGTATAATATCCTTGTCAGTATTTGCCTGCCAATCTGGAGGAACCGCTTTAAAGCACAAAATGTTCGTTGAGGAACTATGCCCGATTTTATGTTGAGCTTTTTGACATGAATATTTGTTCCCTGGCACACATTTCTGGCTTTTCCACATGGCATTCCCATAAGCACTTTCAACTATTGCAAACTAATGTTTCAGTCTCTGTGAATGCTCACAAGGAATTTGCCTATACAACAAGTGGTGAGTTCTATAGAAAAGATGTTGAAAATGGTCCTGTTTGGGTGATGTTATCAAATGTTAAATTTACATTGATTTTTAACATTTTACTTTTGAAATACCTTTAAATAATTCATCCAAATTTCTTGTTTGTTTGGTTTGGTTTGGTTTAGTTTCAGTTTGTTTTCTTTTTGTTCAGACAAACCCTTGCAGACAAGGTATAGAATTTCTTAGTAAAAATATTAATTATTAAAATCCTCCCTCATATAATCACTCGTAATAATTATTTTGTATTCTTTTTTAATGTGTAGATTTCCATAGTTTTATGTGAATGCAGTATCTAACTTGTGTAAACTAGAAATAACCAATGATAGATAAAATAAATTTTAAACAGAACTCAGTTCCATTGAAATTGACTATATGCTCAAAAAACCCTCCTCCCAAAATCTGCTGTAAGATATAATCCATCTGTAAGCAAGAACAGTATTCCACAGTCAGTTTAACTTGCAATGTCAAAATGACTAAATGGTATTCATATTAGAAAAATATGCATGGGGGAAAAAATACTACCAAAATATTTATTTCTGTTTACTTTCTCTTCTTTTATGAAAGATGGTTCCAAATGATAAAAAAAAAATTAATTATTTCTGTGTTTTCTTTTAGTATTTATCCTCTTTTCATATAACCAAATCCTTTGTTTTTGTAGACTGGTGTACCCTGCTGCTATAGTTTTTAGCTTAGCAAATTCTTCAACAGCTCTGTAGTTTCATTACATGCCAGGCAACTTCTGGGTGTAGCAATGTAAAACATTAGGATGTGATAGTTTGGCTTAGACAAAAAAAAAGAATCTTAAATCACTGAAGATTAATTTTGGACCATTTCCCAGTGTAAATAGGGGAAAATCTGTTTTTTGGTGATGTTGGATGGGAAAAGTAATTGGGAATAATTTCCTGAGAAGGAATAATCCTTAGGGCATAATCCCCTACTAGATCTCTGGATGACCGTATATCTCTTGCCTATCCGTATATTTTAGTCTCAGTACAGCTGTAATTGTAGAAGTATTAGGGTCTCCTCCATATAATTCTGCAGCCAGTGAGCCTGTAAATCTCATCTTAATGTGATCTTTGCAATCAGAAAAATCATCTTCAGCTGAGGTGACCAAATGTTCTTATATATTTTTTCTTGACTGAATTTGCTTTATCCACATGTGCCTTCTGTGTTTTACCATCGGTAACATTTGAAAGCTGTAGAGTCATATACAAAAACATGGTAGTGTCAGATTTAACCAGACTCTTTGATTTACATTAGCTGTGTCTGTTCATTTTAAGTAGTTAGATGTCGCTGTCAAAGACATGGGAAAAACTGTTCCTAAAATAAAAGATCCTAGACTTCTGTAGTGGGTTGACCCTGGCTGGATGCCAGATACCCACCAAAGCAGCTGCATTATCCCTCTCCATAGCTGGACAGGGGAGAGGAAATGTAACAAAGGGTTCATTGAGATAAGGACAGAGAGAGATCACTCACCAAATACTGTCATGGACAAAACAGAAGGACAAAATATCTCAAATTAGAGATATTAATTGAATTTATTACTAGCAAAAGCAGAGCAGGATAATGAGAAATAAAACAAGACCTTGAGAAGACCTTCCCCCAATTCCTCCCTCCTTCTCATCTCCACCTCCTGCCCCCCAATGACACAGGGAGATGGGGAATGGGTGTTATGGTTGGTTCGTCACATGCTGTTTCTCCCACTGCTCAAGGGAAAGGAGTCCTTCCCCTGCTCCACTGTGGGGTCTCTCCCATGGGAGACAGTTGTCCACAAACTTTTCCAACGTGAGTCCATCCCACGAGCAACAGTTCTCTACCAACTGTTCCAACATGGGTCACTCTTCCAACACGGGTCGCTCTTCCATGAGGTGCCTGTGTCCTTCCAATTGTCCTTAAGGCACAGCCTGCTCAAGTGCAGGTCTACCATGAGGTCACAAGTCCTACCAGGAAACCTGCTCCAGTGTGGGGTCCTTTCTCCATGGGTCCACAGGTCCCTGCCAGGAGCCTGCTCCAGCATGGGCCTCCCGGGGGCCCATGACCGCTCTCCTCTCAGGCATCCATCTGCTCCAGTGTGGGTGTCTTGCATGTGCTGCAGATGGATCTCTGCATCCCTGTGGACCTCCATGAGCTTCAGGGGCACAGCTGCCTCACCATGGTCTGCACCACAGGCTGCAGGGGAATCTCAGCTCTGGCTCAGCCTGGAGCACCTCCTGTCCCTCCTTTTGCATTGCCTTTGGTGTCTGCAGAGTTGTTCCTCTCACAAATCCTCTCTCTGCTACTCTCAGACTGCAATCTCATCTGCACAGTAACATTTGTTTCTTCTTAAATGATATCACAGAGGGATTACCACCATCATATCTAATAGATCCAGCCTTGGGCAGGGGTGGGTTGGTCTTGGAGCTACCGGGGATTGACTCTGCCATACATGGAGGAATCTTCTGGCAGCTTGCCACCCCTGTAGCACCCCACTCTCAAAACCTGGCCACACAAACCCAATACAACTTCAATAAGGCAAGCAGCAAAGTAAGAGTCTCCACTACATTCTTTATATTCTACTCATTTACCTGATCAGCAAGTTATTGGAATCGGCATTCATCAGAGCTGATTTCATCATCTATACCATGAGAAGGTGTGTCTCAGTTTAGAGACAAGTTTAGGAGAAAAACACTCTGGAATGAGCACTTCCTCTAGGAAAAGAAGGGGTTCCAACAATCCCCTTCTGCCAATAAGAAATGAGTACTAGCAGATGAAAGTGAAAAACCCAACCATTTATTGACAAACTGAGTGTCCACATGGCATGGGAAAAAAAAAGGGTAAATAAATGATAGATATTGAACTATCAGACCTTACACTCCGGCCCCCCCTGCCCCCCACACCACCACACCAGAACAAAAACCCCCAAAATGCAAGGGAAAAAAAAAAAACCACAATGGCTGGCAAGGTGCTGGGGAAAGAAAATGGCGCCAGCTCCTGTCTCAAGGAAAAAAAAACCAAAACGTTCACACAGCAACTTGGGAAAGAACAGATGGGAACCTGGTGGATCTCTGGTGTTGGTCCCCTCTTCATAGCAGGTGAAGCAGGTATGCTTTCTTTCGCCAGCTCAGCTTTTCCCAGGTCTGGGGCCAAAAGGGAGCAGACTGTTGCCTTTCCGGCTGGTCCTGGCCGACCCTTCTCCCGCCGGTTGTTCTCTCTCATCTCAGACCAAAACCAAACCATCAATTCACTTCAAAAGAAGCTGCCAAAGGTTTGCTGTTGCAGCCTTTCCAAGGCCAGGGAAAGGAAAAAGTCCTTCTTGCCTAAGCTAACAAAAGCTAGCTAAGCAAAAAATCCACAGTCTGCACAGTGGCTGGACCCCTGGGTGCGGGGTGAGGCTTTGAAAAAGCCCATGGAAGAGCCCCAAGGCTCCCCTTTCCCTCCGGACCCACCTTAAACCTACAGCAACCATTTTGTGGGCATAGAGCAGATGCTCAGGGAATAGACTAATCATCATAAAATCACCCCAAGACAGGATGATACGCTGCTCTACCAAACTGGAACCTTTTGCAGTAGCAACAAGGGAATTTTTCAGAAGGATTACACAAGGGTTAAGGAGGCAATGCGGAGGAAGGAGTTAGAGGATGAACCCCCAAGCACTAAAATTAAATAGGGGAGAGTGAAAATAGTAGTGTTAAGAGCCCTGTTTTTGTTAACAGCTTCATCTTAAGGTTTTTGTCTGTAAAAAACAAACCTCTCAGACAACAAAAAAGATAGCATTTCTGTCCTTAGAGCACCATTAATGATGTCTAATAGGGCAGAGGTAAGTATTGCAGGATAAAAATTTCACAGAATCTGTTTCACAGTTTTAGTTGTTTTGGTTTTGTTCTTTAGAATATTCATTTCTCATTATTCAGAGAGCTTCTGAGAATATCCCCTTTTGTAAAGAACACTGGAAAGAGAGTTGGAAAAGTGGCATGTTATTAGCTTACTGCTCTCAGTTTCCTTCCTTAAACTACACAGCAGCCCTGCTGGGCTTTTAAAGCTCCATGTCCCATTTTATTGTTAAGAACAAGAAATTAAGAAATCCATGAGTCTGTGGCCTCTAGGTATACTTTTGAAAATGTAATTACGAACTCCTTCATTTTATTTTATAGTACTGAGTTTAACATGGTTAGAAAGATGGGATTAGATATTTACTCACATGTAGCATATATAAGATGAAATGCACATCGCTCTAATTATCCACTGTGGGCTCAAAAAACAAGTTTTTGCTGAATTCTTGACCTCTCTCCAGTTGCACATGGTAAATCTTCTAACTGAATACATCCAAACTGATCAGTTAAAGACCTTTAAAAATACAATAACATTTTTTAATAGTATATTGGCAGGTTCCCTCGCTCTGCATCTACTGAAAAGAAAAAAAAAAGAATCCCAAAACAGAAAAGCAAACTATAACAACAAACCTCCAGAAAACCACCTCCAAACTCTGCTGGGCCATTTATTTTTCTATTGGCAGGGTAGATTGGAGCTGTGATGGACAAAACTCTAATGGGTCAGAAAGGACACCCTTGGAATTGTATTTTGTCTCTCTAATGACTTGCAGGATAATGCTAAGCAGGTATACATATGGAATTAAAAAAAAAAAAAGTTGTCTGTCTTCATGAAAGGTCTTGTGCAGTTAGGCCAGTCCTCTTCCAGGCCTCTATAGAAAAATTCCAGCGAGAAATCATCAGATTATTTCAATAGTTAATATTTCTCACAGATTTTCCTGGGGTGTCAGTTTAACCACAGCCAGAAACCAAGCCCCACACAACTGCTCACTCACTCTCTCACCAGCAGGATCAAGAAGAGAACTGGAAGGGTAACAGGTATAAAACTCATGGGCTGAAATAAAGGCAGTTTGATACTGGAATCAAAAGGTGTGCACAGAGGCAAAACAAAACAAGGAATTGATTCACCACTTCCAGTGAGCTGGCAGGGGTTCAGCCATCTCCAGGAAAGCAGGGCTCCATCAAGGGTAGTGGTCACTTGGGAAGACAAATGCCATCACTCTAAATTTCCCTGTTCCTCCTTTTTACCCTCACCTTTTATACTGAGCATGGTGTAGTATGGTCTGGAATATTCCTTTGGTCAGTTTGGGTCACCTGTCTCGTCTGTGTACCCTTCCAACCTCCTATGGACCTCCGGCTCCCTCACCAGCCTGGCAGTACGAAAAGTAGAAAAGGCCTTGGCTCTGTGCAAGCCCTGTTCAGCAATAACAAAAACATCTCTCTGTTATCAACTCTGTGTTCAGCACAAATCCAAAACACAGCCCCATACCACCCACTGTGAAGAAAATTGGATCTACTCCAGCCAAAATCAATATGTGGGGGAAGGGTACTTTTGTTGTATTATTTTCACTTCCATGATCCTATGTACAGTATATATAAACATACCTCAAATTATATGCTTTAGCACATGAAGTAAACTTTTTCATCTTATATTTCATTTCTGGTTATGTCACAAGTTATTAGCTTTAATCCTGGATTGAGGTAGTATCTCATGTGTGTGCCTGTAGCCAAAGCTGTTACTGAAAGATGAGTACTTTAACACACTATGGAAATACTCTCTGTGTCTTTGCTACATCAGAGACCCAAGCTCTTGGGGAACAACGTACCTGTGCAGAAAGAAGTTGCAGAGATATTTGGGACTACTTGCTGAAGCCAGAAGCATTGGTCTTGACATCTGTCAGAGGTGTGCTCTGGTGAAGGGGCTGTGCCATCAGGTATTGGAGCTGGTTTTTGTGTGATGAATGTGAAGCACTGGCACAGGCTGTCCTGAGAAGCCGTGGTCTTCATCTTTGAAGGTACTCAAACACACCTGGACACAGTCCTGAGTAACCTGCTGCTGCTAACCCTTCTCTGAGAAGGTGTTGGATTAGTAGATCTCCAGAGCTGCTGCACCATCTCAGGCACTCAATGATTCTGTGATTTTTGTAGCAACTTCTTTGACAATATGCTGCATATATCAGCACTTGAAGATCTTCCTCTTTGTATTATTATGACCTTCTTCTGCTTCTTTTATTTTTTAATTTTTTTTAAAAATATGAGTGTATTTTTAGAGTTTGATGACTCTCATTGTATTCACTATGAAGCCAGTGGTAAAAGTCTGTCTGCTTGATATAGTTGATGATCAGATCTTGCTGGTCTACCATTGATAGTTTTTTGAAATATATATTTTTAAACATTTATGGGTAGTATTATATTTTCTTCAGGTTTTGTCTCATGGTGATTTACCCCCTCATATCTGTAATTTTTCTTGTTTATCTGTTCCTTTTTCTGGTTCTCTCAGTGCTGTCCTAATGTCAGCTGAACCCTGTTCATATCATAAAGCCTCAAATTACATGAACAGTGAGAGCAGGCCCTGAATCTGTAAAAGCAAATTTCCTTTTGCTCCCATGGTACTGTTTTCCTCATTCTAATCTCAAGTCTTCTATGCAAAGTGTTCTATCTTGGCAGACAGAGCAGGTCATAATACAACCTGTTTGATTTCATGCTGAGATAAGACAGAGAGTTCATATGATATTCATTATGAGATTTACATTCATAGTAGTTTTCAAGACTGTGCCCTCACTTGCTTATTGTCACATGCCACCACCACACAAATGGGAACTGTTATAGATGAAAAAAGAAGCAAAACTCTCTTGACAATATGTAGCTAGACAATAAGTAGGAATTAAGCTAAACTTTACCTTTGCAAATTGCTGTTTGTTTGTTGACGTACCACCCTTGTGACAGCAGAATTACTTGGTTTTATATGCACTAGAAGAAAATCCATGCCCCTGGTTCTGAAAGAATCTGCGAAGGAATTGTGCCACAGAAAGGGAATTAGTACAACTTGTTATTTTGCACAGCTACTTCTAGAAACACTCCTAGCTTCTTTCTGTTTTATGTCTGAACTTTTCTCGTGGAACACCTCAGTGAGGGACACATACCTGACTGCTTATCTGTAGGGCAAACAATACTACCTACACTTGTTCCTTGTCTATTCAAAATGACTGTGTTATTACCTTTCTGTGTTCTTGCATGATATTCATAATACATGAGAAGAACTTGGTGAGCCACATTGATAATTGAATATATCAAATATTTAGTGATAGTTGTGTATGACTGAATAATTCAGGACTAAATAATTGGTATGTTCTAGGGAAGTTCCAGAAGGGGTTACACAATGTCTGTATTTCATCAGTTCTCTATGGCTAACACTGCATTTTTAAACCCAAGGGCCACTCTGACTTCTTGGGTTCTCTGGAATGTTGGATGTGTTCTGATTTATACTGTGTTCTGATTTATACTGTGGCAAGATCAAGGACTCACCTCATGGACACTTTCAGAGGCCCTCATCTGTGCGGAAATCTGTGCACATAGGTGGGCTGGGATGCAACTGACTCAGAGGCCTTGAGCCCTGCATTGGGGGCATAATTGCATATGCAGAGGGGAAATGAGATGCAATCTCACAGCCTTCACTTGCTTCTGAGTACCAGCTCCATGAATATATGTCTGCTGAAAACAAGTTACATTGGAAAAGGAAAATTGGCTTTCATTATGATTGTTTTTTTTCCCAAATACTAACAGTCTCCTGCACGAGAACAGTTGCCTCTTTTTTCAGCCAGTGAATCTTCAGGGAAGAATTAGTTTATTTCATTAGTGGTCTTAAATTATATTTGGTAAGGAAAACTTGGATTAATTGCTTTTTTGAATGGAAAATACTTGTCAGTTAATTATGATACATATCATGAAACAGCCCTAAGACCCTCAGTGTTTTCGTTTGGGAAAACATAAAATGTCCAAAGATTTCAAATTTCAAGCTTCTACATATATCAAAATATTATAAATTTTGTTTTAAAAATTTGAGTTGAAGCTATTTACTTGCACATTTCCAATTCAAAAAGTTTATTATCTGTTTTCTTCACTTTCCTAAATTCCTCTCCCCCCTCCACTCCAGGATGATGATAATGATGTATATTGCAAACCCTTTCCACGCTGAATACCAAGATTGTAATTCAATGAAGTGCTCCACTCTCATTCATAAATCACCTGAAGGCTGCTCTTGTGTCAGCAGAACTCTTCAATTGAATTACATGCTTCTAGTCAATCAAGAATCATCTATATCACATTATAAGGTGACACAACTCACTCTGTGATAAGGCTGTGAGATCTACATAACATTACTTTTCCAAAGCTTGTGTCTCAATAACTGCAGCTTACTCTTATTTCAAATTTGACACAGTTGATTATCACCGGTAGCTCCATAAAAATGCCTGCTTTACTTATAAAATAGATTGCTCTTCAAGTGTACTCACATTTAAGGATTTGTTTCTTCTGGAACAGCAAAGCTATTTTGGGACTAGCTTAGATTTTTTGGATGCATCTGGCCCCTATCCTAAGTGACTCAGAATTTCCAAATTATTTAGTTAGTGTATTAATGAAGAATAAACCAGACAGACAATATTAGCTTTGATTAATATTACATATTGTAATGATACTGCTGTTATTCATGTTAAAGGCCCCCTTACTAAAATATTGCTGTTTGACATCTCTCATTGAACTTGATTTTATATTTTTCAGTTCTCACTTATTGTAACCTTCCAATATTTTAAATTTGAAATATATCAGTCTGATATAAATGAATTGCAAAGATCAGCAGATAAGCTGGTTTTATACAGATCTAAAAATTCTGAAAAAGTCCCACCCTATGTTGTGGGTAAAAGATTTAATTCATAATGATTTTAAATTTGAGATTTTTATTCCTCTAGCTTTTCTCTGTCATATGTGGTTAATGATATACTCACTTTAATGCTTAGATGAAATAATAAAATAACCTAATTAAATGAAATGCAAGTGTTAAAATGAGAAAATTTGTCTAATCACTGCTTTAAAATATTTCCCATTGAATAAGCAATTTAATCAGTCCGGTCTCTTCACTATTCACATTTTCCTAAATGTATAGTTTCCTTCCTTGTACTCCAAACCTTCCTGCTTTACCTTGACATTGTTAGAAAATGCGGGTTATGAAAGCTAACAAGCTATCAATTGTTGCAGTGTAAGAACTTGCAAAGGGCCAGCTCCCTTAGACTGTTACCTCAAAATTGCAAGTGAGGAGGAGAGAGAAGTGAGAGTGTAGGATAAAAAGAAACAAACAAAACATACTCTTTTATGTCCTAAGTAGCCTTTTAGACTCCTTATGCCTACAGCCAGATCTTCTTCTCAGAGGAATGCTTTAAAAAAATCTAATCCCTGATTATGTTGAACTTCTAGCACAGACAAAAATAATATGAATAATTCTGCCTTTTAGAATTGTCATGGTTTAGTATAGTTTGGGTTTTTAGTAAAGAGGGCTTCAGCCATGGAAGTGATTCTCTTGCAAAGAGGCACTTACAGCTTTCTCTGTGACCCGACAGAACATATCAACTGGCTAGTTTGAATACTGGCAACTTTTTTAAGCCACTTAATAAACTTCTCTATATTCTTTTAAGTTTTGTGCCTGCTTTGCTTTCTCCTAATTCTCATCTCACAGAAGGAATATAAGTAATGGATATTTGGAACCAAACCACTACACTTAATTGGTGTTTCTGCCCAGTTTACGAACTGAA
This sequence comes from Corvus cornix cornix, assembly GCF_000738735.6. Lineage (NCBI taxonomy): Eukaryota > Metazoa > Chordata > Aves > Passeriformes > Corvidae > Corvus > Corvus cornix. Next base: position 60,249,026 of record NC_046357.1, read on the forward strand.
CCTGCTACAAGAACATAGTCTGAAGAGTGTTCAATAAGACAGACATAGGGCTAAATAATAAAACCAGAGAAAATATATAAAGAGATGCTTCATAGTGAGTATTCTCTGCCTTAAACACTGAAGATAAGAGTCCTCTGCTGCAAAGGGTGTTACAGTTAAAGAGTCTCATTAAATATGTATGTGTAGGAGACCTATAAAGGCAAATTTGAAACTGGGGTATCTAAGTCCCGAGTGTCTGATTTAGCAGCTTAAATATTGGTTTATCATATATCATAGAAAGATAGGATATCTTTAGTTGGAAGGGAACCACAAGGATCATTGGGTCCAAGCTGTTATTCCTTGTGTAGCTACCTAAAATGAAACAATATGGCTAAGACTGTCATCTAGCTACTAGTGTCTGCATTTAAAATCATAGGAAGTAATGTCAAATAACTTAATGTTTACAGCTGTGAAACATTAATAATTCGGTCTTCATGTGTGTCTTACAGACACCTCTGCAGACCCCCACACACTCCATTTCCCTTTCTGCTCTCTCTGATGGTGCAATCTGGTTTGTCTTAAGAAGACCAGGTGGATTTTGTAAGAAGAACTGTCTGGATGCTCTGTAACTATATTCCAGAGATGAGGGAACAGAGATATTTACAATTGACTTTGGTGCTTGCATAAGGATATAAAATGCTGCTGCGTATCTGGCCAACAGGGCAAACTGTCATTTCAATATTGCAAGCAGCTTCTGGATGGATTCCCCACCCCTCAGCAGGGATGTCTTGCTCACTTTTGGCTGTCTAAGTTAAAAGCACTAAGACCCTGCCAAATATATAGATAAAGTCCTAAAGTAGCTATATAGGGACTTTGTTGCTTGGCAGTTGTGAATTCTGCAAGGCCAAAGACTGCAAACATGTATGTTTCTAGCCAAACCCTTTAGACATGGACTGTTGACCAAATCTGAGACTAGGTGTACCTAGTCACACCTAGACATCTCTGAGAAGTTTAGAAAGCAAAGAGATCTCACTGCAGCTTGTGACTATGACTTAGTTATACTGCTAACCATTGTAATAGAGTTGTTATTTAGATACTGCATTGACAACATTTAGATAATAAATCTAATCATAATCATCCATGCAAACACTGTGTCCTACTTCTTTTGCTTGGCTGACAGCCTTTGCTCAGCTACTCTGCCATAACAGTAAAAAGAGAAATGCAAAATTCCTACCTGAGCTTGGGAAACAAACTGTACTTCTGAGTAATATATAGGTTGAACTCCAGTCAAGGAGTTTCTTAGTAATGAAAAACATGGAGAAGAAGAAAAATTAAGTAAGTCATTTTGTTCTGTCAGCACTGTATAAATCAAAATCAGAGTTACCGCAAGACAGATGACTGATATGTGCAGACAATTGAACTGCATAGCAAACTAGAAAAATGCCAAGTACTCTTAATATATAAACCTATCTATTCTCTGAACTTAAAAGCATTAAAGAAATAATCAAAACACAGGTTAGTTATTACTTTATTCGGAAGGATTCTTTCTCACAAGTTGATTGCTTTTGCCTTCAAAGAGTAGTTTTAGAAACAAGACAGAATCTTATTGTTCTGGTTGACTATTTGTGTAGGTCTTCTTAAGATTCTCCTTCACAACAGTATTCACAAAGAATACCCTAGCCACCTGATGGGATTCTCTTGGCTTAGTGAAGAACTCTAACAGGTACAGAACTTCAGAACTTGGTTTGCCCTTAGAGTTCTCTTTCCAGTTTGAAATGGGACAAACAACAAACATTTGTGGATAACACTGAAGATATTATGTAGACCTCAAGAGGCTGTTGTAAGAAGTCATTTCCTCTGGAAGGATGAGGATCAGGAAAAGCTATTACGGTTGGTCTGAAATGAATTCAAATTTTCACTATCTCAATGCCAGAGATATTAATAGACATGAAGAAGGGCTTGGGAGAAAAAGTTCTAGTCCAGGTTTTGTTCTTTATTTGCCTAGATGGAAAAGGGACGATAAAGAGGATCATGCTCTTCATCAAGTACTTGAAGGTCTGCAAAAGCAATAGACTACACAATGTGTTTTCTGTTTTTAAGGAAATATCAAAACTGCTCTGCTCCAGAAGAGAAGGTGAACCAGAAACTCCAGTGACAGCCTGTGAGTACCCCCCAAAACCTGAACAAGGTGACCAGAACTGGCCTCAGAGAAGAAACATACCAAATAACTCTCAGAGCACATGCAGAAAAACTCATAAAAACATGAGTGTCGCCCATTTTTTAATTATAGACTTTTGGTTAATTGGTTGTTTTCTGAGTAGACCTTTCTTAGTAGTACACATAAGATAGGAAAAGTAAAATTTTTATTCAAGCTGTTCAATATTTTTTATAAGTACTTTTTTTACAGTACTACAATTTCAGTACTATTAGAGAATTTCTATAAAATTCTGAAAGTGCCACAATTTTGCTAGGAATCCAACATTTCACAGGTGCTTTAAGACAACAGAAATAGATTTTCGGAACATGATGTGGTTGATTTCTCAAAGTTGTTATGAACCCTAGAGGGAAAAGGACAAGTTGGAGTAAAGAAAGTCTTATCTTGGAATGAATAATCTCTCCATTTGACTGCCTGAGTGTTACGTTTTTGCTTCCTTCATCGATGCTTTAACGAAGTTGCAGTGCATGGGAACAGACTTGCTGTGGCTCTGCTGATCAAAATTAATTTCATTATACTAAGGCTCTGTCTCTATATGTCACTGGCAACTCGTATGCATTGATTATATTGACAATGGTAATAAAGATTGCATTAGGTATCAGATGAAAATGTGTATGATTCATCATTCATGGCATCATTGTGATGTGTTCTATCATATTTCCCCATAAATGCAAACTTTAAACACACATCTTTACACACATACACAAAGTTATTATTACTCTTCTGATGTTTTTTCAGCAGGGGACCTTTCTGCTGAGAGACAAATTCAGAACCATGCTGTATGGTTTGTGTGGCCACAAATAGTAGGGTTATAGTAAGTAGGGTCCTACAGGGGTGGCTTCTGGGAGAAACTGCCAGAAGATTTCTCTGTGTCCAGCAGAATTATTACCAGCCAGGTGCAAGACAGATGGAACCCATCACTGATTGTGGTAATCCCTCTGTGATATCATTTAAGAAGAAACAAATGTTACTGTGTAGATGAGATTGCAGTCTGAGAGTAGCAGAGAGAGGATTTGTGAGAGGAACAACTCTGCAGACACCAAAGGCAGTGCAGAAGGAGGGACAGGAGGTGCTCCAGGCTGAGCCAGAGCTGAGATTCCCCTGCAGCCTGTGGTGCAGACCATGGTGAGGCAGCTGTGCCCCTGCAGCTCATGGAGGTCCACAGGGATGCAGGTGCCTGAAGGACACATGGAAGGACACAGGCTCCTCATGGAAGAGTGACCCCTGTTGGAAGAGTGACCCGTGTTGGAACAGTTGGTAGAGAACTGTTGCTCATGGGATGGACTCACGTTGGAAAAGTTTGTGGAGAACTGTCTCCCATGGGAGAGACCCCACAGTGGAGCAGGGGAAGGACTCCTTTCCCTTGAGCAGTGGGAGAAACAGCATGTGACGAACCAACCATAACACCCATTCCCCATCTCCCTGTGTCATTGGGGGGCAGGAGGTGGAGATGAGAAGGAGGGAGGAATTGGGGGAAGGTCTTCTCAAGGTCTTGTTTTATTTCTCATTATCCTGCTCTGCTTTTGCTAGTAATAAATTCAATTAATATCTCTAATTTGAGATATTTTGTCCTTCTGTTGTGTCCATGACAGTATTTGGTGAGTGATCTCTCTCTGTCCTTATCTCAATGAACCCTTTGTTACATTTCCTCTCCCCTGTCCAGCTATGGAGAGGGATAATGCAGCTGCTTTGGTGGGTATCTGGCATCCAGCCAGGGCCAACCCGCTACACAGGCATACATAGACACACACACACACACACACACACACACATATATATCTACATATATATGTTGCTAAATGTACATATATCTCTAAACACTTATGTACAAACGTATATTGGTATGTGTGTCTGTGTATACAAATGTATTTTTCCAAACAAACCTCTTTATGATTTTTTCTTTATATTAATATGACTCACTCCCTTTCTCGGTTTTGGTTTTCTTTGGTTGGATCTTTTTTTGTTTGTTTGATTTGGGTTTGTTTTTTTTCTTTTTTTGTTGGTTTTCAGTTGTATTCTAATTGTGCGCATCTATATTTTTGACTTTATTGCCTTATTTGATCCTAATAGAAAGTCTAAAATTCAGGGTATTTTACAGGCCTTCATGTTTCTAAGCTTCAGTTATGTAATGCCATTTTTTGGTACCATTTGTTCTCCCATTTACTTGCCTGCAAGATGAAACCATTGAAAACACTTATATTTCTAGCAGCACACTGTTTCCACAGTCATAATCTATGCCATTATTATTTTCCATCACTGTAAACTTCTTTCCTTTTCTTTTATTCATTTCTTGCTCATTTCTCTTAGCTTTCAGGAAGTAGTTTGTGAACAGAATGGTGCAGGAAATTGTTAAGACACATAGCCCACAGAGGCAAGAACACCAGCTGAGTGGTTAAAGCTGATTTTATAGTAAAACTTTAAAGCCAGGAGACTGTCATGGTATTTTTTAAAAAAAGGGAAAAATATCTCCCCAAGGGGCACTGAAAAAGGGAAGAGTAGAGAAGGAAAGGGAGGGGAAGAGCATTTTATTTTATATGTGCCGTGTAGGTTTGTGCCACAGATAAAGTTGATGAATGAATTAGTAACATGCAGCAAGTACAGCCCTGTACAACAGTACAATTCTTTCCTCCTGAACATGAGCCAGCAGTGTGCCCAGGTGGCCAAGAAAGCCAATGGCATCCTGGTCTGTATCAGGAATAGTGTGGCCAGCAGGACCAGGGAAGCAATTTTTCCCCTGTACTTGGCACTGGTTGGACCACACTTTGGATGCTGTGTCCAGTGCTGGGCCCCTCAATTTAGGAAGGATGCTGAGATGCTTGAATGTGTCCAGAGAAGGGCAATAAGGGTGGTGAGGGGTTTAGAAGGCAAGTCCTATGAAGAGCAGCTGAGGGAAATGAGGCTGTTTAGCCTGGAGAAGAGGAGGCTAAGGGGAGACCTTATCACTCTCTACAACTGCCTGAAAGGAGGCCATAGCCAGGTGGGGGTTGGGCTCTTCCCCCAGGCACTTACTGACAGAGTGAGAGGACACAGCCTTAAGCTGCACTAGGGGAAGTTTAAACTAGACATTAGGAAAAAATTCTTCACTGAAAGAGTGATTGGACACTGGAGTGGGCTGCCCAGGGAGATGATGGAGTCACTGTCCCTGGAGCTGTTTAAAAAAGACTGGATGTGGCACTTAGTGCCATGGTTTAGTTGATGAGGTGGTGTTGGGTCATAGGTTGGGCTTGATGATCTCAAATGTCTTTTCCAACCCAGTTAATTCTGTGATTCTTTTTCCTCTCTGTCTTAAAGCAAATGGTTTAAAACTGGCTGGGATTCATTTGCCCCTGAGCACTGCATCATATTCTAGTTGCCCTGTTTGGAAGAAATGACATTGTTCTTGCTCCGTTATGTAAAGACACTTGGTTTCCCCAAGAGAATATGGGTGACCAGGGAGAGGACATATGCAGTGCTCTGGAAAACAAAAACGTCAGAAGACTATGAGCAATGTGAACATTGCTGGAGACTCAGTTTTATTGTAGTGCTGAATTTCCTTCAAATATTGCCATAAGATCAAATAAAGTAGTAGAATACAGTATGAATGAGTCAGCAGCCTGGAATCTCTCAGTGTTGTCATACAAGTGAGCCATCCTCTGGAGTAAAGTAAATTAATTCAATGAACCCCAATAGCATTGTTCAGATACAGCAACAGGTTGTTTCATAGCTGGAAGCCATTGATACAGCACTCTTTCATTTATGAACATGCCAGAACTTATTTAAAACCAACAACATTTGCTGAGTAGTTTTTTGAATAGAATTCAGTCATAGACATGAAAATTTTTGAAAACTTTTGTTATAGAGATTAAATAATTTTCAGCAATATTATACTCTGTGGATTTTTTTATTTGCTTAAAAATATGATGAAGATTGCTTTTCTTTCACTACAATATCCTTGGCTGAAAAAAAAGTCATTTAAATACTTGTAATTTACCATGCTATCATTATCTGGTATATGAATTCTAGGTTTATTTGAACAGATGCTGCCTAGACAAATGCAGATAATTTACATTTATGTTTGGATAACTAATTGATCTACAGTGAATACTATTGTAACATTTGAAGCACTTGAATTTGAGAGGGTTTCTTTTCATTTTAGATGAAATCTCCCAGAGGCCATGTCCACCCCTCCCCTTCTCCCCCACCCCCAATTAATGGATATTAATCTAAGCAAAACATTCTAAAGTTTATTCAACTGTAAAGGTAGGATGTGAGGGAAAACAGGTTTAAAAAAAAAAAAAAAAGGAAGAACAGAAAAGCTTGTAATACCTAAAACAACATTATGCTGAGTTTTTGTAAGGTATTGGATGGAATTTTTTTTCCAGGTCTGACATTGCATTTCAAGAGGGTAATCAGACACAGTACAGAAAAATGAAGTAGAAAGAGCATGTGATCTGTGAGAATAACTAATGCTTTAGTCTCAAGAAATACTGACAGGGACAAGGAAAGAGGTCTTTGAGAGTAGGATTCTTCAAGTTTCTCAAATAAAACCACAATCTTTTCACATTCGTGAAAAAAAGAAAAAAGAAATAATAATCCTAATAGGCACTGAGGTAAGTTGTTCCCCTTAGATATCAGGAAAAATATATAGTGCAACAAAGAGAAGCACTGAACAGGCTGACTGGGAGGGCTGATGTATCTCTGTGGTCTGCTCAGGCTGTAGATTAGTGGCTAATCAAAATTCCTTATGGGAAGGAGGTGAAGTGCGTGAGCTCCTTAGGACTTAGATAGGTAACCTCTATTTTCCTGTCATGTCTCCATTTCAAAAAATGTATCTCAAAATAGTGATTTAAACGACTATATCTGTATATATCTATATATATCACATGGTCTTCAGACCAGCATTTTGCTCAACCATTTGTTTAAATCCTACTATATTATGCATATAAGAATGTCCTGCTTTGGACCAAAATTTCAATTACATATTCTCTATTTTAGTACTCTATGAGGTCTTCCTATAAGAACAACAACAAGACATGAAATCTATTATTCTAGTTACAGGGAGAGATATTTTATCTCTGACATGTTCTGAAAGTACTGCATTACAATGCATTTTGTAGGAAGAAAACAATTTTTTCCACAATTCTAAAAATCTACTTGTGCAACATAAGCCACAGTTCCACTAAACTCCGGTTTCAGAATCTCTAGTGTCACTTCTGGGTGGATACAGATTTGTTGTAGTGAGCCTACACGCAGAAAAAAAAAAAGGCCATTTGCCATTCCTTTAAATATAGTTATTTCTGAAACCTGATAACGACAAGATTATTGGCACAGTGCTAATTGTTAATATCATCAATGTTCAGGTAAAATGCTTAAATTTCTTTTTGTCCTGAGAAGAGCTTAGAGTATGCATTTCTCCACTCATGTTTAAAGTCTCCCTCACTTTTTACAGTAAATCCCAATTGCAAAAAAAACCCAACCCGAAACCACAAAACAGGCTAGCAACAAATCATTAACAACAACAATAATGGAAAAAGTAGCTGAAACAAGCAAAGAACTGAGCTATATATTTAAGTTTTGTAATGAGTTTCTTGCAGTGCTAATTCAGGAAGATGAATCCCAAACTTTGGTTAAAATTGACAGGAAAACAGCATGAGTGGTCACCTTGCAACATGAGGAAGCTGTAGCAAGAAAGGTATCACTGATAAGCATGCTGCACTGTGTAATCATGAAGGTAGCACAAATCAGGCCAGGGTAATTCTAGGGGATGGATTTCAATATTAAGATAAAATGGAAACATTTACACTAAATTAAATATTGGCACATTTGGAAAAAAATCCAGAAGGAATTAATTTATAATGAGTATTTTTACAAAAGACAATGATCTGCACAGATCTGCATAAATTAACTTGATACAGATGCATAAATTTTCTGTGACATATAAAAGCTGGCCATCCACTAATGCTCCTCCATTCCTCTTGAGCATACACTGGTTATTTGGACAGTATGTGCCCTTCTTGGCTGTGCACCATATATAACGCTATAACAACCCATGGCTCTGGTGCAGTATGGGAGATAGAGTTTGTTTTTTAGAGTATTTTGAAGTCAGGGAGAATAGTATGCACTTGAGATTATTCAGGAAGGTTGGACAGAATAAAAAACAATTTTAATCTCAAAAAATTATATAATCATTAAAGCAAAACATAACTTTCTCCAAACATCAGAATGCAACAGACAACCATTGGTTGCCCCATTCATAATATCCAGGATTTCTGCTGGAAGTATACAATATTCCAAAAGTAGCAGAGGTGTTTTTAATGGTGGCTTTGGAAGTACATTAAGAAAAGATATCATTAGAAGATTCCTATTTTTTATTGCTCATGGTCTGTTCGTTACTTTTAAAATTTTAGTATGGCTAAACAAGGTGGTAAAAAGAACAATGAATCCAGTTTTGTCAGGATTCAAGACAGAAATTAGTCTCTCCCTAAAGGATTGGCTATTTTTTCTTGTGTTGCTTTACACTGTGTGAATTGTCAGAAGTGTGTAATAAAATTGCACATGCCACTTTTAAATACTTGAATCTTTGCTCTACAGTGTGGCCTTGTGTAGTTACAGTTTCAACACTTCAATCAAAATAAACAATTTTATTTGAAATCTTCTTGGGTGTTTGGGACAGAAGAATGTGTCTTCTTTCTCTGCTCTTTTTCATTCCTTGCCGCTTTCATTATTAGAACCTTTTGAAGAAGACTTGCAGGCATGTCCTGAACCTGTGTAAAGATTTATTTGCCTAAATTTAGCTGACAAAGCACCAGAAATGCTGTGCAGAATAAAAGTCACACTGCTGATGAGGAAAAGCATACAACTGTATTTAAATAATCAAAGCATATAATTTAGAATATGCTGATGAATGTTATACTAATTTAATCAAAGTGTTAAGGAACTTGGTGTAATTTAAAGAGAAATGGAAGTATGAATCTTTCAATATGCAATAACACAAATTTAATCCTGGTACAAGCAATGCTTTCCATCAAAATGTTATGCTACAACTGTCATCTGTGACACTTATGGTTATCATAAAACTGTAGGTCCACAATATACCAAAGAAGTTTTATAAAATCAACCTTAAAATGTAACCTAAAATCAGCTGCATACAATTAGGCTGCTTTAAGGACCAGGAGAATTTAGGAAGAAGCTACCTGGAATGAGGCTTATGTCTTCCCAGACACCTTGAGGAGTGACTCAGTAAATTATACCTGCTCGTACCTCTTCTATTATTGTATTCCAGACTTAGACTCAAAATAATTGTGTGAATAAATAAGCTCAGAATGTTTGAACTGTAACTTGAAATAAAGAGGTAGTAGTAGATGCATGGCTGGATGCATTTATGACCTTTGTCTCCATCTAATTAGATATGTGTAGACTGCCTGCTCTAAATATTCCCAGAAATATTCTGTTGAAGGCTTTTTTTCCAAGTGACTTTTGTATATCATGCTGTGTTCATGCAGTTTAGCATGATGTTGAGACCCCAGAGGAGTTCGGCACTGTGAGATGGAGCATTAGAATAGCATTCAGTCTTTTAAAAGTCTTTGGGGAATTTCTTTACACCTAAATGGTTTTCAAGCACAGATCATTTAAAACATGAGGCCTGTTCTCCTGGTGACAACCATTTTTGAAGAAACAGAAGCCACCCTTCAATCTATGAATACGAAAGGCTTAAAAACATGATTCCACAGAAATTAAGTTTCATGGCTTGATTATCAGAAGATTTGGAAAGTACCACACTGTACCATAATTTACTTTTCCTTCTTCCTGCTCCATTGAATGAAAATTTAAATTTCCTAGGAATATTGACTCTCCAAGAAAATTCTAATTGCTTCAGAGTCACTATACTCCTGACATGGTAATGTTCATGCACTGGAATTTATGTTGTGACTCTTGGAAGAATTGCAGTTGCAAATAGATTTTTTTCCAGCTGAATAGGTGTTCATACATAAAACTTAGAGCTGTAACCTGCTTTATAAATGGCTAAAATATCCTGCAGCTGAAAATAAGTCAGGAAAAAAAGATACAGTAACCTTTGCTTATACCAACAGATATTTTTAGAAAACACGTTTTTTAAACCACTTAGAGGTTCAGTCAAAACAATAACTCACATTCTGCAGATTTTCCTAGACAGTATATCTTTACTGCATAGTTAATTCTAGCTGTTATTTATCTATTATTCCTTTCCATCTGAACAAAGAAGCTCTGAGCAGGATTTAAAAGGGCTTTAAATCTTATCCATTTTACCAAGATGGAACATAGGCTCCATTAAGACTCAGGATGATACATCAGTGGTGAAGATATAAGTGAAGTAACAAGTGTTCTGAATATTCTCCTGTTTTTCTTCCATTATTGAACATGAAGAACAGGTATAATCTCCCACAGAAAACTGAAGAAGAGTCCTACACATAAAAATACCCCTACCTGCTGTACCTCCCCAGACACAAAAAGAAACAGGATGTCACACATGCCCAGGTAATACTTGCATATTGCAAATGAGAGTCTAAAATACAATAAGTTCCTGTGTTGCTGATACTGTGAAAGCTGGAAACTCTGGGAAACACAAATGTAAAAAGACTTTTTCTCTATCTTTGCACTCTCTGGATTCTAGCAACTTTCTCCAACCCTCAAAGGAGCAGTGCTCCAACACAATATGTTAGTATACTTAAGAGAAGAGAAGAGCAAGTGCTGTGATAGCACTTAGCAACTGTGCGGCTTTTTTCTAGGTGTCTGTCAAACTTACATAAGGATAGATATCAGTTATGACCATGGAAAAGATCATACAAATCAAATGACAGCATGTTAGTATGATACAAAACTGCTGTTATATGTGCTGAGACTACAGTCTACTCCATGCCTAGAATTTCATATGTCTAGAAGCAGGGGCAGGCTCATGCCAAGTGAGTAGGCAATGTTATTTTTCCTCTGCAATGAACTTTTCAGCATGACAGCATATTCTCCATTATAAATATTAGGGACTAGAATTCATTCATCTTTCTGCATCAGCACTACAATCTGCATCTGGCATGTGGCTGTGAAGCACGGTGCAGCAAAACTGCTTCTGTTCAATTCTCCTCTACTACAAAAATACGTCTGAAGATGTGCAAGCGACCTCTGCACCTGTTCTCTATTCCGTGCTGGGTTCAGTGCTGAATTTTAGCAGCAGAATTCAGAAAAGTGCACATGCACTGCTCTGGTACATATCTATCCACTTTAAAAGGTACAGCATGACCTTCAAAACAAATATGAAAAATCATGACATGAGAACGATATTTAAAATCTGGATGTAACACTGATTCTCAATTGCAAATACTTCAAGAGAGTAAATAATAGTTCTGAACTGCAGAAGACAGACAATGGAAAAACACATTCCGTATATCCTATGAAATGGTCACTAACTTTCTAAAATGGGTGGTATCCAATTAAGATAATTTATTGACATAAGTAAACATAATGTACTCATTTAAATAATCTTTTCCTCTTGCATATGTCTTTATTTCTCTCATAATGCAGTTTTTTCATTTGTTCCAGTAGCTAACATAGCAACATTAAAATAGTTGGTTGGGTTTGGTTTTGTTGTTTTGGTTTTTTTAAAGAATTTACTTAGTCTTGTCTATTTTCTATGAAGATAAATAAATTTGAAAAAGAAAGAGATGATAAGATAAAATAAGAGGCACTTATCTTTATACATTCGTTCATGAAGATACCTAACATGGGAGAAGGACATTTTTAATTATATCCTGTTTTTTGGATAGGCAAGATTTTGCCCTGCTGTCAAAAAGTGACTGTACAGAGACACTATGACTTATTCTTTTTTAAATGGAAGACTCTTGAACTCTGGACTGTGAGCTGCAGCATAACATCTATTTTAAGAAGGGCAACTGTTCTGATCCCAGTAAATATAGGTTTAAAAAAGGGTTGAAAGCCTGATGAATCAGGAGGTTAGTAATAGACTGTAGAGCCTTTTCACTGCTAAGTCATTAGTTCAAGTGCAGCCATGACTGGCAGGGTTTGAATCACAGCTCTTTGATGGCAGTTAGAAAGAGTGTATGAAGAAAATTCTGCAGTCTTTGTTCCTGCTTTGTTTTAGAGGGCATCTCTGTTACAAAATCCTCATTATTAAACATTCAATAGAAGCCTAATGAACTAAATGGTTGCTCTGTTGCAAGCCCTGTCTGTGTGTTGGGAAACAAGCTTTTTTACATTACTATGAGATTTTTTCACTCTGAATCCCCATGTCAAAGGAAGCAGAATCTGCATGCAGAGTAGACAAATGTCAGCAAATCTTTCTGCTCTGGTTTACTGACTGTAAAGTATAGACAATGTTTTCATTGTTTCCATTATTTGACTTCCCTGTTCATTTGCATCCTAAACTCATCAAGAAAAAGAATGCTTTTCCTGATGACATGGATAAGAGCAGGGAATATCTATGAATAGTATTTATGGCAGTGGGATTCTTAGTTGTCATAGTTGCATTTCCCTGAAATGCAAGAAATAATCTTGAAAGAGGAACATAGACTAGATTTGAAATCTAAGTATGTAAGTCACTTTCTTCGTAAATATGTGAAATGTTTCTTGTCTAGCTTCTTCGTATATACAAACTTGTGTCCTCTTTATACTTTAATGTGTAGATAAAAGGAAAAGGTTCTGTTTCTTTAGCTCCCTTGTTTTTCTTACCTCTATTGTGTCAGTGCATATTTTACTTAACATATATCTCTACGTGACTGCCACTAATACTTACCTAGCACAGACTAAGTGTCAATTTTTCAATTTTTTCCCTGTCTAGAAAGCTTTCTATTTCTTGAATAAGTGTAATAAATCAAGTATAGTTTATCTCATAGTTTTCTTGAGTATAAATTGCTAAAATAGATGTACATTAAGAGAAGACAAAACCCACAAGCCTAAAACACCCTTCTAATGTTACCTGTGAAAGCAACTGCAGAAAAACAAACAAACATACAAACAAACAAGAAAGGAAACAAAACTAACCAGAAAAAGTGTGGTACATTGTCTTGACAATGAATGTTAGCTTTATGTAAAACTGTGGGCTGGATATATGTCACAGTGGTAGGTAAGAGTAACTGTCACCATTCATTGAAGATAGATGTAACAAGCCACTTGTGAATTGCTCTAGAAAAAAGAGTAGCCATCAATGAAAGCACATACTTTTCTACAATAAAAGTATATGTGGGTGATAAGACTTTGCTGGGGTGTGTTTTGGCTTGTTGGGTCTTTTTGTTTGGTTTTGGGATTTCTTTTAGTTAGGGAAGTTTGCTTTATTTTTCTGGGTTTTTTTTCAGTAGAGAGATGTGTGTCTGCTTGTGAGAAAGAGACAAGAAGTACAGAAACTTCACTGAAAAAATGAAAGAAGAAACAGAAAGCAAAGAATCTCCTGAACAGGCACTGAGAATATGACTCTGAGGAGTGTTCAGACCCAGGGAGATTTCTGGAAAAGTATTCAACAGATGTGGAGCTTTAAAGAAGTGAACTTATTTGTCATTTGATTTGTTAACATTTAGGCAATTGAATCTTTGGATAATGTCCCTTACTGTTTTGACAGTTATTTTTCATGAAATGGAAAAATTATGGAGGAAAGCTTTCAGTTTATCTGGTTATAATTTTCAAGGAAAATTTTGGCTTCTAGTATTCAAAACAGGCCTTGCTTCATTGCTGTTCCAGATGTGATTTTGAAGCACAAGCTCAGGAAGGCAATGGAAAACATTTACAAGAATTTTTGGTATAAAATGTTCTTCATGAGTATGTGGTTACTTAATTATTGAATTTTGCCATTCTGAAGGAGCTATGAGGTAAATTCAAGTATTCTCTGTGCATTTGCCAAGGCTTTCCTTTTCTTCTTCATAATCACATCACACACAAAAAAGATAAATCAAACTATTTTTTACTTGTCACATATATTGAAATGATACACAGCTTTCTTTACACTCTTCTCATTTCAGTCACATATTTTTCAAATTATTTAAAGAGAAGGAGATTTGGACTTGATACAAACCACCTTAATAACAGAGCAAAAGCTGCCCTGACATTGGAATCTTTAAAAATAAAAATTGAAAATTAAAAAAATCAGCTAAAAAGTCAACTTTTTTTATTTAAGCAGAAAAACAGTGAATGACTTCATGGTTGAGCTCAGAAGTTCTTTTGGTCTTTAGATCATCACTCTCACTGGGCATAGTCTGTATCCCTTTGGAACATTTTGTATCAAAAAAATTAATTCTGTACATTCTCTATTACAGCTGCTCACACCTTAAAAGGATACAACAGGATATAATTTCCAAATTAGGGCAGCTAACCATAAGCAAGTTTAGCCAAAGGGAATGAATGACTCATGGAGAATGAAGGCTGCCAGAGACTGAGACAAAAGTTGGTGAGAGCTAGAAATGCATCACAGAGAGAATAGGTATAAGAAACTGTTATGAAAAAGGTGGAACTGGGTTTGAGATATGGTTTAGGAAAGACACGTGAGACAAGGAGATGTGTAATTTCTCAGCAATTTCTTTATCATACTTCTGAAAATTTACTCAGAATTTGCTGACACTTTGCTGCTCACCAGAATAAAAGTAACAATTCAAAGCTTCTGCACAGATCTTGTATGAGCCTAGCACAAAAAATCCCACAGCTGTCTAGGCGGCCTCACAAATAAGTTGACTCAGATCTACCAAACCTTATTCTACACCCTTCCTTACACAGGCAAGTGACATCCAGCTACTACATTTGTAATATTAATAGGTCGGTGTCCAGCTCAAAGACCAGAAGTTATGGAAAATAAGATTAAGAACAGAAATCTAGAAAAAACATAAAAATAGCCCAAAGGACATATACAACTATGTCAAAATGTAATCATATACGGTAAGGTGAATTTAGTGCTGGTTCAAACAGATCTGTAAATTTTTTAATTGTTTGCTGTTTCTAGCAGGGATCTATATTGCATGTATTCAACACGGTTTGTTAGGCATTAATTCACTTTACCATCAGGTAAGCTCTGGTTATAAATGGCATAGAGCTACTAATGAGATAGGTAAAGTGAATGTGAATACAGAAATACTTTTCTAATTTTCTGTTATTATAATTGAATTTTAATAGTTTTGAAAAGATATACTAAATTAGGAGGAGCCCTCCCTTGAGGGTGGAGAGTTGTGGATAGACTAGAGAGCTGGGCAGTCACCAGCTCATGACATTTAACAAGAGCCTGTGCCAGATTTTCCACCTGGGACAGGGTAATCCTGGTTATATGTAGAAATTAGGGAGTGAGAGGCCGGGGAGAAGCCCTGCAGAAAGAAATGGTGGCTCCTGGTCAGTGGAAGTTGAACATGAGTCAACAGTGTATCCTGTCAGCCAGAAGGCCGACTGTGTCCTGAGGAGCATCAAGCACAGCATCACCAGCTGGGCAGGGGAGGGGGTTGTCCTGCTCTGTTCTGCTCTACACTCAAGTTTTGTGTGCAGTTGTGGGCTCATCAGTACAAGAAGGACATCAAACTATTAGACCATGTCCAGAAGAGTGTGATCAAGATGTTGAAAGGCCTTGAGGGCAAGGCATATAGGAGCAGCTGAGGTCACTTGCTTTGTTCCCCTGGGAGAGAATGGGTTGTTTTCATTGCAGTCTACAACTTCCTCCTGAAGGGCAGTGGAGAAGGAGGTGCTTGTCTCCTCTCTCTGGTGACCAGCAGTAGGTCATGAGGAAATGGAATGAAGCTTCATCAGGGGGAGTTAGTTTTGGAGAACAGGAAAATATCTTCATGGAATGGATGGTCAGTCACTGAAATAGGCTTTCCAGGGAAGTGGTCATAGCACCAAGTCTGTCAAAGTCCAAGGAGTGTCTGTATGATGCTCCTAGTCATATGATTTAGTTTTAGGTAGTCCTACAAGGAACAGGAAATTGAATTTGATGATCCTTATGTCTCCCTTCCAAATTGAGATATTCTGTGACTCTATGATTTAATATTGGGTGGACTCAACAGTCCCATTGCCTATTCTTTACTTATTTTTTAAATTTTGTGGTAGTATGTGGATAGAACTTTACTCCAATGCCTGAAAAAAAGCCCATTATCTTGCTAATAGACTGGCAGGAATATGTTCAGTGATAAAGCTTTAAGTTACTGTATTTACTTCAAGACTGCAGGGTTCCTCCAGGCAACAGTGCATAAGCAGTGCAGAATAAAATTCAGATGACATAAACAGAACCCTGTGTGCACCAGGCAAAAACTGTTCTCTGCTGTCCTATTTCTGTCAAGCATTGCAGAGCTAATGGGAAGTTACTCACTTGATCTATTTGCTTCTCCCAGTGATTGATTAAAATTCCCTAGCTTTTGTAGAGGCATAAAACACATTTCATCAGTCCAGCCAGGCACCTTATGTAATTTAAGTTTGATATTTTTGAGAGTGTTTACCATGATCTAAATCACCAGAATAATTCTAAGTACTCAGCCCTGTAATGTTACCCACAACAGGCACACATATCCTTTGCATCATTTGTTTTGCAACAAATACACATTCTGCATGGGAATCAAATAGGATCATTTGACAGGGTGCATTAGTAACAACATGACCTCATTTTGCTCTTCTATATGTTGATTTTGCTCAGAATTCAATGACAGTTACTCTAGATTTACATAACTGTAAGCAAGAAGCATTTAACCTTCCTGTAGCTCCAGACCAGAGTGCCACACTAAATATGCTAATTGAAAACTCCTACTGTTATAAATATTTTGCAAAATATCTGTGTATGATTTATGAACATCCCTGCTTCCATGCATTCCTAGTAATCTATAGTAATACTGCTTTTACAGAGCCAGATAGTAAATCCTTTATTTCTATTAGTAGGCACTCAGTCATGCATTCGGGAGTTTTCCTGTGATTAACAACTCACCAATGGAATGGGGAGATCAATATTCTCAGCCCTTCCTCAAAACACATATAATAGAGACAGTTAAAATTTCTATAATGAAGAAGATGCTATCAGCAAGATGCTTTTTGGATGTCTCAGTGCTTTGAAATAACGCATATAGGGAAAAAAATAAAAGAAACAAGGAGTACTATTAATTTCTTTTTCTTCAGGAGTTCTTGGACTTAAACATGAGAGAAGAAAGCAGTATTCAGAGGTAAAACTGTATTTACAGGAGAGAGAAAATCCTTGAGGCAGAAGGATCATCTTTTTTGCTACAGTAACTGAAGTCTGTGCTCTTAGCCTAACATATGTGCATCCTTATTTTCATATAACCAAATAAAAAAATGCTGCATGTAAGTGAAGAAATATTATTTTGCTGTGACACTGACTGCTTATTGCTATGGTAAGTGGCAAACCTGTCTTTCTTTCAGTTCACACTGTTGAGTATTTCACTGTTTCATCACACTGCTGTATTTCAGAGGCATATTGTCAACATCAATCCAGCTTCTATTTAAAAAAGAATGGGCGGGGGAGGGTTTAGGGAGAGAATACACAGGAAGAAGCATCTGAGTATGCAGGTTTTCTCTCTCTCTCTTTGTCTGAGTTCTCTGCTTAGGCTGCTATGTTTTCTAGGGCAGTGACTACATATTCCTTGTGCTTTTATATTCCTAGCACAATTTAATTTCCATCTTGGCTGGAGATTGTAGCCCAAATTAAAAATAAAATACTATCTCATTATATTAAAATGACCAGTTTTTCATTTGGCAGTGTTCTTTTGCTTCTTTGTTGTAACTGCTTCTAATGGTGACCAGTAAAGGGCATCCTATTAATATTGTTTAACAGAATGAAATAAGACAGTGGCAACTAGAGGAAATATTTTTGTCTTCACTTGTAAGATCTTTCCATTTAAATAAAATTTAAAATAAAAATATTTTTTCATCATGCCTAGTTCATAATTTGTTTAAGGAGATGTTTTGTTGCCTACATGTTTTCTCTTTTAACTTCTGAAGAATGATGTGTGCATGCATCACAGATGAAAGCTAGGAACATGTGTGACTATTTAGAGACTTAAAGCAACATTAATTATTTTAAAACTCAGCTATAAAAACAGAAAAGATTGCAGATACCATAATGGTCATTGGAAAATAATAAAAAGATGCCCATTCATAAATGACAGACTTATGTTAACTCATGGGATGACAGGCTTTACATAAGTTTAAGCAATTACTATTATTAGCTTGGGCCCTTTCTTAAAAATCTCCAGACACTCATACAAATAATTTAAAAGGATTTTTTAACTTCACGGTGGGGGAGAACTGGATAAAAATTATGTTAGTAAAAACTGCTTTGTCTTGTATTTTCTTTTGTTTACAAGCCAATAGAGGAGTATATTCATAACTTATCACTGGGAGTAATTAGCTTATGTTAAAATATTGATTTTACATTAAGCAAGATAAACGTTAAAATATTGACAATGGAATGTACTTCTTATTAAGACTGTCACTTTCTGAGATGAAAAGACACTGTATCCTAGACAATCTTCTTTGTAATTTCAATATGTAAATTGCTTACAATTACAACATGCAGAACTACTTAGTCAGGCATGGAGAACTTTTAGCATCCTGGTGCTAAATAAAGGTCCAGGTTAAAAAGCTTGTTTGGATTAAATAAACTAAGGGCCCAAGTTAATGTATGAATCACTTCAAATCATACTTTCTCATTTTTACAGAAAATCAATCATGAGAAAAGCATGTAGGAATTTTCATGAGGCACTACATAACCTTTCACTAGACCTTACAAACCTGTTGTCACTGTGATGATCACAACTAAAGCTCTTTTTTCTTGGCTTCTTTCTTGTTCTCTTTGGAGATGCAGAAAACAGATGCTGCTGATCTAATTAAGTGGGTTAACAAAGTTCCTCAGCTTTAAGGTAATTTTTTTATGACAAAATGGAACTATAGTTTATAAGTGTAATGAGGAAGAAAGGCATTCATCCCATAATTTTCGGCATTTGCTTTTCCATGTGGGGAGCAACCACTCATTTTTGTAAGCAGGATTAAATTTACTGGTCTCCTTGAAATACATATTATTTGTATCTCAACTGTTATTTCAGAAAAGACTAGGCTTTACTGTGTGAGTAACAAAGAATTAGCCTTAGTTATGGAATAAGATCCTCATTTCTGTGTGACAGATACTGCTATTGATACAGCTTCTACAGGTCAATAGAATAGGCAAGTTGTCAGCTCAGAGAAGAAGGTAAAATTACAATTTGGAAACTTTGGGGCAATGAGTAGTTTTAAGTGCAGGTAGAACCCCAAATAGGCACAGATTTTCAGTACATTTGCTTGGAACTTTTTCTAAAAGGAGGCACTCCAAAAGCACAGAAAGGTTTGAAATGGCTTTCAAACCTTGAAGATACATACTATTAGGACAAATACAGAACAAGGATATCTTTCAAACAAAAAAGAGAAGAATTATTGTCTCACATATATGAACATAAAAAGGAGATGATAAAATTTTGCCCTTGAAAAATTTGCCTGAGCTTGGTCACTCATGCTTTCCAGTATCTTCAAGGGCTGAAGCAAAGTTTTCAGGAAAATATCCTTCTTCCTTCACCATGGGTGCATAATGGGTTTCACCTTCTTTATTCATGCCTGAAGCTCCTTCCCACTTTCCCTTCCTTCCTCTATGCTTGTCTACCTCAAAAGACAGGGTCTTGGTTTCCTGGGAGATATTTCCACCTAACTGAGTGAACATCAGTTAACCTTAGGGCAAAAGATTCTCCTGTTTGCAAACGCATCATCAACTCTGCAGATAGTGAAATGCAAGCAAATGTCATGTGCACTGCCTGTCACAGAGGTTGCAATAATTCAGTTGGTGTCTTTGTACCAGTGGTAGCACCTAGGCAGGACCCCTGTTTTCTTATCTGCTCAGCAAACACAGGCACTACTGGAGGGAGACTTGAAGACAATAAAGCTTTTCTTTTGGTGTATCAACTGGGTCCCTATGCTCTTTCCATTGAGTCTGGTGGAAGGCACCAGGTACAGAAAGGCCTGTGAAGGTTCACCTTTGGTTGAACCTAGGTATGTTTCTTGTAGGTTTCTGAGGAACTTATAAGCCACCAGAAGAGTTTAAAGGTATTTATAAAATCGCTTACATAAATGAAGTTAATGTCAAAAAAAATTGTTCCCTTAGCAAGCAACAGCAGAGGAGCTGCAGTAGAAATTTCAGTTAGTACTTGTCATGCCAAGTAAGCATAATCGTGGCCCTCTTCAGGTTTCTTTAGATTCTGCCCCCTCAAAAAAATTCAGCAGCATTGTACCTTAGATGCAATGCTTCTAGGTGTGGTGAAAAAGCACAAACACTTTTTCCACGCAGTTCAGCTCATGCCATCTGTCTCCCTTGAAAAGGCATCTTCTGACAAAGAGGATGGCTTTTAGACCACAGGCAGTGTAGAGAATATGATTGCCCTAGAACTAACTTAAAATGAGGTTGGGCCTGTTTGAACCCACACCCACATCCTCTTTACAGAACCAGGTACAAAAATATTGTCATTCTTAAAAAAATAAACTAAAAAAATTACTTCTCTTGCTTCACTGTGTACCATAGATTTTATCCCTAAAATGGGACAAGAAAAAAGAAAGAAGAAAGGTATGCGTCTATACAAAGCCAGAGATACTGTGACCTGAGAACATACACTTTTATAGAGAATACCATATTTCCTGCTCATTCTCATTCTCCTCCATTTCACCTCTGTGGTGCATTGTGTGCAAACGCAGCTATTCTGAAACCAAAATAACCATTAAAGAGTTATCATTCTGGGCTAGACTGAATACTTCACAAAGTATTTTTCAAAAAAGAACTTATTTTGTCCTTGTGAAATACAACAGTATGGATGAAGAGCTGTAATACTGAAGCCAGTGAAAAAGCTGATTATAACAAAAGAATCTAATTTTTAATCTTAGATTCTGCTAGTTGTATATTAGCTCTTCTTCCTGCTTTGTATTGTACCAAGGCTTCACATCCTCTAATCATGGACTGAAAAAATATTTGACATTATTAAAACTATTTGACATTATTAAACTAACTACTAAACTAAAACAACTGTTTTCTGGATGATGCTTAAATACCTATCTTTATAGAAATAAAGAAATAGATCTGAAATGAAAAAGAAGTGCAAAGTTAAAAAAAAAAGTGGATTTGCACACACACATATATATAGCAAATATGAATAGTCTCTAAAGGTATAATTAGTGGAGAAGGAGACAGGAATTTTATACTAGGCAAGAAATAGGCCAATTCAGCTGAGGTTCCCTACTGCACTGACAGCTGGCTGAATCTTTATATATGTTAGATGTAGAAGTACTAGTGATTTATTGGTCTGTTTTTCTCTAGCATCTTTTGTATGACAGTGCAGGAGAAGACACTTAATAATGACCTCCAAACTGGATTTTTTGCTCCTTTATTTCTTTTGTTTGTTTGCTTGTTTGCTGATTTTTGAGAGATAAGGTGGACATTTGTATGATCTTCCATTTTTGAAATTAGAGTAGTCCTAAGTTAACTTAGTCTCCATCACGAGTTAAAGGAAACATTGTTAGTTCTCTTCAAATGCAGTGAAAGCATGACTATCAAGAAGAAAAGTGTACTGGAAAATTGACATTACCTGATGATTTAAAAAGGAAATAAAAAGAGTCTGCAAATTTACTTTTTTAATTTAACAAATCATTACATATTACAAAAATATAAGAAAATATTAAATATTAGTTAGGTAATTGAATTTAATTATACCTCTCTCAAATAAGTATATACTGTCATAATATTTTCTCTCATACAATAGTTGCAACCTGCATCTCTTCATTTCAGTATCTCTTCTGTATCTACACAATGTTGTGCTGTTGTTGGTTACTGTTGTACTGTTGTTCATTTACAGTGTGATCAGATTTGTATAAAAATTTTGTATTTGCCATTGCACCTATTTTAAAATTAACTGATAGCTCAATCTGCACATGTTCAAGAACCTTTGCCATAGCTTTGGTGAAAGTGATGGTCTATTTTCAGCTAAGTTTTCAAGGTCACCCTTTATTCAACTTAATCTAACACCTTTATTTTGTCTATTTTCTCTGAAGAACCATATTGTCTGAAAATAAAATCTTTTGTGTTGTGTAGTCTGATTGATTCCTCCAGCCCTGCCTTCATGTGCAAGTGTCTGCAGAGGTGAGGCAGGTGTTCCACTGTAATTCAGGGTTAAGCAGTTTATATTATAAAGACAGCCTGATGAGGTTGTAGTGAGTCAGAAAACCACCAAGAAAGACAAGAAGGGCTGTCACTATGATCTTGTGAATAGATCACAAGCAGTCACAATGGAAAGTTAAGAGTTCTGCTCACAGGCCATAAAACTAGAACTTTCCTCCAGGGTAGGGGCTGATACAAACTACACAAACGTTCCAGGGTGGTAACCAAAAATCTCTCTCCTGTCTTTCCCCATCTCCATGTCAGGTACAAAATTTTGCTAGAGAAATGAGTTTGTGCCACTCACTCTGACTCACTGATTAAATTTTTTGCATAGGCTCGAAAAGAAGTTCAACACTTGCTTCAGTTGGACTACACAGTTGCCACTTTTCCTCTCTTTGTATCCCACCATTTCAAAATAACAGAATTAAATTTGTTCATTTAATCATACCATTTCTGGGCCTTTACTTATTGTTGTTTACTATACAATTAGTTCTTCATTATTTCTGCCATGTACAGATTCCATCTTGAATCAGCTTTTCTGGGCTTGGCCCAAAAGAAGGTTGAGAAATAAATAAAAAACATCTCATGATCTCATCTGCTATAACAGTTTTCTGCCATTTCACTCAGCTTCCCACACAGAGCTCAGTACTGCCCTAAATGTACTAAGTCATTCCTGGGTTAGTATCTTCTCTTCTCACAGCTAAATAGCCCATTTAGCTGATTCTGTTCCTGTTCTATTTTCTCTTTGATATTCTCAGTCAGGCTGATTATGACCTTCTGGAATTTTTAAAATTATATATTGCATAAATTATTTTTTCTCTGGGATTTTCAATATTTTGTCTCTCACACAGATTTTTCTATCCATTTCCATTTTTTTCAAGTAGCACTATTTTCCTCTTCTTGCAATGACTGGTTATCATTGCAGTATATAATCACCACATACTTAGGGAAAGATACTTTTAAGCTTTATTATTTACTATGAATTTTGAACATCATTTTCACTCCTTAAAAGTCGTTGTATGGATTGAAATATAGAAATACTGTGATTGTGTAGAGTTTCCTTGCAGACTCATCACATTCATTATATACATTGATTGACTGTGGGTCAGTAGGCTATATTAGATTCTTCCTAGAAAGGACTCTGACATAAGACATTTTTGGTAGGTAATTGATTTAAGTATCAAACACCGAATTTTTATCAACAATTACAATGGTGACACCCATTATTTTTCAGGCTGTAACAACATGGTGTTCAATTTTGCATGCCATATCATACTCACCCACAGTAACTGGAAGTGACAACTTGTCTTGCCTCTAAGAGATTGTTTTATATCCCAACAAGGTGAAAAATAATGGCAAAAAATCAGGCAACACAACACAAATGGATTGTATTTTCTCAGGTAGACTAAAGAGAGTAGTAGTACAACCTTGTTAATTGTAGCAATCATGTTAGTTGAAAAATGTTTGCATTTAGATAAGAACAATGCTTATAATACATGATGCTAAAAGAATCGAGTGCATTCTTCTCTACATAAAACGTAGTAAGTTTTAGTCCTCTCAAGTAGATGGGAAATGATGATTTTCAGAAGAAAAAAAGCTTGAAGTAACATAAGTAAAAATATTACGGAGTGCACAGCATAAATGATGAGGAATGACACAAAACATAAGTAACAACTTGAAAATAAAATGCTAAAACATGAATTCCTGTAACATTTCAGGATGTACAAGACAAAAAAGTTAAAAGACACCCTATTTTTCTGCATTATGCAAATAATATCTAATATTTTGACTCATATCTCAGCTTTAAGCACCCAAAGTCCATTATAAGTGTGCACAGAAGATTGCTTAATTTGTTACTAAAGCAAAGCACTTTCTGGCACAAAGACTGAGAAGAACTGCTTGCTTGAAAAAAACTAGAAAGCTTTATTACACTTTATGGTGGTAGGCAAAGTGCATTCTTTTGACAATGAGTAAAATTCAGTAAAGCTGACTTTAGAATATTCAGCAATTTACAAAATTTTACGGACCCTTTTGGCTTCAAATGTCTTGACTTCTATTTATAAATCAAGTTTATTTGCGCACCTACTGATGCATAGGAATATAAAGTGCCTTAGGGCAATCAGAAATTAATACTGTGCCTTCCTCAAGGTTTATTTGATAGTATTTGGTATGCAGACTTCCAGCTTGTATTGTCAAGTACTCTTTTTTTGAGGGCAACCTCACCCCTTCCCAGGACTGGCGGACAACCCTGCCCTGGTCCTGCTGCCCACACTATTTCTGATACTACCCAGGATGCCACTGGCCTTCTTGGCCGCCTGACCACACGTGGGCTCATGTTCAGCCGTTGTTGACCAGCACCCCCAGGTCCTCTTCCACTGGCCTTGACCCATTAATCTGACCAGTCTACATCCCTCTGTAAAACCACTAGGTGTTTAGTCAAGTGCTTTGATTAATGTACCTAATGAAGAAATCTGGTCTTGCTAATAGAAAAATTCTTGGCTTCTTTATATGAAGATTGAAGGCAGGTGCCAAGAGAATGGTACCAAACTCTTTATAGGGATGCCCAGAGACGGGATGAAGAGCAATGACCATGAAATAAAACATTAGAAGTTTCAACTCAATATGAGGAGGAACTTTTTTACATTGGGGGCAGCAGAGCACTGAAACAGGCTGCCCAGGGAGGTGGTGGAGTCTTTCGTTCTGGACATATTTAAAACCCACCTGAATGCAAACTTGTGCCACCTACTCTAGGTGACCTCACCTTGGCAGGAGGGTTGGACTGGATCTCCAGAAGTCTCTTCCAACCCTAACTTTTTCAAAATTCTGTGGCTCTGTGATGATGACAACTTCTACACCTAGCACTCTGCACTACAACTTATTATGACTTTCTAAAAATATCTCTTTGGGCAATTTAAGGCAAGGCAGCTCTGCTTAATGACTGCTCAATGAGTTTGGAAGGTCTGAGATATTTGTGAAAGCATTTCTTGTAAGCTGTATGCATCTAGTTAATTGGTACAGTGCTCAGAGGAACATAATCCCATTCTCCATGTTGCAGTACACCACATTCTAGGATGGTGTCAATTTTCTAATGGTTGCCAAAGATCTAGGTGAAAATGCATTGTGTGATTCTACGTGTGTGTGTGTGTGTTCATGTCACTTCTCAGGTATAAGGTGTTTGGCAAAAAGTTCAATAACACTAATATACAGAAAATTTAGATATATGGAACTCAAAATTGTCAGAGCAGTACAGACCCAGCGATACATTTCAGAAGCAACTACCTTATTTTTTGGTGATCTGGGAACTCACACTTCCAAAAACCGACCCCCAAGACATTCCCCAAACTGATATTTTTTTCACATGCTCAGATGACTATAATCTCATCAAATGACTTCTTTTCTGCAAAGTTTTTGTTTTACATTGAAGCTAGAACAAGCTTTTAAACAAAGTTTATCAAGGGCTATGAATCTAGCTGACAGCTGAGGAGCATACAGAAGCATGAAGCAAGTACTTAGACACCACAGAGGATATGTAGGTTAGTGATATTTCTGTTGTGGAAGAAAAATATGTGTCCTATAAAATATTCCATAAAAGTTCTAGCATTAAACAGAGGGCAGACAAAAAATACCATCAAATAATTATAAGGGACTTGGTGGTGCTCATGCAGCATGGATTATTAGCTTCTGGAAAAAAAAAAATCAAGGAAAAAATATTTCTGGTTTATTTTTTTATTTTGTCAAAATTCATGTGCTACAGTTCACAAGCAGGAAATAAAGAGGTCATTGTAATAATGCAATTGTGTTTTGCCATTCTGCAGTTCTGGAGGCACAAGCTTTATTAAGAATCTATATTGTTCTTTTCTAGGGACTGAAAGAAAGGAGACAAATGGTTGGGGTTCAGCTTGTTTCATTTTTTTGTTTTCTTTTGATCTTCATTTAGGACATCACAGAGTTCTGGTTTCCATTTTTTTTTTTTTACCCCAGGAGAGCAGAAAAAAAAAGGAAGAAAACAACCCACAAATATGAGAACAAGATATTTGAGAAAAACTTAGTTTCAGGCGAGAAAGATATACCTTTTTTTTTTTTTTTTGAGGCACTAGGTATTCAGAGTTGCTTTTAGCCAAGCAAAGGGTATCTCAAATATTGAATAAGCTACAGAAGGATGTGGTAATATTGTCAGATACTAAGAAGTAAATCCTACAATGCTGCAGATTACCAATGAAATAGAGTTCACAGCCTTGTCTCCTCCATTTGTGGTGAGCAGCCCAGGAAGACTCAAATAAAATAAAATAGAGTAGTACGGCATAGAAAAAAATAATAATTAAACTTTAAAGGTTCAGAGAAAGAAGAAAATAATGTTAAGAAATTGTTTAATTGTGAAGATTTTCTTAATTTCCAGAGGTTAATCTCTGTAGTCACCATCTCAGAGAAAAGTCAATGGAAGAGTAGCAAAGCATTAACAACTTCTTTTCTCTCCATTCCCCTTTATACTAGTGGGTTTTTTGGCAGTGTCTTGGGCTGACTTTATGATGTGTATCCCATATTGCTGCCCTATGCCCAGAAATTAATTCTTGTGCCTTTCTATGTCTTTAAACTGAGCCTGAGAGGGGGAAGGAAAAACTGAGCAAAACTTTCTCAAAGCAGTTTGCTGCTTGTTCAAGTGACTTTTTTTTTCCCAGCTGCAGCAGGGGAGCGAGGAAGCACCCGGCTTGCTGCTTTCCAGTCAGCTTTTGGCCAGTTTCAGCTTCTTTTTCTCTGGAGAGAGACTGAGAGTTGAACTTTTTTCCTTCCCTGGAATTTCGGATTTTCTCCTTTTCTACTGGACTGCTTAAATATCAGAACACATTGGGAGGACTTTCCACCGAGCACAGAGGGCCTGGCCCTGGGCCAAGCCCCAGCTCCCGAGGAGACCAAAGGGAGGACTCTAACACTTTCCCAGGTTTTTCCCTTCACAGTGAAATTTTATTATTTAGCATTATTTTCCTTTTCCCGTGTGTTTGTTAAATAAATAGTTTTTATCTCTTTCACTTTCCTTCAAGGAAAATTTATTTTTCCCGAACCTGTTGGGGGAGGGGTGGCGACCTGCCTTCTCTCAGAGGATATATTTCTAAATTTGGCCAAACCGGCACAGGCACGATCTGCCTTTTAACAGCCCAAAACACACTCCTCAAATATTTTCCATCTATTTTTCTCATTTTCTTACATATTGGCATTACTTTCAGGGTTACTTACAAATGAAAAGTTAGCTTGTTATGCCGATCATTTGTTTCTTATTTATACTATGATCCATTTGCTCTTTTGGAAAATGCTGAGGAGCTTTAGAAGGGTATAAAATTGCAAAAACAATGTAATTTTTATTTCCAATTACTGTATAAGTTTGCACATATGGTTCACTGCCTGTTTCTTTCAGGGTCTTCTTAGACTTGAAGGACAGGAGAAAAGACAGACCGGAATTTGCTGCTCACTATCGCATACTTTAAACTTTTCAAGAGGTCATCTCACACTGCACCACACAGGGAACTTTGATATGGTATACTGCTTCTGAACCTCAGCTAATCCATCTCCTGGTGGCAGGCTGCACACAGTTAGCATTAAAAGAGAACTTCATCTGTCAGATTCAGATAAGAATCTATACCTATTTGCTCATTTTGTGAAACTTTAAAAACGGGTATAAACAACTATTACAAGACATCACTGTAAAGACCAATGCTATTTGTCAGTGTACTACAGGGGATACCAATTCAGGCTGACCACATCATTAGGTATTATTGAACTGTTCCAGCACTTAAACAGTGGTACATCAAAATATAGTCTCAGCTGCTACACAAAGTGTAGCCATTCCTCTTTTATCTGTACCTAGAACATCTTAATTCTGTGCTAATGCTACAGGGAGCCCTGCAGAATTTATGATGCCACATAGTTTGAACATTGCTGTCGAGACTCATGAAAGATCTGAATATGAAGAATGAAGATCCCTTTTCATTAAAGACAATTAAATACTTGAATACATGATAGGAAAGCATTATTCGTCACACTGATGAAGTATGTGATAAATTGTTAGCTTAGACAGTTCAAAAGAATGAAAAAGCTGAGATGTGATACCATGCTTAGAGAGATCAAAGATCTTCTGCAGTGGTAACAGCTCCCATCTTTAGTGACCAGAAAGCATATTCACTAAAAATGGTGAGCTTTGTAGTCTCAGCATATTCCTCAGAAGTTCCCCAAACTGCTAAAAATGTAGTGTAAATGGATTTTGATAGGAAATTCTATCTCTTTGGAGGTAAAACTCAAAAGAACTCAGCATCAAATTTGCATTATCCCTGATTCATTCCTAAACTCCAAATCTGATTTGTTTTCTAAATCCTTGATCTTCATCCTGCCTGTGGTATTGTAACAAAATAAGAAGAAAATGCTCTATATCAAGCAGTAATATTTATTTGGCAGGAATCTGCATTCTGAAAGTTCAAAACACCCTTCTCAATTATTTTCCATCTATTTTTCTCATTTTCTGACATATTGGCATTGCTTTCAGTGTTCCCTAAAGTGAAACATTAACTTGATATACCTATCATCTGTTTCTTATTTATACTATGATCCATTCAGTCTGGAAAAATGCTCTGTATCAGAGGGCTTTCATGCCTGCTTCCTTTGATATGCAGGAGATTACATCAATTTATTTCTTCATATTATATTTAATAAAATATTGTACATGAAATGTCAAATAATTGTGAATATATATATGAGAAATAAGTTTCATACAAGATTGATCATTGTTCTCTTATTTTCTAGAAAACTTCTGATCCTTTATATATTCAAGTATATCTTATTTTTTTTAATACCTGTTCTAAATGCCAGGTTTAAAGTATCTCAAAACTTAAATTTTAAATATCTTCTTAACTAGAGTATTCTACACTTTTGATCTGTGGGCCGGGACTGATTAGTGGTAAAGGACTTCCTGTAACTCACAGTTTTCCATCTCTTTCTTCAATATAGCTGCCTTTTCTGTGTGAACTAAAGGAAAACTGTTTCTGCACACAGTTTTAGGTGCTGGATTACTGATCAGGACAGTCTGTATTTGGGCAAGACATTTGTTTTACTTATTTTGGACTGTAGGAGGCCTACTATTTGGAATTACATAAAGACTGTCAGAATCCAAACCCATCTTATGAACTGATATTAGGGTGGCGGAACGGGCTCTTGGATTCTGCTGTTTACAAATTAGTCTGGTTTTAGTGGAAAAAGAAATTTTATAAGCAAGTTTTTAGGTAAAAACTGATTCCTCATTAAGAGCATTCTGAAAAAGATAAAATACAATTTTACTTTTGTTAAAGCTCTACAGACTCTAAAGTCTAAAGAGTGCATATAAATCAAAGCATTATTTTGCATATTTGAGGAATATGCCTAATACCATTTACATATTTTGCTCTTTTTTTTTTTCCAATTAAGGCATTCTTTTCATGTTTTTCTCTGAGAATCTTACCACAGCAGAGTGTGTATATTAAAATTATGCAATCTTTCATCTTCATGAGAACTTAGTAGTTTTGAAAACATACTTTTAAAACATTTACTAACAGCATTTGTGTGGTCATTCCCTCCATTATATGCTAGGAAACAAAAAAATTTCTTAGCTAATGAAGCTGTCTTAACATCTTTGCTAAGATGATGCTGGAATTGTAGCTTCTAGGAGAAGGTCATTGACAAGCATGTAATGTAACATTATAAATAATCGAGAAAGTTATCAAGGGGAAGAAAAAAGTAATGCATTTGAAACTTCTAAGATCTACCATTCATGAAAATTGTAAAGCATATAGCAGAAATGGAGGAAAAATTTTCACAAAGCACAGTAAGTTTTGTAATCCCATGCATATGCAAGAATATTGCTTTAGATGGGTGTACTATATAGAAGAGGCACTCTGACACTGCAGAACAAGGTACACAAAGAGTAGTAGCATGGCCTTATTACCTAAAAATACTAGCACTGCTAAGTGTCAGACCACGACATGATAGCATATGTAGACTACTTATTTCTAGGAAATAATAGTGGAGGAAAATATTCGGGTCCACTCTTCACCCCAAAGCAACACTTAGCTGAATACTGTTTGCAATGTTTTGCATGCATTAGATATTACCCTACAAGAATTCAATAATTCTTTGTGCTAGCCTTTTTGGTAGTAGAGTCAACATTTTCTCTAGTTAATGATTGTGTTTGGATGTCTTTTATTATGTGTCGAAACTCTGAAGTCAGCGTGTACTTAGGATTACTTTGAGCTTTTTCATGCTAGCAAGGCCTTGTAACATTGAATCTAGCCTTAGAAAGCTTACAGTTCCTCATGCAGGAACTTAGTGACTTAATCTGCTGGTCAGAAATTTACAAGACAGCTGGAGAAGTTATGACCTCTTGATGACATAATGAGATCTATCCTTACTTCTCTGTGTTTCTGCCTTCCAGATTTGCACTTTTTTTGAATTTTTGCCTTTTTTTACTATTTTTCTCTTTTGTGTTGGAGCTACTGTTTATCACTGACTCAACGGTTCCAGTCCTTTTTTTCTTTTCTGGTCTTTCATAGTCTATTCATGCAAAGCACAACAATTTTTTCTTAAAGTAAATCTAAACTGAGATGCCATGGCTGTGGTCTGCAAAACTAACTTTTAGGCCTTGTCACCTGAACACTTGGCTCTCAGGAAAATAAAAACTGGGAAATCAATCAGTATGAATTGACCCTACAGATCCTCATCTCCAGCCCTTAGATAGATCCTTTTGCTCTCACCCTGTAATACTTAGCTGGACCACATTTCTGCCAACAAAATCTCCTGCTTCATACTTAATCTGCTCCGTATAGTATTTCCAGGTTAGAATTGATGAAGTTGTTCCATTGATTATTGAATTGCATAGTAACACTACCTTGCTTCGGCTCATTGTACATATGAAGCTTATGGCTCATGTCCAGGAGAAAAATCAGGTAGTGTATGTCATCAGTTTCACTACTGCAGACACACTCTTTTCTTTGCAGTTTGCTGCTTATGCCAAAGACATCTCAGTGTTAGGATATTTAATTATATGTTTAGGTCCTTCTACTGCCAACTCAGCTGGCCTTTGCATTGCCTAGGATTTGGTTCATAAACAGTGATAATGAGAACTTCTGTCCTCTTTCCTTCTGATTTTAAATAATTCGCATACATATTTTTTTTACCCTTCCTTGAATTTCATGCTGGCATTATGCCTAGTAGTTCTAAAGAGTCTGTATACTGATGTTTATCACAGGACACCACTGAGATCACAAAACAGAATGGATTGAATATCATCACCGATTAATTTCAGAAAAAAGAAGATAGTCACAAGCAGCACTTCAAGCAGAGTCACAGAGTATTTTCTGCTGCTAATTTTGATGTTAACACCTACGGAAGCATATAGTTCTGCTTTTATAACCATTAATTATGTGCTGAAAATTTTTAGAGAATCTTATTTTTTTTCCCAAATTCTTTCCTTGATTTGATTAAAGCATCATTTTGTAGCAAATATAATAAAACAATTTTAAGGAGCATACTCTATTCTCTAACTGGCCAACCCTCCCCCCACCCTGAAAAAATCAAATAAACCAAACCAAAAAACTGAAAAAAAATCATGGACTAAAACGGTTGTTCTGAAAACAAATGTGTTGATTTATTTTGTTCTTCTTTTTAGCATGAGATGTGTGGTGTGCTATTTCTAAATAAATGGTGCCATAAGAAAAGCATATGTTGTTCTATATCATGCACTGCAGGTGCTGCAGTAGAGGGTTGCATAATGTGCCACCTGAAACTCAGAGAAGCAATTTTCTTTAAAACGCCAGATTGTGGAGGCCTAGCTCATGCTGATATGCACCTACTGACGCAAGCAGTTCCATTAAAGCCCCTCCTTTCAAGTAAGTGCTAACTTACATCACTAAGTTTTATAGGCCATCTCTGAGCTTCCAGTGTATTTTGGCATTAAAAGTCACATACTGACTCATATATTTTTAGATTCTCTATCCATATAAACTATGTAGAATATGGAAGGTATTGGCAAGAATTTAGGATTTAAAATGTTTCACATTACAATATTTATTAGATTAAATCTTACAAGCGTGAAATCCAAAAGACCTCTGCTGTAAGCATAGCCATTACTTATACTAACAGTGAACCTTATTGATATATAGGTCACATACATTTTTAGGTAGATGACAGGACACAGGACTTACATATATTTGCCATATATCAAGGAAAGCAGTTTTAGGCAGATGGTAACTAAGTATCTAATGGGGAAGGTAGGTAGGAAACTCATGGTGGATTTCTGGCCCAGCCATGTAATTCGAGTTTGTATTATAAAATACAATACTTCTTTATTTATAGAATGTGGAATTCTGCTGTGCTGCCTGTGATAAACTGTTTTAATCTGTACTAAAATGATTTCTGTTTGGCTGTTCCCAAGCCTGCTGCTTTTGGAATCTGAGTTCCTTGTGATAGAGACCATTGCAAATTTATTTGGCATAACATGAATTTTCTGCCTATACAATAAAAAGGACATTCTAACAATACTGTTGTGGTACTAGGTTTTCCAAATCTTCTCACACCAGCTATGTAGACAATTGTGGAGGAAACTAGACCTGATTTAGACAGAATTGGTAAGTTAGTCCTCAATTGCCTAGATTGAAAACAGTTGCAGTGGTTTAACACCAGCTGGAAATTAAACTCCCACTGCTCCCCTTCCCCTCCTCCTTCCAGTAAGAGAGGGACAAATGCAGAGACTATGAGTTGTGATAGCAATTTAATGAAAGCAAAAAGCAGTGGAATAAGAAATTCACAGTAAGAGCAGCAATACTATAACAAAAGTATACCAAGAGAGAAGGTGCTTTACCACAAAAAAGGTGTTCACCTGCTTTTACACCACAGAAAAGGTGTTCACCACCTTTACTTAGTTCTGCATGCCTGCTGCGACAAAGACAGGATGGCAACCATTCCTGCGCTACCAGCTCCATGTGGTTTCCCCAGACAATGATTAGATGGAGGCTATTCCTGCACTCGACACTGTGTGGCTGCTGGAACAAAGGCATGATGGGGGCAAAAGGGGGTTCCTGCAGCTAGCGATTCCCATCCCTGAGCCCCAGACAATGCAAAACAATGATGGACAAACCCCCAAGAACTCCATCATCCACATCGCACTGCCCACTTTTCTGAGCAGCTGTGCTCAGTTGTGGTTATCAGTATTTGTTTCAGCTTGTCCCTTTGCACCTTAGTCTACCCCTATTTCACTCCCCACTGCTGTTCCTGGTCCTCCACTTCTTTTCCCCCTCAGGTGCTTCAACTCCACTGGCTGTAGGGCACACACTCCACTGGGCTCGGACAGACCACCAGTGTTTTTGTTATCTTAGAGTGGGGCATGCACTCCAATGGGCTCATCAGGTTTGCCACTTCTCAGAGCAGCAACTCAGGCTTGTTGCGTCTTGCCTTCAGCCCCACCTCTTGCAAGCACAGCTTGAAGGAACAGGAAGGGGACCAGCAGTGGCGCCAGAAGACTGGGTCTGCGAAGGCTGATCCTCACACCTTTCCATTCGAGAGACGAAGGAAAACGATGGACTTCTTGGGATGCACTTGCCCTTTCTTCCTGAAACCATGACCCCCATCATTAATGTGGGTGGTATGGAGTAATAACCTAGCCACAGCATGATGCTAATCTCCACCCCTCCCTGAAATCAGGACAACCACAGTTCTGGAAGCTGTTTTCAAAATAAGAGGAATGTGCAATGTCAGCATGGAGGCATAATGATTGTAATCTCAAATGAGGCAAACAGACTTAGGTCCAGTTGCTAAAGCTGTGAGTAATGTAAGCATTACTGAGGAAATGAAGAAAAACTTGTCTAGGTTTTTCTCATTGTATTTCTAATGAAAGACCACTCAGCATACGATCATCAAATCCAAATGTCCAAATGCAATGCAGACCTGACATTTTATACGTTGCCTTATGTAACATAATATTGCTTCTTGGATGATAATTGAAGGTTTGATGCACACAGCTTGATTTTGACAAGGGTTGTACAAAGATAATTTTTTCTTTGTCACATAAGGACTGAGTTACATGGTATAGGGTAAAATGTTTACAGAAAGACCTTATGCACATGCATACATATTTATCGACATAAAACACACAACATCTGTGTAGTATGTGCACTGTATGCATATGCTATATATATATATATATTTATATATATACATATATATATACACACATAGTTGCACATCTGCAAGCTGGTATATTGCTGTTAAAGGAACTTCCCTGTCCAGCAATTCAGGAATCACACTGCCAGTCACTCTCACACCACCTGAGCTGGGACCGAGGCGCACATGCACCCCACTTACAGAGTCAGACCATGTTTTCCCTACTTGATTAACCTTAGGTTTCCCATAGCAGACTCTCAGACGTCTAGATCTTATGATGCAATAACTAAACATGAAAACAACAAAATAGCAGCTTAAGCTGAGTGCTTTGAAGGAGGGATCCCAAACAAAGGATCCCCTGGGATATATACACTGACATTCTAAGCACAGGAAAGTCTGGAGTCATCGGCTCCTGCTCTGTCTCTGAGTGTCCAGTCCCCTGGCCAGCCTCAGGTCCCTGGGCCCTTTTATATGCAAAGGATTGGCAGTTCATGGCCTCTTGCCCCAGACTCAGACTCCTGCTTAGGCTCCTGCCCCACAGAACTCACCCTGCAGTTCACACTGCAGCTTGCATACTGAGCTACCTGCACTGAATGTATTCCTCAAAAGTACACATGTATTTATAAATATATATACATGCATACAATATAAATATTCAATACAAGTATATACACATACATTAGATATAGAATCTAAATCACCTAGGTGAACCCTGAGTGAAAGTTGGGTGTGACCACAAGAAAACAGGCTAAAATCCATTAACTGCATGCTTGTTGCAATATTTTGTTGGTGGGTGACATGATGAAAATAGAAACATCCTATTCTAATCTTCTATTCTTCATCTAATTGTTTTCCTACAAAATAAATTAAGGGTGCCATCATCAATATCATTCTTGGTACTGCATTTACTTCCCAGCAGATGAGTGATTATTTCACTACTTTTCACAGAATCGCATAATTAGGTTAGAAAGTGGATCATTGAGTCCAACCTTTGACTGATCGCCACCTTTTCAACTTGACCACAGCAGTAAGTGCCACATCCGGTTGTTTCTTGATTACTTCCAGGAATGGCGACTCCACCACCTTTCTGAGCAGTCCATTCCAATGTTTAACAACTTATTCTGTTGAGAAATTCCTCCTGATGTCCAGCTTGAACCTACCATGGAATAGCTGGAGGTTATATCCTCTTGTCTTGTTGCTAGTTGCCTGGGAGAAGAGACTGATGCTCACCTGGGTACAGCTTCTTTTAAGGGAGTTGCAGAGAGTAATAAGGTGCCCTCTGAGACTTCTTTCCTCCATGATAAAAAACCCCAGCTCCCTCAGCCACTCCTCACAGGACACTAATCCCCTTATCCAGATCATCAATAAAGATATGAAACAGGACTGGCCCCAGCACTGATCCCTGGGGGATCCCACCAGTGACCACCCACCAACTGGATGCAGCACCATTCACCACCACTCTCTGGCCCGGCCATCCAGCCAGTTCTTAACCCAGCAAAGGGTGCTCCTGTCCAAGCCATGGGCTGCCAGCTTTTCCAGGAGAGTGTTGTGGGAGATGGTGTCAAAGGCTTTGCTGAAGTCCAGGTAGACACAGCCTTCCCCTCATCCACCTGGTGGATCATCGGGTCATAAAAGGAGATCATGTAAGGCTGGACCTGCCTTTCCTAAACCCATTCTGGCTGGGTCTGATCACTTGGTTGTCCTGTATGTTCCATGTTGTCACTCTCAAGATGATCTTCTACATAATCTTGCCAGGCACTGAGATCAGGCTGACAGGAATGTAGTTCCCTGGATTCTCCTTCTGGCCCTTCTTGTGGATAGGGACAAAATCAGCCAGTTGTCTGGAACTTTACTGTTTAGCCAGGACTGATAATACATCATGGAGAGGGGCTTAGCAATCTCTTCCACCAGCTCCCCCTGTGCCCTCAGATGAATCCCGTCTGCTCCCAAAGGTTTATAACTGTCTAAGTGGCACAGCAGGTCACTAACTACTTCCTCATGGATTTTGTGAGGTCTGTTTTGCTCCCTGTCCTTGTTTACCAGCTCAGGAGGCCAGTTGCCCTGAAGATAAACGATCTTTTTATATTAAAGACTGAGGAAAAGAAGTCATTAAGTACATCAGCCTTTTCTGCCTCTTTGCTGGCAATGTTCTCCACAGTGTCCAATAAAGAATGGAGGTTTTCCTTGGCCCTCCTTTTGATATTCATGCATTTATAAAAACATTTTTATTGTCTTTTACAGCAGTGGTCATATTGAGTTCTAGCTGACGTTTCACTTTTCTAATCTTTCTACATGGCCTAACAACATCCTTGTACTCTTCCTGAGTTTTCTGTTTCTCTTTCCAAAGTCATACACCCTCTTTTTTTCCCTGAGTTCCTGTGAAAGCTCCCTGTTCAGTCAAGCTGGTCTTATTCCGTACTTGCTCATCTTTTGGTACATGGGAATGTTCTGCTCCTCTGCCTTCACAACTTGTTTTTTAAATATGTCTGGTGTTCCTAGACCCTTTTGTTAAGGACTGTTTCCCAAGAGACTCTGTGAACCAGTGTCCTGAATATGCCAGAGGCTGCTCTCCAGAAGTCCAATGTAGACCTTTTTTTGACCACCTTCCTTATTTTACCAAGAATTGAAACTATCATTTCACGGTTGCTGTGCCCAAGGCAGCCTCCTACCACCACATCCCCCACCAGCCTTTCTCTGTTTGTAAACTGCAGGTCTAGCAGGGCCTCACTCCTGATAGTGAGTGTCAAGAAGTTATTTTCCACACATTCCAGGAACTTCCTAGACTGCCTCCTCTCTGCTGTGTTGTGTTTCCAGCAGATGTCAATCAGGGTAAAGTCTCCCACAAGAACAAGGGTTGATGGTGATGAAGCACCAGCCAACTGCTTACAGAATAGTCCATCCAGCTCTTCACCCTGGTTGGGCAGTCTATAACAGACTGCCACCAGGATATCTGCCTTGTTAGCCTTCCCCCTGTCTCTTACCCATAGTCTCTGAACCTTATCATCACTAGCCTTGAGCTCTATACAGTCAGAACCCTCCCTAATGTACAGAGCCACCCCACCTCTTTTTCTTCCCCTGCCACTTCTGAAGATGTAGCCATCTACTGCGGCACCGCAGTCATGAGAGTCATCCCACCACATTTCCATGATGGTGACTACATCATGGCTTTCCTGCAGTACAGTGGCCTCCAGCTCCTCCTATTCATTACCCACACATTGGTGTAGATGCACTTCAGCTGGGCCTTATCTTACTACTTGATACATTTTGTGGGAACTTTTCCATCTAAAGGATATTTCAGGTGATGCAATAACTTGATATCTAGTGATACCACATGTACTGCTCCCTACAGACTGTTTGAATGTTTGTGATACCACTTTTTATACCTCCACTTTCTACTAACAGCATTATGACAGTTCAAGCGAAGAGACACTGCTGTTGTTCCAGTGAATGTTTTCACAGAGGAAATGCATTTAAGAGTACGTCATTTCCTCTATTTCTATAATTCTATTCATTCTTCACCTAAAAGAGTATTTTTAAAAAATTCACCATTTTTAAAAATGAAGATTTGGAGTCCCTTGGAACTCTTTTTAGTGATTTTGTTTTTCCCCACTGTATTATAAAATCAAATAACCTGTGACACTCTTGAAAGAAGGGTTTTGCTGTAAGGTGAATGTAGCACTGTTTTATGTATGTGTCAGAGTGTTCTGTGGATCCTTACTCTCTGAGTGTCAGGAGTGTGTGACTCTTTCCATCTGCAACATACAGTCAAATCCCATTTTTATGAATTTTATAGCCTTTGAAAGAGTTCAAGGCATACCCTTACTTTGTCCTAACATGACATTAGGATATGACAATCTCATTTGCACCTGCATATGAAGTTCTTAAGTGCAACTGCATTTTCTGCCTAATATACAGCCACAGCGGCACTTGTGGAACTGGACATACTGTGAGGCTTGTGGTAATCAAGGCCACCTAAAATCTGACGTAACCGTTGTTGAAAATAAATCTATCATAAAATTATTTATCTGCTGTAAACAAATGTAAATTCAAAACATTGGTCGGTCACATCACTTTTATGTAAATCCCAGATGTAACAGTCTACCAATAGAGTCTGCATGCCTGTGGTTTTTGTTAGGGCTTGCCAAATCTGGCAGATGGCTGGTGGTGAGTCTGAGCACATACTTCCAGTAAGCACATACAAAAACACACGTATACAATACATATGATCAACACCTACACTGATCAGCACTGACAGAAGCCACAGCACTCTTGCAGGCGTACAAAAATAACACTTATGGCCTCATGCTATTTCCTCTCTGGTTAAGATGAAGCCTGTTTAGTGGGAATACATATCTGCACATAAAAATGCAAGGTGGATCCCTCCAACAGCAGGGCTCAGACACAGTCTGTCCTGTAACCTCCCCTGGATTCCAGTTCCCCCAGATGCTGCTTCCTGGACATGCGAAGACCAAGGACACAGATGCACCCCTGCCATTGGAATTGAGTTCCTTGAACAGACACACACGCAAGTGTGAACCTCTTGGCATCTGTGCTTAGACATGAGGTCTGTCAGGGGACTTGCCCTGGATCCTCCTGTCTCTCACACCCTTGCATGCATCCACACAGGCCAACACACTCATCAGCAAGTCTCTCAGTTGACCTGCACCTCCACAGTTCCTCTAGTGCTAGGCTTGGAACCCTACTCCCTTCAGGAGCCAAGCCCTGCAGATGCTTCATGTTTGGAGGTATCCACAGCCCTATCCTGGGGTACCCGCTCTCTTCCCGTCAAGTCAGGCTACACATTTTCTTGTGGTCACAGACTGGCACATGAAGTTGTGATGGCTCCAGGGCTTCCACCATGGACACATGGACTCTGACCTACAGTCCCCTCCTGCAGCCACATGAGACAGAATTCCTTGCCCAGGAAATAGAAGAGGAGATCACAGAGAAGATAGGGTTGGATCACATGGCACAAGTGCTGGGCATGACACCATGAACACACTGGCCACGTTCTGCTCATACCTTTCTGGCCCTTTGGATCACCTTTTAAACCTGTTTTCCTACGCTTTCTCTGCATCAGACCACGCTGATCCCCAAGTCTCCTTCCTCTGGTTCTCCCAGTGCACATCCCACAGTAAGCCTTGTGCTTCTGCACCCCGTGAACTACCCCCCACACAGAGGTAGTGATGTTTCAGTTTGTGGGAAAATCTAGAGAGTCCCCCAGCCTCACAGTGCTGGATGTAACCTGGCCCAGGGGCTGATGCTCCCTGGGACTTCCTGGAGAGGTGTCTAGTGTGCCCTGGAGGTGCTGTCCTGAGTACCAACACACCCTACTCACAACCCATGGTGTCTCTGGGTCCCTTAAGGGTGGAGGTTGTATTATATGGGTTTCCTGATTGTTTTTTTTTTTTTTTTATGCTCCTCTTTTCTCATGGATACATGCTGTTTTATCACAGAACCTTGATAGTTCTGCCAGGATAAACCATACATTTTTACAGAATCTCAGATTAGTCTGAGTTGGGAGGGACCCAGAAGGATCATATTGTGTCCCTGTGCAATAACATTTAATTTAAATGCAAAGTGCTTTGTAGTTCCCACATCAAAATTATATTTGAAGATAGAATACTGGGAGTTTTACAATATGTCTACATTGCATATGGCTTCACTTGGAATAACAGAGTATGTCATCTACACTGTAAAAATGTTTTAGAATCATTATGCTGCACCAAAATTAAGTCTAGCTTTGACTATCTAGGAGTGTAATGGTCTGACTTCCAAATTTTTTAATCTTTAAAAAATCTACTGCAATTAGAATATGCTCATATAATACTGAAAAGCAGGTTATGGTTTGAGGTACATGGAAGTCAACATACAAAAGCGCCTCATCTAAGATTAATCACCATTGTTCTGTTGCATTACGGCAGCTATAAAGCTTCTCTGTTACCACAGTATTCTTCTTCAACCCTCGCAAACTACAATAAAATTAAATTTAGTTAATTCAAATGCTCTTTGCTTCAAATATTTCTTGGTAGGTGGCTGTGATTTATTGACTTCTCTGCAAAAGTCAGAAGCCCACATTAGTTCCTTGAAGACACCAAGAGCTCATCAGTTGCTGTGAGTCATTCTATCCTGTCAGCAGCTTAAGCTTCTTCCTTACTCTCCTGAGTGGCAGCTCCTAGCCCCATGCTGGCAAGAGTGAGAGAAGAGTTTTGCATATTTTGAGAACAGTGTTGCATATTTCTTCTAAGCTTATTTATGCTAATGCATAGGTTATGGTTTCTTCCCCCCCCCCCCCACCACACATTTGCACATGCACATTCCCCACAGTCTTCTCACTTTCCTCCAACACTTATTGAAGAAACAGACTTGCAGTGCTGTGGAGGACTGAGTGAAACATCAAAAATCTGATTTTGAGAAACCTGCTTTCACCTTGTGTTTATTGGTATGTTTCTGTGATTGAAGAAAACAGAATCAAACCCTACCAATATTTTGAGATTTTTGTTTAAAAGACCTGGGACTTTCACATCATTTATGCTTGTTGGAATTTAAGGAGCAATTGGCATAACATACTTAAACATTCTGACACTGGACGTTCTGCTTAAGGGATAGTTAACAGCTACATAAGATGAATAGGGACTAGTTGGAAAGAAATACTCTTGCTGACCTAACTTATCAATAGATCAGTGTTGGGACCCTCCCCCCCTGCCATGTAGTCCTGGGAGAGGGGCCCTGAGGGGACAGAGATGGGGTTTCCCTGCCCCTGCTCAGCCTCGTTCCCCATTGGTTGTTTTGTGTTCCCCTGCGCGGGCAAGGACCCTCGGGTCCCGGGATTGAGCAGTTCCTGGGCAGATCCCGGCCATGCAGCTGGAGAAATAAACATCTCTGAAACATCTACCAAGAATCGGTCCATATATATTTCTTTTCCACAGGCCTTGTTGTCTGATACATCGTGTTGCAGTATCTGCACAGTAACAGATCAGATCATTGCCTGGCCGTGGTACATGATGGATAGATCCAAAGGATAGTAGTTTGCTCCCAGAAAAGCAGTTAACTTTTATTCCTTGTGTGACAAGGAATAAAGATTTACAAAGATGATGATTAAAATTAATCCTTGTAAACAATCAATCTGGACCCAGTTAGGCATCAAATCTACAAGACCTAAAATATATTATTTCAGGAGTATTATTCCATCTTTTTAATTTACAATAATTTAGAAGTAGTTAATGGTGCATGTTCTGTTTAAGTAGAAGTTAAACATTTATCATGACACAACAGATTTGATAAAAACAACAGTAACAACAAATGATTATACCTTCAACTGGTTCTCTGAATGCCCATTATGTTTAAAAGCTGATTTAACATAAGCATCCATTTTGCACACAGGCATTTTAGTTTCCTATATTAACAGTGCTTTAAGTCCAATCATGCCCTGTTTTCTTCAACATAGTGTGCAAAGTACAAGGTGGAACCACTATTATATTTACACGTTTCTGAGGAAATTTTTTTATAATGTTTGTATGTAGACTCATATATGTACATATATACTCATGAATATAAAA
The DNA here is from genome assembly GCF_000738735.6 of Corvus cornix cornix. Classification (NCBI taxonomy): domain Eukaryota; kingdom Metazoa; phylum Chordata; class Aves; order Passeriformes; family Corvidae; genus Corvus; species Corvus cornix. The sequence continues at coordinate 60,291,096 of NC_046357.1, forward strand.
ACAGAAGTTGCTTCTGCAGCTAAAAGTGTTTGTGGCTGGTATAGACCAATTCCTGTTTCCTCAAGTGGAGGAAAGGCCTGAAAGTAACGTATCTGAGCTAGAAATTTTTACATGTGCTGTACTTTAGCACCAAAGCTCTAAACAGTATATCTACACTTATGCCAATGCATAAAATGCTGTGAAAAAATGGTGTCAATTCCCAGTAAATGCTGTGAATGTCACTCAGGTATAGTTAAGAATTTGTGCTAAAATCTTGTCTTAATAACATTTTGCATTAGGCATTTAAAATTCACCCTCTTATGACATCAAAGGCCATTCATTAAGACACATTCTTGGCTGAAGTTTTATTATATTTGAAGATTTCATGCCTTCAGAAAAATACAAGACATATCCATTGGTTCCACTTCATAGTGATGCTGGAAATCATCTAATGAGAATTTTAGTATGTGTGTCCTACATATGCCTTCTCTTATTTGTATTGCTTGTGTGGAAATATATTTTCAGCTGATACTCTCTCAATGTCTGTACATAAAACCTTTTCTTTTCTTTTACTTGAATTAGGATGCTTCAGTTTGTTAACTTTTCTAGGCTTAATGTACTCTGTGTGACAATGCAGTGTTTATGAAAAGTGAGGTGTTGTATCTAACTGAGGTGTTCAGTTTATCTTGTCCATAAATTGCATCTTCAGCTTTCTCACCAAAGTGACCCTGAGCTATAACTTGTTTAGCCTACGCCATTGCTATGCCAGACATTTTGGTATTTGACATAGGAAATGACGTGGGGACTGTCAAAGAATATTATATGGGGATAACTGTAACATTTTTTTGTGTAAGAAAAGTTAATCTTCTGAAAAATTGAGCAGCTGATAGGAAAATAAGAAGAAAATATACAAATGCTGTAGTCTATTTATTTTCATAAAATTTTTGCGGATACAGCTTTCCCTAGTAATCTACTCTCTCCATTTATCAAAATAATATTTTTTCCATTTTATTTGTGTATAAGTAATATGAATACCCCAGGGAAGGTAGAGAGGACTCCAGAAAACAGGCAGCTCCTAAGAAGAGTACAGGAATGTTTTTACATTATCTGTGTCAGAGCCTTGTTTACACCACCAACCCCTACAAAGTCCTCCAAACCCTGAGGGTGACTACCTAAACTTAAGGTCACCTCTGATACAGTGAAGCTTGTTAATTTTGGATGAGGCTTCTGTCAGAACAGTGAAGTTGAGAGAGCTGCATGATAATGGGACCTGAGAGTTGCTTTGAGGCCCATATCTTGCCTGGTGTCTGTGCCCCAGCCATAAGCCATCCACTGTCTGCCTGTGCGCCAGACACACTTATTCAGACCTTGGACCTCTCTGATGGCTGCAGTCTGGTCTGGCCCTACTTGCTGTGTGGTGGGGCAGCCTTTTACAGGCCTCTGTGTTGAGGCAGAGGGGCTGAGGCTTTGCTCCCATTTCCAGTGCAGCATTCAAAGAAGTTGTGGCTGAAAATCCTTTGTCTGGATGAAAAAAAGTTAGAAAAACACTGCTTAGAGAGAAGAATTTTGAATGGGTATATACTGGAAACCATCTCAAAGATATAGGTGTTGTTACAGACAAATGTCAATGATTAAAAAAAAATAATTATTTGTTCTCTCTGGCATTGATTGATATTGTTTTCTAACATGAGACAACAACTGAACACCCATATTTGAAACAATTAATGCCCCAGTTGTTCCTCAGGGTGTGATTTGTCTTCTTATCTGTCCTGTCTTCCAATCTGTGACCTGTGTTGCTTATGTATCACTTACAACCCCCTGTCTGTCAAAACAAACTGGCTTAGCCTAAAAATTTGAAATAGTCAATCTTCCCTGATGAAGTCCATTTTGATGGAAACGGCACAACAAACACTCAGGCAAACAGCTGAACTGGCTCATCAGAGGCTGTTAAAGTATTTTGTCTCTAAAATGAAATGCTTTAACAGAGTTAGGATTTTACCCAAGTGGCCAATGCAAATTTGATAGAGAAATCCAGTGGAGAAAGAAAGTACAGGAAGTGAATAGGCATACGTAAGGAGAGGGAACAGAGAAATTTGTATGCTATAAATAATGAGCTGGAAAAAATGTGAGTGCATTCAGGAAACACATTCAATAAATATTATAGTTTTACAGTGCTATAATCATCTTCTCTTGAAAACACAAAAACACCTTGATGGGCTGTGACTACTCAAGGATATAGGAAAGAGATACTGAAATTTAAAAGAAGAGATTTTAAGTCTGTGAGAAAATACTCTTTAAAAAAGGCTGAAAGTCAAAGCAGAAAGTCTTCGACATAGCATATATAACCTGCAGGCTATTCCTCGACACCTTTCTCAAGAAATGTGCATACTAGTGAGAAGAATATCTTGAAATAAAATAGTGATATTAAAGCTTCCATGACTTGAGGAAAGACAGCAAATGTATTGCTAGACAGAAAACCCCCTACCACTTGAGAACTGTTATTTTCTTGAACAAACTGGAAGGTAAATGATACAAATTAACACTCAAATATTATAATAAAATACATTAAAAAGAATAATCTGAATTTCGAGATTAATCATTGAAATAAAATTAGTTTCAGAAATGTTATGTGTTGATGAATTTTTAAATTATCTATGTTGTTATAAAATGAATTTGTCATTTTCTTCTCTGCCACCCTTCTGCCTCAACATCTTTTTTTTTTTCTTAAAAAAGACTGGAAATATTCACACATGATAGAATACTTATTTGAAGTTAGAGATAAATTTTTATAGAAATTTAAATTTTCACATTATCAATTTTTGAAATGACTATACAAAAGTAATGCTGTCTCCTTTTAAGTCAAAACTGCAGTCTAGCTTTACTACCTCTATGAAATAGTGATTGACACTATGAAGACTTGGCACTATGAAGACTTTGCTATGATAGGTAAATTGATATCAGAAAAGAAATAAAAGAGTTAGTTAAATCAGAGTATGAACATTGAAAAAATTATCATAAGATACAGTTGTATTTCTACACTTGAATTTTATTTGCAAAAGAAATGAAAGCACCCTGATGAAATCCACAAGTTTCTATTATGTTCCTTCTGTCTTTAGTAGAAATCAATTAAGCACAGAAGCTGAATACACTTTCACAGAGAGAAACATGGTGAGATAATACTTTGGAGAAAGACTCTTCAGTAGTGAACTCCTCTTGCCATGTGAGACTTTTATTAGACATATATAGGATTAAATGCTTTTAAAAACTGCTTATATTGCAAAACAGTCATGAAATCTTCATCTTTCTCTCTACCAACAGCAATATCACAGAAGAAAATGCTTTCTGTGAAACAAGAAAAACTGTAATACTATGTTTTGTGGAAGTATGTTAAGTGGAAGAATATTTTACTATGATTCACAAAACTAAAAGGCCTTGATATCTCCTAAAGTTCAAAATCTACAAATTTGATACCCGCAACTGAAAGCAGTACCTCTTTCTAGTCAGAGCAGAGTGATACAACTCTAAGTGTAGAGTAACAGAGTCTGAGGAAGTAATTTATCTTTGTCAGATACCGACATCAGGATTAAATGAATTGCAGTCCTGAAGTGCCTGTTTCTCTTTATTGCCAATAAATAGACTTTAGACCACTAACTAGAACAGAGCACATGAAAAGCCCATTTCTCTCTATTGATTTTAAAGACAGCCTACATGAGTCTTTTCTTCAATTATTTCAAATTTAAGTTATTGAAAACAAGGGATTAATAAGTGAAGTTCAGTCAGTATTCATTCCAGTAGATTGGAGTTAAAAAATCCTTTGGGAAAAAATCCTAAGAGCAATTCCTGGAATACACCTGGAATAGTCAGTTATGCAAATCATTGCAAAATGGATACTTCCTTGGGATTTCCTTCTTTTGCTTTCTTGAAGCCTGAAATGACCTGTTTTACCTAACTTCTGTCTTAGCACATAGGAGTTCAAGCAATGAAGAATTCTTCAAGATTGATTAGTAGAATTTCAGCTATGTAATTATTCTTTTTGCTAAAATCTGTTCTCGGTAAGATATGGAAAAACCCACAACTAACATTTATTTTAGGTAAATATGTTTACCAAAGGAAGAATCAAAGAGATTCAAAGCACAATGAGAAATAATGAGAGTCAAAGAATGAGAGAAGGCCCAAACAAGTTTCCTTTATGGAAACTTCCATAAGATGTGTGGATACTTCCTAAATTGTTCATTTGTACAGAGCAGGCAGAACAGGAACCTCTTCTTATTAATGCCTTAGGGTGCTAAAGTAACGTAAGAAGAACAACGAAGTACACACCACATCTTTTACCTTTGTTTTTCTCACTTATGTCATCTGTTTTTTTCCTTCTCATTTTCAATTTGAAGGTAAAAATCTTATATTAAATGGCACCTTCTGATCTGCAACATTGAAGCCCAGAGGGACTTATTCTCTCAAGCTTGCTGGTGATATAAACAGCATGTTGCAGCTCATATATTTTTCCAATTCAAAAGTGCCGGAACACCTAGCTCTCAGATGACCTGCAACATGATGTACAAGAGTGGATATTTTCACACAGCTCATATGCCTTCTTTCATCACATTTTATATAGGGAAAAAAAAATTCCATCTATGTCTTTTTTCAGGATATGTCCACAGTTTATTCTACAACAATTCCTTTCAATGTGTTAATAAAGTGTTTCATACATAAGGTCTTTGGCAAACTGTATACACAGCATACTTTTGTATTGGCTATTTCCACATTGCAAATTTAAATAATTTCAAGCACTGCTCAGCAGATAAATGGCCAGGTCTGGTAACCTCAAAATCTACAAGAAAACTAAACTTGTTAACTGAAAGAAATGAAATCAGCTCTGCTATATTTTGACACAGCACCTGGTCTTGTTGAATTTAATTTAATTTAATAGAAATGATCCAATCATTTTATTACCTCCTGTTCACTCTTTTACCTCTCCCTGTAAAACCACAAGTCATAAGAAATAGGTACTCTTTACATGTCAGTACACATCCCCCTCCCCCCACTTTTGTTTCTAATTTCATTGTACATTGAAAAAGCATTAAAAATACACAAAATTTATCATAATAGTTTTTGTTCTTACGGGGTGAGTTACCTGGTCAATGAATTTTAAAAATACCTGTTTTAGTATAGGATATGAAGAGCAGGAAGCAAATTGTTAAAAGTGAGACTTTGTGTCCAGTACCAGCACCCTATCTATATGCTTCTCTATGTGGTATGGAATGGGCAGAACTTTGATTACTTCTGTCATCCTTCTGAGTTGCTTTACAACATCTGTGTTAATACTCAGTTGATGAACAGCAATTTATTGATGGAATGTACCATAGTGGTAGAGCAATCCATTTCTACTTCCTGAGAATGATGAGGAAAGAAAGTAAAGTAGACTAAAAGGTGTGCCTGGTTACTGTGTCTCCTGGGAACGACACTATTCTGATGCAGTTTCTGAGCAAATTCTTGCTCAAGGCTTTACATAACCTAGAAATTTAACTAGAAAGCCTTACTGAAAAATTTTAAATAAAAAAGCACCAAGCTTTCCAGGTGCTACTGAATTCCTTCAGTACAATACATGTATTTTTTGCTAAAAATTCAGATCAATTATCATCGAGTCATAGAGTCACAGAATATACTGAGTTGGAAGAGACCCACAAGGTTCACTGAATCCAACACCTGTCCCTGCACAGCATCATCCCCAAGAGTCACACCATGTGCCTGAGACAGATATCCAAACGCTTCTTGAACTCTGTCAGGCTGGTGCTGTGACCACTTCCCTGGGGAGCTGTTCCAGTCTTCAACCACCCTCCTGGGGAAGAACCTTTTCCTGATATCCAAACTAAACCTCCCCCTACTCAGCTTCATGCCATTTCCTCCAGTCCTGTCACTAGGTACAAGAGTAAAGAGATCGGTACCTGCCCCTCCACGTCCCATTGTGAGGATGTTGAAGACCATGTATCATATTTAACAACTGAAAAAATTTGATCTACATATTTCCTGGGCTTACTTTAGCTTGTTTTAAAAATAGTAAGTTGTTCAATTTCAATTGAAAGATAACTGCTGTGAAATAAGAAAATATAAGTATGTTAAATAAAAGGGGTGATATTTTAAGATTTTGTGATTTACTGGTGACTTTTTGCTCATCACAGTTCATCTCTTGACAGTAAAAAAATACAGCCACATAAAGATAATGGCAGACATTACATTCTAAAGTACTATCTAAAACAATCTGTGCAGGGATTGTTCCAATCCTTTAAACTATTATCTTACTGTGTCTAACAGATGACTTCTCACTACCCTGTGTACAGTAAATTCTTTCCTCTTTGCTTCTGCTTTGCATTTATTTTGCTTCTGTAGAAGACAAATATTAAGATCATAAAATCATAGAATATTCTGAGTTGTAAGGGGCCTACAAGGATCATCAAAGTCCAACTCCTGGCTCTGCACATAACCACCCCAAGAAACACACGTGCCTGAGAGCATCACACACTCCTTGAACTCTCTCAGATTGGAGCTGTGACCACTTCCCTGGGGAGCCCATTCCAGTGCTCAACCACCCTTTGAGTGTAGAACTTTTTCCTAACATCCAACCTAAACCTCCACTGATACTGTCTCATGCCATTCCCTTCAGTCCTGTCACTGATCACCAAAGAGAAGAGACCAGCACAGACCCCTCTTCTTCCCTTCATGAGGAAGCTGCGCTCCATGCTGAGGATTGGCCTTAGTCTCCTCTTTAGGCTGAACAAGTCAAGTGATTTCAGCTCCTTGTATGGCTTCTCCTACAGACCTTCATTGTCTTCATAGCCCTTTTCTGGAGATTTTCAAGTAGCTTTATATCTTTATTTTATTGAGGTGACCAAACCTGCCCCAGCACTGGAGGTGAGGCTGCCCCAGTGCAGAGCAGAGCAGGACAATCCCCTCCCTTGCCCGGCTGATGATGTTGTGCCTGATGCCCCCCGGGACAGGGTTGGCCCTCCTGGCTGCCAGAGCACTGCTGACTCATGTTCAACTTGCCATCGACCAGGTCCTGTTTCGCAGGGCTTCTCTTCAGCCTCTCATTCCTCAGTCTGTACACACATCCAGGGTTGCCCCATCCCAGGTGCAGAATCTGGCACTTGCTTCTGTTAAACTTCATACAGTTGGTCATTGTCCAGCCGTCTTGTTTTTCTAGGTCTCTCTGCAAGGTTTTTCTAAAGGTAAGGGAGAATCAGTCTAATCAGTCACAGATAAAATGAAGATGTTTTTAACTTAAGGATAGCTAGTAACATGATAAAAGTGAGTATTTAATTTCATTCCCTTCACAACAAATGAACAACAGTCTGCTGAAAATACTGAAAGAAAAGCCTTTTATTTTGATGATGTTCCTTGAGTATGTCCATAACTGAATTAATATCAAGATTCACAGTATAGTCTAACCTCACAACATTTATTCTTGAAGTCTAGAAAGGAAACTTGCACAAGCTGTAAAGTGTTTTCATCATGATCAAGCATAATGCAAGTTAAAATGTTGGCCAATCAGTGAGTATTCACTGATCTTCTTCATAGAGTCATTAAGGTTGGGAAAGACCTCCAAGATTATTATCTATTCCAACCTTTGACTGAACACCACCTTGTCAATAAAATCAGATTGCTATGTATCATCCAGGCAAATTTTTTTGTAAATTAAAGCAATGAGCATTTTTCAATGGAGACTGAGGTAGCAGAAAATATGTTTCCCTGTGCAGGATGCATGGCAAAAAACCAACTGTCCTAAGCCAGAGTAGCCATGAACAAAACTTTCCATCCCAGGATACCAGGAGTATCTGTGAGAATCTTAGTAAAATTTCAAATTTAAACTGATAATCACTAAGAGAATCTGCCCAAGATTTTCTGCACCTCTGATTTGTCTATTTGACTATGGTCTTTTTGTGAATAGTAATGTGTTTTGGTAGGGGAGAGCACTCCAATAGCCAGCAATACTTTCTCAGGAAAATATTTCTTAGCTACTATTTGAAAGATACTTAATGTCACCCAATGACCTGCAAATAAACAGCCTTTGAAGTTACACTGAGAGTAAATCCATAAGAAATTGAGTTTATATGGCCCACTGGCATAATCTTTGCTTTGGAAGTAACATTGAAATGTAGAAAGGACCATGTTTTTGATTGCTATATATAGAGCATGAAACTTTTGAAAAGAGATAATAGTTTTCTGACACAAAAGTTTTCTGTTATCTGATAAAACTGTTCAGAAGAAACTAAAAAATATATAATCTGAGACAAAATAAACACTTTAATACAAGAGAACTGTCACTAATATATATCTTAAAATTACCTAATGCTTTCCATGATAAATCCTGTTTCTTACTCTTTCCAATTTTTCTAAGCTTTAATCGCTTGATGTGAAAATTTCTTTGCTTCCTGCCTGTGTCAGGCTGAGCTATTTGGGAAAATAAACCAGAAAAACTACCTAGTTCTAGTTCCAAGCTAGAGAAAAATATTCTTGTCAAATGTAAAATGTTCATACTTTTTTTTAAATACCCTTTGGATGGTAAGGAGTTGGTAGGGGAAGGGGAAGGCAAAACTATGCTGAATACTAGAGGGGTTTGAACACCTGACCTTTTACAAATGTACACAGGCAGCACTTGTGTCATCCAGCAAATTGATGAAAATCTTATTTTTCATACAGAAACATTTGATTATTATATAGGAATAGTTTTCATTCAGAAACTATTTATGAGGGAAATTCCTAGTTGATCTATCCTGACTTTCTTTTGAAAGAGAAATTTCTGATTTCACTTATTGGTTAGGTTTATGTACAAAGATAATTTTTATATACAATGGCCATTTTATGATGAGAAAAATGATACATGAAGCATTGAGGAGAAGATAGAAGAAATACCATCTTGATATACCTTCTGGTAATTTTCAGTGTTTAGACCTTTTAAATTTTCTGGAGTCACTATGGTGTCATATACAGTGAATAATTCTCTCAGCAAGCACTTGCAAAGGAAGAGAGCACTTGTGGTCTAATCGGTTTACATCTTATGCCAGACCAACTCTTAATTGATTCTTCTCTTTAGGAGAAATCCTTTTCTTAATGATCCCTTCAAGCATCTTAATAAACAAGAGAAAACTTATCTAGTAGTCTTTCAAGTATGAGTTTTTGATGGAGATTTAATAAGTGACTTTCTACTGTTTTTCTTTTGAGTTTATTGCAGGTTTAACACACCTCTAAAGTTAACAAGACGCCTGACATTGTGCAGCATACTGCTTTGTTTAGCATCATTTAATTGTTAATTTTTTTTTTGTGATATTGATCATAAAGCTCACAGAGAAAATCAGTGTCTTCTGGCACCAACAGTAAGTGTTACTGTCTCAGTAGTTGGCTTGTGGAAATTCATTGACATTGATGTCTGTGACTACTGCAACTTCTTTTACAGAGCTTATGGAAAGTTACGAAAGATTTTAGAAACCAACGTGGGTTTGAGTTACAGTACAAAAGAAGACAAAAAAAATCCAAGTCCACAAAATCCACATTTTGATTGAAGGTTCCAAGGTTGCAGAGTTACTGTATTTGAGAAAATGCTATTTTTTTGTCTCCTCAATATTGTAGAGGAAAGAATTAATCACCAAGGTAAAAGTATATTCAGAGTACTGTTGGTTCACAGTCACAGGTGCCCTTGTTTCTCAAGGATAAAATAACTTCATCTATTCCTGCTACAGGAGGAATTTTAGGTACTCTCATGCTGGAGAAAATGCAGTGTAGTCTGTTTACTGTCTTAAAAATTTGCTGTGGAAAACCAGCTTTATAAAGACCTACTTCTTGTAACTTCAATATCAGATTTCTACATGCAGAGGAAAGTCTCCACCAGGCCCAAATTTAAGACACAGATACCTGCTTATTAAATACACATGTAGTCAGTAGAAATGTATGTAAAGTTGAAATACCTTATTTTCTACCATATAAGAACTCTCAGGGTGTAATATACAATTAAATCTGGACTGGAATCAAGTTGTACTATGTGAATTGACATTAACCTAACCACTACCACTTAAATGTGATGGAAGATGTGTAGACTCTACTATGAAGAAAGAAATAAAGAAGTAATCAAGGCCTGCCAATATATAAAAACAACAGTAGCTTTCACGTACATATGTAAATTTTCACAGGCAATATTCCATTCATGATTATTGCAGATGATTTTATTTGCCCTTAAACCTATTATCCAAAACCTGAAAGGAAGAAAATGTGATCATATTAATGATCAGTTAAAGGCTGTGTTTCTCAAAGAATAGTCTGGGGGCAAGCAGGAACAAGCTTATGTGTTAACTGGCCATAAAAATAGCTCACTATATCAGTATGACTGCACAAAGAAGTATTGGAGAGAAGGAATAGACTGAAAACCCAAGACAGATCCTGAAGCTCTGCAACAATAGATTATATTGTATGTATTTTTCATTGGGTATTCAGTTTTATCCTCAGAAGAAAGAAAGGGCTTTCCAAACACTCTATGCCAATAAAAAATAATGTAAAACGTGTTAACGTAAATTAAAGATATTTCACAAAAGCTTGTGAAGCAAAACACAAAGTTACACTGTAGTTGTATAACAAAAGGGAATTTAAAGCAACAAGAATAAAACAAAAGAAAGAAACCAACAAACCCCAAAACCATCCAACCAAAGAAAACTGTGGTACTATGGAAAATGAGATCTGAGTCCTTAGACATATAATAATTAAGTCTATTTAGTAAACAGTAAACTTGATGATGAAACAATAAATGTCTTAGCCTGAAAAAGGAGAAAATTAAAGGCAATGTGTGTACATGCAAAACTATGCATACATACATATATAATGCAAATAAATATGTACATATATGTGTACTTCCATGTATATCTGTACATACACATATGTATGTGCAATTTTTATTCCACATGTCCACATATATTTTTATATATAAGTATGTGTATACATATGGATATGTATCTATCACCTAGGTTCCAGCTACGAGTAGGAACATATATACAAGTTGATATTTATATGTATAAATACTTTCCCCCTTTCTTTCCCTTAATGAGATAATGTTTAGTGAGTTTTAGAATCATAGGATCAAAGAATCATGGAATGATTTGGGTTAGAAGGGACCTTAAAGAGCATCTTGTTCCAACCTCCCTTCCACTAGGATAGGTTTCTCAGAGTCCCATCCAGCCTGATCTTGAACACCTTCAGGACTGGGGAGCTCACAAACTTTCTGGTCAACCTGCTCCAGTTCCTCACCACTGTCACAGTAAAGAACTTCTTCCAAGTATCTATTCTAAACCTCCTCTCCTTCAGCCTAACACCACTCCCCCTTGTCCTATCACTGCACGTGCTTGTGAAAAATCTCTCTCCAACATTCTTACAAGCCCCCACTAGGTACTGGAAGGCTCTTATAAGGTCTTCCCAAAGCCTTCTCTTCTCCATGCTGAAGAACCTCAGTTGTCTCAACCTGTCTTCATAGGTGATCTAGCCCTGTGGTCTTCTTAGTGGCTCTCCTAAGGTTGATATCTTTCTTATGTTGGGGGCCCCAGAGCTGGACTCCAGGTAGGAGTTTCAGAAGAGTGGAATCGAGGGGCAGAATCACCTCCCTCAACCTGCTGGCCATGTTTCTTTTCATGCAGCTCAGGATGCAATTGGCTTTCTGGGCTGTGAGCTCACATTGCTGGGTGATGTGGAGCTTCTTGTTCATGAACATGGCCAAGTTCCCAGGGCAGCTCTCAATCCGTTCTCCACCCAGGCTGTATTTGTGCTTGGATTTGCCCTAACATGTGGGGTACACCCAGCCCCCACCTTGTAGGGATGTCTGCTGAGATAAGGAGAGTGCTTGACCTCCCAGCAGAACTCCCCTGGAAAGGCAGATACTTTCAGTTACAGGGAGGAGAAGACAAACCCAGAATCCTCTGGGAGACCCTATGCAGATCCTTTGTAACCCATTGGCCCTTACCCTCTGACACCCACCCCCTGTATCCCTATAAGAGCTAGCCCTCTGCCCCTGCGAGGGCAGAGAGATGCTCGTCCCTGGCTCCCCTTCGCCAGACTAATAAAGCTACCTCGTGCGGAGCAGCTACACGAGCCTCTCATCTCTCTCCCTAGTCTGGCCTGGAGGCTGCCTTGCAGAGTTGAGCTGAAATCATGAGCTGACAATCACTAAAGAGCTGACAGCCTCTGCACGGACTCTCCTGCCAGCAGCTGAGGGAAGACACTGGGCCTCGGGAAGACAATCTCTTTTGGGACCATCTCTCCGGACTGGTCACAGCTTCCTCGGTCAGAGCTACTGACGCCGCACCAGCTGCCATACTAACCCAGGTGCAGGACTTTGCACTTGGTCTTGATGAACTTCATGATTTTCACAGAAGCCCACCTCTCAAGTCTGTCCCTCTGGATGACGTCACTGCCCTCCAGCATTCTGACTGTGCTAAACAGCTTGGCGTCATTTGCAAACTTGCTTTGGGCACCCTGAATCCCATTGTCCATGTTGACAGCAAAGATGTTAAAAGGCGCTGGTCCCAGTATTGTTCCCTGAGGAACATCACTCGTTGCTGCTTTCCAGTTGGACGTTGACTTGTTGACCATAACTCTTTGAGTCTGGTGATCCAGGCAATTTTTTATCCTCTGATGGTTGGTCTTCCCATGAAATCTATGTGTCTCCAGTTTAGAAACAAGGATGTTGTCTGAGACAGAGTCAAATGCTTTGCATGATTCCTGGTAATTTTTTTCACAGGTCAGTCACAATGGAAACATCCCTTGTATGCTAAGCTATACCTAGCTATTTGATGTAAATCTTTCCATGATTATGATCATAGGAAATTATGTTTCTTTCATCATTCAAAAAATGAAAGATCTACCTCTACAGCTCTCTTTCCTGGTTTTCATTCTTCAGCATCACCACAATATGTATTTCCTTATTCAAAGTTTTAAAGTAATTTTTCCTCTCAAATATGTGATTATCTAGCTCATTTATCAAAGAGAGATAAAGTGTGAATTAGTCTGAATTTATAGAATTTTGATGAATGCATGATATCTTATTTTCTTATCTCCTGTTGAGAATGCTACAATTAAATACAGCATTGGACATGTTACTGATGACAACAATTTATGAAATTACAGATATTTAATATTATTCTTCAAGATTTTGGTATGCACTAAGTAATGAGCTATGTGTGCAACGTGTGTATTCTGCACACACATGTGAAATGTGAAATGTGTGTATTCTGTCTTCTGTACAGATGCTGCCGCATTTTAGGACCACACTAAGTTACAGAAATCCTGCCACGAAAATGTACTATAGTTCACTTTCTTCTATGAAAAATTCAGATTTCCCACAAACCAGCAAAAGATTCCAAACAAATTAGAAGGCAGACTCCTTTGGTCTTTAGTAGTGTCAAAGCACTTAACTATGATAGAATTTAAAAAAAATACTATATGATAGCTTAATTTAAATTTTTTTTTGTGTGTAGTTCCACTGAAAAAATAGAATGGTTAATTGTCTTGTGTTCTAATTCAGGGGGAGATTTTAATTTTAAAAGTTTTGCTGATGTAAATTGTATTTTCTACAAAATATTTTTTTGACTGTGTGCTTATTTTCAGCTTCCACTACAAGGGTAAGAGGGCTGCTCTAGACATCAAAGTTTCTGACAAAGACGAATTGCTGATGGTTGCTGATGGTAGCTGATGCTAGCAGCTTCACAGAGTAGATAAAAGAGACACCTTTTTTTCAGTCTAAAAAATCCTTTCCTCATTTACCTTACAAATCGACTTATATTACAAACTTTAAATCCCAGCCATATGGCCAAGATTTTTTAATTACTGGTCATCCTGCACCAATCAAAGAAGAAATTAACCACACAATCTTACAATCTTAGACCATGTGGAAGTCTATATTTAAATTTCATTCATGTCAGTGACAGTTGCATTGTATTTAAAAGAGGACCCTTCTAATCTTCTCCAGGTTGAATCTTACTATTGTGAGCAAATGACAACCAAGCCAATTTTAATTACCTTTGGGGGGAATAAGCTGTGACTAAGGCAATTATGTGAGTCTACTGAGCCCATATTATTAACACTAAATGAAATTAATATTTTCATATGATTAAGCAGGAATAATAATTATATTAACTATATTTTTTTTATATTTAAAAAAGGAAGAAGTCACTTATTTAAATAAAAGTCTTAGCCCATTTTTGTATTATACTGTGCTGCTTTAAACCCACAGCATTTACATAGATGTGGTATGCAAATAATCTAAGTACAGAATGTGAACTGTTCATGATTTAGGATCCAAGTCCTATATAATTAGTATAACAGTTCAAATCCCTCTAAATTCAAGTTCTGCATATGCATACATTAGCATGAATTAATGTGAAATTATTGTCTAGGCAAGATTACATGTAGGTTAGTGAAAATAATATAGTTAAGATCATGTAAAGAGACAAGTAACACACTGAGTTACAAACAGAAAGAAATTATACACAAACGTATGAGAAATAACTAAAGAATCTGACTATCACCTGTAAGATTGAAAAGAATTTTAATATAAATCAGTAGGAAGATATTTAAGTCAGTGCAAAAATAATGGTCACACTTCCCTATTTAAATTTGGGGTTTTTTTTAAGTTTTTAACACATACTTTGAGACATTTTCTTCATGCTTTTCTTCTGACTGCACATAAAGCAAGTCAGATTAAATCCTTAACTCTGCATAGGATATGTACAATGAAAAGTTATCCAGAAAAAAAACAACACTTCGTTAAACACTTAAACTGATCATGATCTGAGAAATATATTCTCATATTTCATTTTTATGTCAAAGACAGAAATACTGAAACCTTGATGCTTCAAAGGAACTAAGACATTCCTGATCTGGGCTAAGGTTTTGACAGGAGCTATGGTCTCATAACTGAAAAAAAAGGAAGTGGTTTTAAAATATTTTTATTTTTTTAAATTTGCTTTAAATTGCATTTTCATTTTCTTCAGTTTGGTGTTGTTTTGGTGTTCTATTTTTTTTTTTTAAATATGCTGACCAGTAAGACAATCTTAAATGAGACTGACACTTTATCAGACAGTAAATGCCAAATGTGTAATAAGATTCTGAACTAAATTTCAGTCATCATAATAATAACAACAATTTATCTCAAGGTAAAGTCTGTTCTCCAGTGTTAATCTGTAATAAAAAAGAATTATTCTGAAATAAAAATGTTATAAATCCAAGATATACTAACTTTCAATTTACACTAAATTAAAACAGAATTGTCAAAAAAGTTTTTGAATTGAAACCGTTCACTGAGGAGACTCATCTTGGGGTTGTTAGAGAGAAAGGGCATAACAGAGACCTCAAAATACAAGCATAAGCTGAAAGCTAAGGCTTGGGAAGTGCTAGCAGAAACATCAGGTCTATAAGCACAAGGCACAGATGGTAATTAGTGGTTTATTAAAGGAAAAGAACCTTTGGATCTTTGTGCAACCAACTTTAAATGTAAGAAAAAATTCAAAAGAATAAGTCTCCCTCACAAGCAAATTTGAATATAATGTTGAACTGTAAACCATTGAAGAAATGCCCAACAAGCAGACCATTTTGGGAAACATATGAAGTGATCCCAAAAAGAGGAGGAAGAAGACACCCCACCAGTACTACACTCCCCCAACAGAGAACTTGCATTTCTGAAATGCATTGATCTTACCTTCTGCATCCCCAACTTCTTTCTGTAAAGACTTATTGCCCATAGATATTAGAACCCAGAGAAATGGTATAAAGTATAGATGAGATGTTGCAATTGGAAAATGGTCACTACAACTCTTGATATCATTACTGAACAAATAATTCTCAGGCTGTTAAGATTATAGCTCGATCACACTAAACTATTTTCTTCTCACTTAAAAGTTTTTTTCTTTATTCCAGAGAAATTGAACAAATAATGTGATGACCCTGTTCTTGTGGATTAGTTGTTAAATTTAATTGCAACAAATTGGGAGAATGTGGGAAAACTAGGCAATAATTTGTGAGGTAAATGGAAACGTAAGATTTTGTGTTCTAAATGCATTATCCACTTGTTTGATCAGAAATATTTTTGACCCCAAACTGTAATAAATCAGATTATCACATTTGCACTGCCATTTTGATTACTGAAATTTCTTTTAAAATATTATGACAAAAAATAAATCATAAACATTTTTATTTTTAATATTAACTTTTTTTTTCATGCCTCAGCTAACTAAAAATAATTGAGACTTTCATGGGAAAAAATAACTACTTCTCTTTTTCCCTTGAAATTATGTAACATATTCAAAGTGGCTTCAGGGGCAACCTATATAAAGGCAAATTTCTATTAATGCTGTTCCAGAAAGGTACTTGCACTGATCTTGAATGATCTCCAGCTTCTCAGCTAGAAACAATCTTCATTTTACTGCAAGAACACTGATTACTCTTTTAAAAGGACAATGCATAAAATACTTAAAAAAAAATTATCCCTAGTTTAGTCTTTATTTGTCAGACTCTATGCCTTTTACTGCAAATTATCAAAAGCACAAGGCAGAGATACTTTAATTCATTATTAAAGGAATCACATAAGTGACATGATCTTTGCTTGATGACTGGCCATGTTCCCCAAACTCCTTCTTGCACTGAGAGGTGTGACAAAAAATATGTTTTCATCCCTTTAAACTTAGAAAGCTGTATGCTGTCACAGCTTCTGCACAGCAATATGAAAGTCCTTGTTCTTGCAATGTTCTCCTTGCAGAGATAGTTCAGCTTAGCAATTTATTATTATAGATGTGATTAGTGTCCCTTTCAATGTGTTTGAACTGGAAGATAGAATTCACACACAAGGTGTTACTACCTGTTACTGTAAAAATTTGACTTAAAATAATAACAAGAAACATGGACAAAGTCTTAGTATAATCCATCTTTAATCTTTAATCTTTAATCTTCTTTTTCTTCCCCTCCAAGGATATTGTACTTCACACATTAAAGAGATCATACATCTTTTTAGGAAATATTTACACCATGTACGAGGATGCTCAATTTAATGTACAAAGTATACACTCACAAGCCTTAAAACCTTTCAATAATTATATTGGGGAATGAAATGCCCCTAAGGATACTGATGTCTTGATTTTAACTATTATGTGACAAATGGTCTCTAATATGAAAAACTGAGGACTCTCAGCAGTACCGTATGATTTAGGGATGTGAACACAGACACAGGAAAGTGGCAATATAAATGGAGACATTCTCATCAGAAAGCAGGAGCTGAGCAAGAAGGCAAAGAGATTCCAAGATGACAAGTTTAGTGCCTGGATATCCCAGCTAACATGACATTATTATCCCAGCTAACATGCCCAGCAGTCTAAGAGAACTCAAAAGGCTGTAAAAGTGGGAAGGTTCTTCCAAAACATTTTGACTGTGCATTTTTACAAGTGTAGAACAAATGTTATATCAAGGGAAATAACAGAGCAAAATAATATATCAAATATATGTTGTTGTTGGCTGGATGAGCTGTATATAGAGATATATTTTTAAAGATTTGTGTCTTTTGGGGTCTTAATTGTTAATGTAAGTCAAGTGTAGGACAGGAACAAACAAAGGTCTTAAAACACATATGTGTATTAAGATATATACTAATATGAATATATGTGTATACACATATATTTCTCAGGGATAATTTTGAGATTAAAATGTTTTGTCTACATTAGGTAAAATGTTTTGTTGACATTAGGTACAAAAGTTGGAAGTTTATAAATCACAATTTAGAAGTATTTAACACCAGAAGATTGATGATTTTACTTCAAATCAGGCAATACATCTAATAATTTTTAAATTAAAAAAGATGCAGTCAGGATTGATGCTAGCAAAAACCATTCATCTACCTATAACATTCCTGCTAGGTTATGTACTCCATTCTAATGTATGATTTTAAATTCAGTAAGAAAATATCCATAGCTCATAGCTTTTACAATATGTATGTTAACTGATATTTTATGATTTCCAGTGGAAGTGACTAATATCTTATTTTTAATTTATAATTAAATTTATAATTTTTTTTATCCCACTCATAAAGTAGCAGTATAACTCACCAATGCCTGAACCATTTTGTCTTGTGATTTATAGGGGTTTGTTGTCTATGAGTTTGATTGAAGATCTGTAATTATTTCTTATCAATAGTCCCCAAAAAATAACACATAATTAGACAGAGCTTACAAAGTAGCAATAAGATTTAAGAACACTAAATTTTTTGTTTTAATCTATATCAGATGTTGTTCAGAAATTTTCAGACTCTCAAGGGTTAAAGGAAGGAAATAACATTGTGATAAAAATATTGAGACTCATTTTGTTTGGTTGGTTAGTTCTGTTTTCTGACATCAGCGTATTCATCATCTGCGTACCGGGTAAACATTTGGAGAAGTTACTGCATAGCCAATCTAAACAATTCTGAATAACTGGTAGATAGCTAGAGATGTGAATAACTACAGAATAGGTATCCTAATGACATACCTCAGTGATCCATGCCATTCCCAAGTGCTCCTTGCCAAGCAAACAGATATAAAGAAGCAATTTACAAGGAATCTAGTAAACTCAGAGAGTTCCCAATTGTATAGGAAATCACCTTTCATGTAGTCTTAATGAAAGCAAAGTCCTTCTTGTTTCAGCTTTATTTCAGGGTCTTTTGCTGACATCAACAGTGAAAGTCAGTGGTAATGGTCTTTCTAATCTCAGACATATAACCATGGTTTTTAGTTTGCTGCATTTTTTTCCTTCAACACTTTTTTTTTGTAGTTTCTGTCACAGGCCTCCCTCTCTGTAGGTACAAAAATGCTGTTAGTGAGGATCTTCTTGTTATTTTTCTAAGTCCGTGAGAGACTTTTCTCTCTCACAGAAGAGGTAGCAGGGAATGTAAACAACCAAGCCACCCGCAACCTTGGAAAGTCTTGTTTATGGTATAGTAGAAAATATTTTGATAATGGATGTTTTAGGATTTTGGCCAATCACCCCCAAGGGGTGGCTGGTCCTTTGTCCAATTAGACTATGAAGAAAAAAGTCTATAAAAGAGTTTGTAAAATAATTAAATAAATCAATCTTGTTGCACAATTCCTGCCTGCTGGATCTTCTCCTCCTCCTCCTCCCTATGGCTGCAGGACACAGTGATATACCGTAGGAACCAGGCCTGCGGTAATATTTGGTGCTGCCCGACGTGATTTGACTCTCTGACGTGTCCTGCTGCTGCGAGCCAAGCCGAATTCCTCTAGAGGTACGCTGTTCCTTTACCCCCCGGGACCGGGAGGTCCGACAGAACTGAGAAATGGCGAACAGCGGCTCACAGAACGACGCTGTCGTACTGGTCTGGAAGGGTGTGTTTAGCATATTGCGCACCTCCATTCCTGAAAACTCAGTTCGGGAATTACTAGACTGGGCTACTTTAAAAGGGATTTCCATGGACAGAGATACTGCCTTGGACTTTTCCTTATGGCAAGAACTCGGATGCACTGTCCGACACGAGCTCCCGACTGGGGAGCCGGCAGCGTTAGAATTATACAAAACCTGGCGGTCGTTATTTATTCTGCTGACAGCCCTTGACTGTGATAGCAGGGCTGGCTCGCCTGTCTCGGTGATGAGTGACGGAGGAATGTCCGAGGGGGGCCCCGCTGACTGGGCTTCTGGGGCAAGTGATGGTGGATTTGGAATAACCCCCCTGGCTCCACAGGCAGAGCCTGCGCCGGCTCACCCTGCACAGTCTCAGGACTCTGCAGCCCCCAGGAACCCCGCGCTGCCAGAGGCGGGGGGGTCAGGGCAGAGGCAGGGCGCACAGCCTGCCTTGCCATTTGGCTGGACGGCAGCCACGGCTTATCCAGGGCCACAAATCAGCGGCTTAGCAACTTGGACGCCCAGAGAGCCTCCTAGTTCGGTTCCATATGCACCTGGATCTAACTTAGCGGGCGTAGCGCTGGGCATGCCCCCCCCGGGACTGCCTGGCTATGGTCCGCTGCCCTCCCTGGCGCTGGACTGTTCTGCGCAGTCACAGAACTGAACCATGGACCTTTTTATGCAGCATTTGCCCTTTCTGGCAGAGCTATGAAACCTATCCCAAAGGATGGAGGACTTGCTCAGCCTGTTAGAGCGGCGAATGCCTGAGCCCGCGCCGCAAGCGGTGCCAGCGCCGGCCGTGCCGCCCGCGCCGCCCGCGCCGCCCCCGCCAGAAGCGAAAGCCGCGGCTCCGAGCCAAGAAACGGTGCGGCCGGTGGTGAAACCGGGAACAGCGCTGCCGCGGGAAAACCCGGAAGCGGCGGCGGCTGCTGAGCGGCGGGCAGAGGCGGCGGCGCCGGGAGCGCCCGCAGAGAACGGACCGGCAGCGGCGCCGGGTGCGTCCCGCAGAGAACGGACCGGCAGCGGTGCTGGGAGCGTTCCGCGGAGCGCCGGCCAGAGATGGCGGCGCCGAGCGTGCCCGGGGAGTGCGAAACAGCAGTGGAAGCGGCGACCGCGCCGAACGTGGCTGCTGTGTGGGAGATGAGCGCGGCGCCGGGCGCAGCCGTAGCCCCAGAGTCGGCTTCAGCTTCAGTACCGGCTCGGTCGGATCTGGCCGAGACGGCCTCCCATAAAGAAACTGCTGTAAAAACTGCCACGCAGCCAGCTGCAGTCTGTCCTGTCTGTTCTGGCTCTGGCGAACTTAGCCAAAGTGCCTCACCTCCCCGTACACTTCTGTTCCCTCCCAGCACCCCAAAGTTGCCTTTGCCTGATGATTCCTTGTCAGGCAGTGAGGTAGATGAGGTTCTGGCCCCGGGTCGTCAGGCAGCTGTAGCTGCGCGGCGAAGAAAAAGGCTGCGCTGGCCTCGCCCCTGGACCTTTCCGGACTGCACGGTAACAGTGCATCCGACGCATTATAATCGCTTCCTAGAGTCTCTTAAGATGCAAGCATTGGGGGAGGGTGACTAGAGGTTATTAGAAATCCTTGGAATGCCAAATAGATCTGAGGATTCTGGGGGCGACCGGGGAGCTGTTACACTCCATCCACAGGCTGTGCCAGAAGTTCAGGATGGTACTGGTTCCCCAAAAGAGATCCATGCTTTCCCAGTGTATAAGGCTCTCCCAGATTCAGGAGAGCATGACAAGCATGAGCTAATTGCTTGGAAAGTTGCCCAGGACCTCCAATCCAAGGTGGCACAATATGGACTAGGTTCTGCTGAGGTTATGCGAATAATAAGGGTGATAAATACAGATTTGCTTTCTCCATTTGATATCAGACACTTAGGTCAAATTCTATTTCAACCTGTACAATTTACAGTTTTTGAAACAACCTGGAGAAAGCTGGCCGGCAAGACTGCATTAGCAAATTTGCAGCTCCCTGCTGCTGATCCTAGACAGACAGCAGGAGTGGATGCTTTGATGGGGACTGGTCCCTTCTCTGATCCCAGTCTACAGGGTAACTTGCCCTCTAGCATCCTGCAGCAAGCACAACAGGTCGGCATGGCTGCCCTGTTGAAAACCATAGAGATGTCAGCACCCAGAAAGCGATATACTGAAATAGTTCAAGGGAAATCAGAGTCATTCCTCTCTTTTGTAGAGAAAGTCGCTGCTTCTCTCGAGAAGCAGGTTGAAGATGACGGGTTAAGACAGTTGTTGTTAAGGCAGTTAGTGAGAGATAACACAAACGAGGAGTGCAGAAAAATCATAGATGCCTTACCAGGGGATCCTGAGGTAACAGACATGGTCGAAGCCTGTGCTAAGGTGGGATCTGGGAACCAGAGAAGGTCTGCTTTGGCTGCGTTCCTGCAGCCTGTTCACGCATCTTCTGGTCGTGAACCAAAGCAACCAAAACAGGTGAAGAAACGGAAGCGGCCTAAGCCGAGCCAAAAAGAAAACACAGCAATCCCCCAGTGCAAGAGGTGTGGCAGGCCAGGGCATTGCACGGGCTACTGTAGATCCTAGACTCATGCCAATGGTCAGCCTTTGTCGGGAAACTTCCACCGGGGTGCAAGGAGGGGGAATTGCTCTCCGATGCAGTCGCTCCCCCAGAGAGTGGCACAGGTACAGGCACAGGCCTACCCAGCCACCCTAGAGACGGCACCCAGGGATCAGACAGCACCCACGAATCAGACAGGTTTGACGTCCACACCGCAGCCACAGTCGTCTTAGACTCTAGCGGTATTTATAAGGTTCCCTTGGACGCATACGGACCCTTAACCCAGGGATCCAGTGTGATGCTGGTGGGAAAACCTGATGTTGCCCATCAAGGAATCATAGTGCACTCAGGAGTTATTGATGCTGACTTTAAAGGTCAGATTTGCGTTATGGTCTCCACGCAAAAACCCCCTGTCACTATTCCTGAAAAGACCTGCCTTGCTAAATTAGTGCCTTTTAAGTCTTGTGTCCCCAGGATAGAGCAACAAACTCACGAAGATAACGGCAGTGGATCTACGGGACTTCCACAGGCCTTCTGGACTGCAGACATCTCTGACCAAAGGCCACAGATGACGTGTACCCTGATCCTGCCGAACGCCCGTCCACCCCGGACTCAGCTTCGAGGTTTGATTGATACGGGTGCTGATGTAACTATCATCTCCTTCTCTGCATGGCCTCCCTCATGGCCTTTAGCCCCGGTGGGATCGGCCATCGCAGGATTAGGAGGATCCACACAGAGCTATTTAAGCGAACAGCCTGTGATGGTGAAGGATTCAGAGGGGCACACAGCTACAATTAGGCCTTATGTTGCTACCACTCCCCTTAACCTTTGGGGACAGGACGTGTTGGCAGCTTGGGGCGTACGGATTGGGACAAAATTTTTAGCAGGGGTCACTGTGTGTAAGGGCGCACAGCATCCTACACTGCCCTTAAGGTGGTTGATTAACACACCAATCCAAGTCAGACTCTGCTCAGTTAGTTGAACTAAGGGCTGTTACCATGGCTTTTCAGCGATTCTCACAGGAACCTTTGAATTTGGTTACTGACTCTGCTTACGTAGCAGATATAACCCAATGCTTAGATTGTTCACTTCTGAAGGAGGTGAACAATGCGGCTCTGTTTTTGCTGTTGCAAACCTTGTGGTCTGCGATTCAAGCTCGAGTGCATCCGTATTACATTCTGCACATTCGAAGCCACACCAGTTTACCAGGGTTTCTAACAGAAGACAATGCCAGGGCTGACATGCTGGCCAACCCTACGTGGGTAGGGCCTCAGCCTGACAAAATTGCACAAGCCAAGGCATCGCACGGTTTCTTCCATCAAAGTGCACATACCCTGCAGAAGCAGTTCCATTTAACGCCAACCGAGGCGCACGACATTGTCAGCGCTTGTGCTGACTGTCACGGACTCGCTGCACCTTTGCCAGCGGGGGTAAACCCCAGAGGGCTAAAAGCCTTGCAGATTTGGCAAACGGATGTAACTCACGTCCCTGAATTTGGTCGGCTGAAATATGTGCACGTGTCTATTGACCCTTTCTCCTCAGCTATATGGGCTACTGCTCACACTGGAGAGAAGGGCCATGATGTCATTGCCCATTGGAAATTGGCTTTCTTAGTCCTGGGCGTGCCAGCTTCTGTGAAAACTGATAATGGTCCTGCCTACGCCTCGGAGAAGACGCGGCAGTTCTTACACCTATGGGGTGTAGACCATACCTTTGGTATCCCACATTCTCCTACTGGCCAAGCCATTGTCGAACGCGCTCATGGTACCTTGAAGGGTGTTTTGGACAAACAGAAAAGGGGAATGCATGGAGAAACCCCACAGAGCCGACTAGCAAAAGCTTTGTATACAATTAATCACCTTACAGTACCACAAAATTCAAATAATCCTGTTATTCTGAATCATTTTCTCTCATTGCAGTCTGCAGGCGACAGACAGCTGCCCCGGGCAAAAGTCTGGGTACGGAATTTCCTCACTAACCAGTGGGAAGGCCCTCATGAGCTTATCGTTTGGGGTCGTGGGTATGCTTGCGTTTCCACAGATACTGGGGTACGGTGGCTACCTTCGAAATGCGTTCACCCTGACCTATGGCAGCAGAGGCAGAACAGGCAACCTCCAAATGATGACCAGAACGCCAACCATCCAAATGGCAACCAGAATGTAGATCATCAGCCTAATGAGTCTTCTGATGATGACCAGGATGTCAACCATCAGGCAGATGGTCCTTCTACAAGCAGAGACTGGGATGGTCCTTCCACAAGCAGAGACTGAATTTTGAATTTCTTGTTATGGAGTCAGATAGTTAAAGCCTTACGGACATTTTTAGAATTAATAACTGATGCAGATTTCTATTTAGGATTAATAGTAGGGTTGTTATCTTATAAAACAAAAAGGGGGAATTGTAGGTACAAAAATGCTGTTAGTGAGGATCTTCTTGTTATTTTTCTAAGTCCGTGAGAGACTTTTCTCTCTCACAGAAGAGGTAGCAGGGAATGTAAACAACCAAGCCACCCGCAACCTTGGAAAGTCTTGTTTATGGTATAGTAGAAAATATTTTGATAATGGATGTTTTAGGATTTTGGCCAATCACCCCCAAGGGGTGGCTGGTCCTTTGTCCAATTAGACTATGAAGAAAAAAGTCTATAAAAGAGTTTGTAAAATAATTAAATAAATCAATCTTGCTGCACAATTCCTGCCTGCTGGATCTTCTCCTCCTCCTCCTCCCTATGGCTGCAGGACACAGTGATATACCTGTCTCGGTTTTGAAAGACAGGTGTCTGCTAAGGAAGGCAGAGGCCCCCCTTGAAGTGGCAGATATAACCCCTTTCCCCTCCAAGTTATTATATTTTGAAATCAAGGGCCTTTAGGCAAAGATGTGGGAAATAGGAATAACAGTTCTTTACTCTATATATATATGTATATAACCAGTCAAACAAAACAACAACAACTATGGCAGTAACAGCAAACAATCACAAACCCAGTCCCAGCCTTCTCGGCTGTCAGGCCCTTTCCCCTCGGGTGCAGTTCCGCTCTCAGCCGGCAGGGGCGCTGGCGGCTCCCGGTGAGCAGGGCAGGTGCGATGGTTCCCCTGCGGCTGCAGGGGGCGCTCCGGAGCGAGCTCGGGGAGCACGCGGCACTGGTGCCCTGGGATCCCGGGGAGGGATGGAACAAAGGCTTCACAAACCCCTGGGCAGCTGATCCCAGTGTCCAGCCGGACCCTCGGGAACAGCAGGCTGGAACAGCAGGGACGAACGCAAATCCCGGGTGGCAGACGAGATGTATCCAGATGGGAAAAACCCACGGAGGCCCAGGCAGGCAGGGCGAGCAGGGCTACAGCGTAGCGAAAGCTCGAAGCAGCAGCGGAGCAGGGCAGCCACAGCTCGGTCTCCAGCAGGGCAGGGAAAACGGTTTTTGGGGTCCCGGCGTTGCTTCCAGCAGGAAGAAAGAACGGCCAAAAAGAAAGAAGCAGCAGCTCCTTTCTCTGCAGCTTCTCTCTCCAGACGCTCAGAGCGAACGTCCCCCACACCCAGGTGAAGACAAAGGAGTAGCCAGGCCCGCCCCACTTCCCTTTTTGTCTTTTTTAAGTACAGCTATTTGTCCCCTAGCAACATGCATATGGGAGAAAATTCCTTTAACAGGAAAAAAAACTAAGACTAAACTAAAACCCCAACAATACCGTAGGAACCAGGCCTGCGGTAATACCTCTCTGCTTATTCCATCTTACTTTCACATGCTGATTTTACATCTAGTGACTGTGGCCTCAGACTTTTGCTGTTTCGTAGTATGGCTGACCCCAAACCTCACAAAGCAAAACAAAGTTTAAATAGTTGAATGTCTGTTGGTTTTAAGACCAGACCATATATCACCATATCACACCATATAACACCATATCACTCAGGAGCCCTCACACCGTGACGCCAGTTGTATCTTCTTGGCCACTATATGTATTCTTTTTCTTCTAAAATTTTATTAAGTTGTTTTATCCTGATT
This sequence comes from Corvus cornix cornix, assembly GCF_000738735.6. Classification (NCBI taxonomy): domain Eukaryota; kingdom Metazoa; phylum Chordata; class Aves; order Passeriformes; family Corvidae; genus Corvus; species Corvus cornix. Next base: position 60,316,995 of record NC_046357.1, read on the forward strand.
TAATTAAGAAAAAGAAAACACACAAATAAACAATCCAACCAATAAAAAACAAAAAAAAGCAACAAACCAACAAAGAGAAAACCCAACAACAAAAATCTCCCCAAACCAAACATCCCAACCTCAAGGGCTTGGTGTTGGGGTTTTGGGAGTTCCCCTTCTGTTTTCTTTTTCCCTTGAGGAATTTTCCCCATCTATGTTGCCGGGTCGACAAATTGCTGGGTTCTTGGGAGAAACAAGGGAGGGGTCCAACGGGCTACTCTTTTTCACCTGGGCTTGTGGGCGGTTAGTTCCCAGCATTTGGATGGAGAGAGAGGCGGGAAGGAATTTGTCAGCATGGCAGGCTTCTGCTTTTCTGGCTGCCTTCCTTCTTCCGGAGAAACCCCGGGATTCCCAAGCCTGCCTTTCCCTGCCCTGCTGGAAGCCGGGCTGAGGCCGCCCTGCCCCTGCCATTGCTTTGAGCCTTCACTACTCTGTAGCCTCGCATGTCGTGCCTACTGAGACCTCCGGGGGTTCCTGCTGCAGCTCCAGAGTCTGATACATCTTGTCTGCCACCCGGGATTTGTGCTCATCCCTGCTGTTCCAGCCTGCTGTTCCCGAGGGTCCAGCTGGACACCGGGATCGGCTGCCCAGGGGTTTGTGAAGCCTTTGTTCCATCCCTCCCCGGGATCCCAGGGCACCAGTGCCGCGTGCTCCCCGAGCTCGCTCCGGAGCGCCCCCTGCAGCCGCAGGGGAACCATCGCACCTGCCCTGCTCACCGGGAGCCGCCAGCGCCCCTGCCGGCTGAGAGCGGAACTGCACCCGAGGGGAAAGGGCCTGACAGCCGAGAAGGCTGGGACTGGGTTTGTGATTGCTGTTACTGCCGTAGTTGTTGTTGTTTGTTTGGCTTGTTATACTTATATATATATAATAGTAAAGAATTCGTATTCCTTATATCTTTGCCTGAAAGCCCCTTAATTTCAAAATTATAATAATTTGGAGGGAAGGGAGTTGCATTTTTTTTCATTTCAAGGGAGACTCCTGCCTTCCTTGGCAGACACCTGTCTTTCAAGCCACGACACTTGGCCACTATAATGCTCCCAATTCATCACAAGTCTAAAAATCACGTGGATTCATATGTGACTAAACAAAGTTCATTTGTAGGACCCAGAAAAAAACAAGTACAGTCAGTGAAAGCTGAATTGCACTGCAAGGCTTTGCTATTGGCAGGGGCTGCTGGGATGGCTTCTGTGAGAAACTGCAAGAAGCTTCCCATATGTCCAACTTGGTCATGTCATTGACAATACAGAAGTCAACAGTTGAAAACTGAGATGCAGAAAATTCTGTTTTAATAACACAAAACACTTTTTTTATTTTCTTTTTTTTTTTTTAATTGTAATACTGATCATCAGCCCCTCTCTAGTTCTGTCGGGGTCCCTTGCCCTGCCATGTATCCCTGGGAGAGGGGCCCTGAGGGGACAGAGATGGGGTTTCCCAAGCCCCTGGTCAGCCTCGTTCCACACTGGTTGTTTTGTTTTCCCCTGCGCGGGCAAGGACCATCGGGTCTCGTGATTGAGGAGTTCCTCGGCAGATCCCAGCCATGCGGCTGGGGAAATAAACACCTCTGAAACATCTACCAAGAATCTGTCCATATATATTTCTTTTCCACGGCCTCCTTGTTTGATACATCATGTTGCAGTATCCCCACTGCAACATAGTTCTGTGACTTTGAAATGTTGTGGAGTTGTGTGTCAATAAGGCCAACTGGAAAGATTTAAGTGCTCAGTACATTTGTTAGTATTCAGAAATGCTTCACTGGTGAAACATGTTCTCATACATACGCAGACTTATATATGAAAACAGAATGATGTCACTATTTCACAGACTGTGAAAGTTCCCTGGTGTGAAGTACAAAGAACTGAACAAGAATCTTATTAATTGAACAGTTTCAAACAAGAGTGCTTCTAAAAATTTATATGGGTTCATTTATCTCTCAGTATTTTTGATGGTTGGGAACTGGGTGTGTACTTGAAAGGGTAACTGCCTTTTGATAAGGAAGCTGTGTTGTTCTATAATGGCTAAGAATCTGGTCTGTTTTGCTATCTTGTTTGTTAATTTAGATTTTTATTTTACTTTACTTTTCTCTTTTACCTTCAGTTTTATCACAGTTCTGCATAACTTTTCACAAACAATACGAGCACACTGTCCTTTCATGACATATTCATTGAGAGCTCCATCTAAGCAATCATTCAATGTCTGAAGAGACTATATACTATGAAATTGAAAAGGATCAAAACATTTTCGTATTACTTGTAAAATATTGATAAGGGTAAGAGTTAAAGTAGTGTGGAAAAAAAATAGCCACTGAATAGTGGCTACTCTCCAGTTAGTACTCTCCAAAGAAAGAGAAGAAAGAGTATTCAGATATAAAGTGGAACAGAGGAACCAGCCAAGGTTCTTACTGTCATGGTATTTGCTCTTACTTTAACTGTTCAGAACAGGCCCTATGGAAGCATGTGTGGGAAATATCCAGAAAAAACCCCAAAGGGCAGTGTTTTCTATAGTGTTACTCAATACTCTAACAGTCTTTTTTTCCTATCCTTTTAACAATTCAATTTATAACAAAGTATTTTATTTTATAATTTAAAGAAATATTAAAAAATCTAAACTGTAAATATTTGAAAAAATCTTGGAAACAAGAGGTGTTTTCAATGCTAAAAGCATAATCTTTTGTTCCACATATTTAATGATAGTATTTTAATTTTATGTGGTTAAAAACCTGCTTGGGCAAATGTATTTACTTTTCCAAATGATAAATTACGATGGAAAATTTCTGGCTAGTTAAAAAAGATTATAAATAACCTTGAATATCTTTCAAGAGTGAGAGCCTAAATGTCTAGAGAATTACATATCCTTAGATGTAAAAAGGTATTTATTTATGCTACACAGATCTGCAAAGATCTGCTGTGAATTTTCACCTATTTTGCTCCCATATTTCCATAATGTTTTGTTTTGCAATGTCTTTTCTAATGTATGTATAAGTGCCTCCTTTATCTTTCAAGTCACAGTCCTATGGAACAACTAAATACATAGGAGTCTTCAGTTTTGAGTTTCAAATGATGGAAAATGCTCGAACTGTTTGAGCAAAAGTCAAAGGGCCAAGAAACCAAAACACCTTTTCCCTTATGCAATAACAAAAAGTAGAAAGGGACATGATCATCATCTCAGAAAAACTGGCCTTGTAACATACGTATATTCTCAGGTACCCAGCGTGAGAAAGGGTTTGTGCAGCAGATTTATAATCTAGTTTTTTCAGTAAGATATTTCAAAAATGAAGAATTCTACAGAGTGGATCAGAGCTTTATATTGTCATTGTAAGGGACTGACTTATCCTTCTTCCTTGCAGAGAGAATCAGCTTACAAAGTCATTATTTTCCCTTAACGGAGATGTCACATGGTACGTGGAGAGAAAGCACCATTTGACTAGGGAGCGAGAGTCACACTTTTGAACTACCATTCTGTGACAGTTATTAAAAGATCCTTTCTTGTTCTAAAGACCCTCTTTTTTGAATTGTATAGCTTGATGTTCAACACTTTAAATTTCACCTTTTAAACTTGAAAAATGTGAAAATAACACAGAACAAAGCTCTTCTGAAGTCTGAGGTCTACAAATGAGCTTGTTTTTCTCTAAAAACAGTTGTGAGAGAGAGCTGCAAAAGAAAAAATAAAAGACTATAGAATTTCAAGCTGTATTCAAAGGAGAGAGATTCTGCATATTAAACAATGTTTCATACTCTAATAGATTTTTGTGTTTTCACCAGGACTATATTTGGAAAGATACTACATAGTGTGCTACTAGTCTATTATTCATTGTTTTGTTTAAAGGTAGTCTCATATTCAGAAAATAAAGATTAAGTATGGGATTAAGTTCCTTAGGAAAGAAATGCATTGCCTCAGATCAGAACCACTGGATGGTGTGACTCTATACAGCAATTCAAATTGAAATGTAGGGATTTTGAAGATATTTGGCTAGTATTTCTTCCTATTTAGCTTTAAATAAAAGAAACCCAAAAACCCCTCATAGCACATTCTTGTAATAATTTCTGATGATTGAACATAGTGTCTGTAGTAGCATCCTTTCTATAAAATTGGTAATGAATAAAGGACAATATAGTCCTAATTGCACATTGGTGCTGCTTGTCCAAATCTACAGTCTTATAACCATAACACAGAAAGATGGATTTTTCTAATTTATACTAAATAAACTTGTACAAATACAAGTACAAACTAATGCAACCAGGATCATAGATCATATAGGGAGTGCATAACTCTAAAGTTCAAAGACTCTTCATATTTCTCTAAATAAACTGCTAAAATATCAATGGCAATCCAGATAAGAAGTACAAAAATAAATTAAAAATCTGCAATACACCTTACTGAAAACCAAGTTATTTTCTGCTGTTCTTGACTACTTATCCCTACTAATTGTACTCATGAAGTAATGGTCATTGCAACGCTTATACAGCAACAACAAACTTCATTTCTTTACAAAGAAATGAAAAAATTCTTCCAATTTCCGTGTACAAAAAAAAAAAAAAAAAAAGGTTCATATGTTCCTGGAGACTTTGAGGTTCCTCTCTTATGATCAGATATTTACTGGTCTGCCGTAGGAACTCCAGGTTCATACTCTACAGTATAATTGGAACTTGACACTTCTAGAGTATGAAAATATTCCTTTGAAATTACTGTTTGTGAAATAGTTTTAAAGAGACCTCATTCTTCCATGAGCAATTTTTGGTCAGTAGGATGCACAGACTTTTCATTCAACTTCTTTTTGTGTGAGTTTTGGTGGGGTTTGGGGTGTTTTTGTCAGTTGCTTGTTGGGGTTTTTGGGAACAGGAGGAGGGGAAGGGTATTCTTTTTGTTGTTTTTGTTGGAGGGTTTTTTGTGCTAAATTTGTGTCTTCCATGGCACAAATATTTCCAGTTTAATACATCATGCTGGCACTTATTTTTCACTTTCTCTATTATTAGTGGTCTTCATTTAAACCAGTTTTTTAATGTCAAAAGTTGCTTTTCATGGTCCTTAATTTTCATTAGAATATAACAGCATAATGCTTTTTTTCTGCACTGCATTGACTTACAAATAATAACAACGGCAATTTGAATTATTTTCTTCCTGCGGTGAGTGGGGTTCTACACATTTTAGGTAAGATCAATTAAAGGAGAAAGTTTCGTAGTAACTATTTTGAGAAGTTCTTAGAAAATATCTGAAAGTGACTACAGAATACACAGCATTCATGACAGCTATTTCTGCTCCATTTTTAAAGAAAAGGTCACCTTAGTTGAATCCTACATGAAATAAAACTTCTAGCTAATGACCATCTGCGAACTTGTCCTTGTTTATTCAATTAAAATTTTTATCCACTGGTCAGCAGCTATGTATGAATCCCTACAGGTATTTTGCAAAATATTTCAGTAAAATCAATGACTCATGTGATTTCATGTGAACTAGCTCCCTTGAACCGTTTGTGTATCTGAAGTAGCTTTAATAATCTGTCTTGGGAAAACTCTAATTGCTTTCGAAAATATGAGAATGAAATCAACATTTATGTTTCTATCTAATGTGATGCATTTAATTTCACGTCCTGTTATGTGAAATTAAATGCATCACATTAGATAGAAACATAAATGTTGATTTTTGTCTGCATAGCTAGGACAAAGTAGAAATGCCTGCTTTCATATTTGTGTCTGCTGAAAGAAGTCAGTGGAGTATAGCCAGGATAGGCTTTTGAAGCTGAGTTCTTGCCTTCTTTTCCAATCTTTTTCCCTTAAGGACACAGATCTGTTTAATTGAGAATGTATAACTACTGTTTTTCCTATGCACAAATCCAGTTTTCTAGCAAACTATGATGCTTGAAGAGTCATCTTGAAAACCTAAGGGGAAATAAGAATATTTTCCCCAAGGGTTTCAAGGAGCATCAGAAAATAGATTCTTTGTAAATTTAGAGATGAGAATACTAGTATATTCTATTGGGACATAAAGGCACTAGTCATAGAAGAATTGCTGTAACTAGTAACCTAGAATTGAAAATAAAATATCAAGGGACAAAAGAGAATGCTTTCAGTACTTGAGATGTTGACCACTACTAAGAAATTATAAAACTGCCAGGATGGAGAAGAAAGAGAATTACCATGAATTGGTAAATGTCTGGATATGAGGGAACAAAATGAAAAGGGTGTGAAAGTCACAGGAAAGTTTCAAACAGTAATGGGAAAAGATATTTATGAGATGGCTGCATCAAGTGTAATTGAGGATGAACTCTTCAGAAAATGCAGCCACAGTTCCAGGGTATCTGCAACTGGTAAGTCTTCTTGGCTCATAGTGTTGTATTTTAATACAGATTTCACCTATGAACCTGCAAATATGATAACTTAGCCACAGTGATTTACAAGAATTTTTTTTTTCTATTTCCACAAACTCTGCATGGAAGTAAAACTTACATTTTTCATATTATCCTTAGATGTCACATAATTCCTTACTAGAAAGTACTAGTTGTTTCAGGTGTGGAAACAGTGACAGGAGATCAAACAAAACAATACTGTGTCACCAGATTGACGTAATGAATGTTTTAAAGTGAGAACCTGTCATAGGTTGCCAAGCTAAGTCCCGGAAGTGATGTTCTTCCTACAGCTTTCTCTGTGACCTGACAGAACCTATCAGATGGCCAGCTTGAATATGGACAATTCTTTGAGCCACTTAAAATTGTGACCACCTCTGTGATACACACTTAAGAATGGACAAACTCCCCCCCAGCTCTCTCTCCTTTCTGGTGCTGGGACAGGTGACTGTGGACCCCGTGCGGGGGCAAGCAGGCCCAGCCCAGGCCCTGCTCAGGCCAGGCTGGGCCGGGCCACAGCCATCCTGGAGCCGATGGGCCCTGTTCCATCCTTGCCCCCCCCCCACCCCCCCTCCCAGCAGGGCTGTGGACAGCCAGAGCGGCTCAGCTTCCCGCCCCACCCCCGTTCCCCCCCCACCCCCCCGCCACGGCCAAGATCTCAGCAAAATCGGCACCGCTGTCCAGCAGAGGTCAGGTGACCAACAGCGATAAGCCACATTCCAGCTGCAAGGCTGAGGTGAGATGGTGAGATTAACCCTTTTTATTGCTGTGAAGAGCTGAAAACCTGAGGGAAGAGAAAGAGGAGATGCTTAAAGCTGAAATTCTGTTGTGAAGCTATGATATATCAGAGTATCCATTGTAATTCCATGAAGATATGGGGGGTGGAGTGTTCAACTCGTAAGCAAAAGCACCTGTGCTGAGATAGGCAGATGCTGACGCAGCTGTAATTTCATGAGAAGTTTGGACAGGGAGAGATGGAAGCAATGAGGACTTTGGCTCCAAATGGGAAAGGAGAAAACTTCAGTTCCTAGAGATGCTCCTAGATAGTCCTAAAGACAAAGATGAAGAAGACTCTTTGCTCCCAGGGAAGGAGAAGGGCCTCTGTTCTTAGAGATGAAATGCTCCCAGAGATGGGTGGAGAGAACTTTTGTTTCTGAACGGCTCAACCTTAAAATTGTACCCCAAAAAACTTCAAGAGTGGACCCTCGAAAGCAGTTGCGGGAAAAGCTGCAAGTTGGGGGAAGGGACTCACATGCGAGCAGAGAGACTCCTCTTCCTAAATGGACTGAATAAAGTTATTTGGAAGTGGGTGGCTGTCTCGTTGTGATAATGTTTTCATAGCACGAGCAAGAAGAGACTTCTCTTTCTAAATGGACTGAACAAGGTTATTATGGAAGTGATAAACAGACTGAACATCTTAAGGGTTGTCTTTTTACATTGGCAGTGGGAGATGGGAGGAAGGTGGGCGAGAGGAGGAGAGTTCTGAAGGTGTGGTATAATTTTTTTTTTCCTCTTTTAGGTCTGTTAATAAAGTTCTTTATATTCTTTCAAGTTTGGTGCCTGCTTTGCATTTCTCCTAATTCTTATCTCACAGAAGGTAAACAGTAATGAGTATCTTGGACCAAACCACTACAGAACCATTATCAGTTCTTTCAAATTTATTTGCACTATGAAAAATGTGTTTCCAATGGACATTGATTCATTTAAGTGTTCAAGATAATACATAGTGACACTTTATAATATATACCAGTTTCACATAATTTAAAATTTAATATGGTTTATGCTTTTATTTTATTGTTCAAATGGCAAAGCTGATGGAGATTAATAGCATTCAGTTAAGGTCAAGACAGCCAGACTTTAGCAATTTCTTTCATGAATAAAGTCTGAAGTCACTAGGACAAATTTGTGGAAGACAATCATTTTCTCTACAGAAAATGCTTTTCCATGAAAAAAAAAAAGTAAAAAAGAAAAAAGTTTGTATTTCCAACATAGAAGTGAGTTACTGTAAATGAAAGAAAAATTCAAAAGCTGAAATGTTTCTGGTCACATTGGAGAGTCCAAATGGAAAAGCTACCAAATCTACTTTGCAGTAGATTCCCTGAAAGCAGTTTTTTGTGTTCAATGAAATTTCTGGGTTTAGTGTGCAAATACAGGTAATATACTTCTTGGAGGAGAAAAAAGAGTTTGCTCTTTGGGTTATTTTTCTTCAAAAATAAGGTAGATAAAGACTAATTCTAATTGCAACGAAAAAGAGTCACAGAAGTGACTATATATAGAGTTCAAAGCTGAGTGTGAAATGTAGACTTACTGAAGAAAATTAAAATCAACTGAAGATTTTCATCAGCACAGAAAGATGTATGTCAAATAGAAAGTCATAGAATCACAGAACCATGGCATGGTTTGAGTTGAAAGGGATCATCAAAAATCATTTAACCCAATCTGCTGCCAAGATCATGGACACCTTTCACTAGACCAGGTTGCCCAAAGACCCCTCCAACCTTGTCTTGAACACTTCCAGTTGTGGGATGTTACAGGGTCTCACCACTGTTATCACAGAATATTTCTTCCTTAGGTCAAATCTGAATCTACTTTCTTACAAATTTAAAGCTATTGTGCCTTGTCTTGTCACTACAAGTCATGGTAAAAGTCTTTTTCTTTTTTAGAAGACCTCTTTAGGTATTGGAAGGCTGCAATAATATGTCCTTGGATATTTCTTTTCTCCAGGCTGAACAACCCCAACAGTCTTAACCTTTCTTCATAGGAGGCATGTTCTAGCCCTTTGACTGTTTTCATGGTTCTACCCTCTACCGTTTCCAACAGGTCCATATCCTTCCTATATTGAGGACTACAGAGATAGATGCAGTTCTCCAGCTTTCTCTAATATAGTATAGTATCTTAGAAAGAATGATGACTTTTCTCAAGAACAAAAATACCATTTACTTTCTATAGATGAATAATTGTTTGTCAGTGTTCTTCTGCACCGCACTTCTGAGAAGTGACAAGTGCAACAACTTTTCAAGGTCACTATAGTTTATATTTCATGTATACTTTCTGTTTTCTAATTCTGCCTTGTGATTTTTAAGTCTACTAATCTTATTCCTCAGGAAAAAAAATAGAAGAAAAGAGCACTTTCAATATAATTACTATTAAATCTTCATTGATTAATCATGTTTACTTAAAAATGAATAATAAATTACTTAAAAGAATTACACCAAAGATGTCTTAGAAACAATCTGTGTTAGATTTTTGTGGTGAGTTTTTGTAGTTACAGGGATGACTTCTAGAAGTTTCTTGCATCAGACCCAATCTTGGCTGGCTCTGAGATAGATGAACCTGTGACTGGCCACAAGGTCGAGCCCATCAGCAATGGAGGCAGCAATTCTGCAATAAAGTATTTTAGAAGAGGGAAAAAAACTGTACAATTTCCACTAGAGAAAAGAGGAGTGAGAATTTGTGACAGAAACATCTCTGCAGACACGAAGGTCAGTGCAGAAGAGGGACAGGAGGTGCTCCAGGTACTGGAGCTGAGGTTCCCCTGCAGTCCGTGGTGAAGGCCATGGTGAGGCAGCTGTGCCCCTGCAGCCCATGGAGGACCATGGGGATGCAGAGTTCCACCTGCAGCCTGTGGAGGATGCCACACAGGAGGTGGGTGCCCAAAGGAGACTGTGGCCCATGGGAAGCCTGTAATGGAAAAGACTCTCGGCAGAGGTTGTGGGCCTGAGGAGAGAGAAGCCCACGCTGGGGCAGGTCTGCTGGCAGAACTTATGACTCCATGGGGACCCATGCGGGATCAGGCTGTGCCTGAAGGGACCCACAATGGAGCAGTTAGTGAAGAACTGCAGGCATGTGGGAAGGACCAATATTGAAGACATTCGTAGAGGACTCTCTCCTGTGGGAGGAACCCCACACGGAAGCAGAAGAAGAGTGTGAGGAGGAATGATCATCAGAGATAATGGGTGATGAATTGACCACAACCCTCATACACTTTACCCCTGCACCACCCAGGGGACAGAGGGAGACAAAATAAGAAAGGCAACTGAGTCAGGGAAGAAGGGAGGGGTTGGGGGAAGGTGTTTTTAAGAGTTGGGTCTGTCTGTCATTATCCTACTCTGATTCCAATTGGCAGTAAATCAATTTCCCCAAGCTGTCTTTGCCCATGATGATAAATGGTGAGTGACCTTCCTGCCCTTATCTTGACCCATGAGCCTATGTTTGTACTTCTCTCTCCTCTCCAGCTGCGGAGGCAGATTTATTGAGTTGCTTGATGGGTACCTGGTGTCCACCCAGGGTCAATCCACCGTATAATCATCACATCATTTTCATTAAAAAAAAAGTAAGGAAAAATATACATGCGTCCAGTTGCATATTTCTTTGAAAGGTACATGTTTAGGCAAGTTCAGCATGTGTTTGTTTGGAACAGAGATCAAAACCAACCATGTTCAGCAGTCAAATGCACAGAAATTAAAAAAAAAAAAAATTACAGTCCCAACTCCATACCTTGGAAGTTAGCTTTAGATTCACTTTTTACATAGAGATAAAGAACCTTTTTTGTCCCTTTGAAGTAAAGAATTCACTTATATTTCAAGATCAGAACCACAGATTATTTTTAAAAGTTGTTTGAAATAGTCTACCTGGTTTTTTTATAGATGATACCACACTTACTTTTCTTTAATCCAAAAGGTTTGGTCAATATTAAAGATCACTTACCTTAAAACTGAATACTGAAGTACCACTCCCTCTCAAAGTTCAAAGTCTTTAAATACTGCTATCTTAACAAAAGGACTGCAGTTTATCATAATGCACTCAGAGTTCTGTAGTGAGTTTTCTCAAGTACTTCATACCATTTTAAACAATATGAAGATTTTTAACAGCAATATTTTAAAGTTGTAGATAATCTTCTACCACTGTCATAAATAGATACTTTTTAAGACAGAAAAATAATGTACATTTGTAATGGTCTTAATTCTTAATATGAGATTATTGTCATATATAAATACTGTTTTAACACAGTAAGCAATTATAATAGGAATAAGCAGAGATAGATTCTCAAATGAGGATAAATTTAGCGTTTTATTGGGGTAACATTTAAAAAAAAGAAAGTGTTTCAGGTCAGAAGGAAAAGAAAAAGAAAAGTAGTATGGGGAGAGGGAAGAAGGATCTCTTCTGGTTCACTTTTGCCTTTAAAAAGAGAGTGTTATCCTGTATTTGTCAAACTAAATTCCTCCATAACATTACTGTAAATGTTTGAAATGTGTCCATTTGAAGTGCTAGTCCAACTTTTGTGACTTGTATTATTATAATTATTTTAGTGAACGTATTTTTTCAAAGTATTCCATCTTTACTCGGCTTGCTGTAGTCCAGAAGTCAGTGTGTGAGTTCAGTTAAAATGTGACTGCTGACACATGCCTCAGAACTGGGGATACAAAGATTGTGCAATCAAAATTGTCTACTGACTCATGAAAGACTCAGAAAAACGTTTGGCTGATTTATATTTGGAATCAATGCCATATTGCTCTTCATTAATACTGTGAATCTACAGTCTAGTGTATGTAAATGGGTATCTTTGTCTTTATTTTGTTGAGATTTTTGCTTGCAAAACATAGGCGTTTTTAAGAATGACAGAAAAAAAAATCACAGGGTAAATGAAAAGTGTGATGAATATGTGTTCTTCTTTCAAAAATTCCTAAATTTTAATTTTTTTTTTATATTTACTTTCCTGTGAGAAGGAGAAAGAGGAAAATATATCTAGAGTGTAAGAGCTTGTATAGAAAATCATGGAAGGGTTTTCCAAGGAAGAGGGATTATTTTACACAATTTTTATGTCTTTCTTTTTGGTCAGGGAAGAAAAAGGCAAACTTTGCAAATCTATAAAAAGTGTGACCTAAGGATCTTCCTGAGTATCTATCTGTTTGACAAGAGGTTCTGTGTTCCCACAGAGCCTTGACTGCCTTTTTACTCCCAGCTGCCTTCCCTAACACACAGTCTAATATACTGAATTACAGTAGAGTGAGGCCTCCAGGACACTGAAAATGCATAAATAACTACACTGTTATCTGTGATCTTACAGAAGCAAGGAACTAATTATAGATATCTTCTTATTATATTATCCTACATTTTTCCTGGTGGATATAGACACATCTCCTCCTCTCCTTAAGCTAAAACTACTAAAGAAAAATTTTGTCATAGCTTCCTGTTCCCCAGGTGAAATTTTCTGAGCTAATTCTTTCCATAGAAGAAAGAATCTTCCTGCTTTCATTTTTTTCCTTTTTTTTTTTTTTTTACCATAATGTTTCACAATATTGCTTCATTCTTAAAATACAGAACACAGCAGCCTGCTGGATAAACTTACTGACCTCCTAAACTTGTGGTACTCTTTTTATGTCACCAGTCAATAGGGAGCAACATTTAAAGATGGAACTATTTTCCCAAATTTTATTACATTTCCTGAGTCTTATTTACAAATATAGAATTAAATGGAGAGGCAGGAAAAGGGGTTGAAGTGATAATTTTGTGCTTTTAAGTCTGGTGCTCTAGCAAAAGAATGGGACAGAAAAGCACAAATCATGATAGCTCATTTAAGCAGAAGCAGTTAAACAGTAATTATGAAAACAGCCTTTAACCATCTTGCACTGACATTCCCAATAGGAATTATTTTCCAAAGAAAATTAAAAATTATTGGAGGTGAAGAAAATTAAACAGACAAAAGTAACTAAGAAAGGTGTTACACGAGCAAAGGTTACATTTTACATCAGCATACATCTGTTTCACTCCACGTGACTTGGCATCTGCGGAAGGCAGAGAGTGTGTGCTTAAAAATCTCATGGTAACTGCTGGTTTCACTACATTCTTATATCAGAGATTTTATTGAGACACAGAGCAGAAAAAAGGACAAAGAAAATAGGACAGAACTTAAAACTGGGCCCTAGTACTCCATTTGCTTTTCTGCTGTCTAATTTCTAGTAAATTCCTTTCAATCTCCAAAAGAAGATAGATGTTTCACAAATGGTTCCTTATAACTTCTGTGTTGATGCATGTAATTCTAATAGGATATCTTCCAATATACTGATATATTCCCACTTTCATTTGTAAGAGATAAATGTTACAGAATGCACACCATTGAAAATTAATATTATCTAAATGCTCTTAAGTTCACTATCTGGACATGTAAATACTCCTATTGCAAATTTTGATCCAGCTGACTTTTACTTTAAGCAGAAGCTTGAGTTGATTGTGAGAGAGCAGCTGTACATTTATACATGTATGTATGCTTTGGATTATTTTTAACAAACAAGAAAAAAAATAAAGGAAGGAATGAAATTCCAGAGTGCCAACTGATGAAGGGGAAAAGTTGTTACTGCTCCACCAAAACCCACTCCCATTCTACCATGCCCAATCACCCCACCAATAATGTTGCTGTATTTAGATACATATTGGAAAAAGGAAAAAAGTACACAAAGATATGTACATATGTGTACTTGCATCTATATATAGAGTGAGACTTTTAAATTTTACTGCATGAAGCAATGCCCGAATAACATGAGGCTCAGCCTGTTTGTTGCAGTGACCTGTCAGAAACACAGCAGGTGACCCTGAGTGCGCTGGCTGGCAGAGGCCTGAGTAGCTCAGGAGCAGGATGGTTCTAGGAGCCCCAGGGCAGTCACAAAAATGCCTGTTTGTTGACATAGAGCCGTGTAACAACCTAATGAACCTACACATAAATAATAGCACAGGTGGAGCTGTCTAATGTATAAAACCACAAAAATGTGCAGCTTTTTTAGTGGGGATCTAGTTACACTGGTCCCACTCCTTCAGAATCGTGTATGAAGAAGTGATTGTTGTGCTGTCCTGTCCTGTATTTTATATGAATGTCTCTCGTTTGTTACTGCGTATTTACTCCTCAGCCTGCAGCAGAAATAATTGTGAACTATTAATTTTCTAAAAGAAGAGTTATTTTCTGCCTTTTCTTTTTACTTACATAATTCCTCCCAATTCCCCAATATTGACTTGGTTTAAAGTGACAGGCCTGAAATTAGTGGACAGCAAAAATTGTTTTCTGCATGCTGACAAGCACACAGCTTTCTAAGGAACACCAATAATCAGCCCTAGTTGTAGTGTCCAAACTATCATCCGCCTATCATAAATACTCAACACTGGTACTAGCTATGGTGTGATAAATTCCAATTCCCCTTCTTGTCACAGAAGAGTGTTTCCGACAGACACTAGGATCTTCCTTTGTAGTGTGTTTCAGCTACTGTTTAGTAAATCAATTTCCCATCAGTAGCTAGCAGCAGGAGTAAAAACAACTGGAATTGGAAAATAGAAGCCTTTAGTCACAAGTTTGGATAAGCAATGCTTTCACATAGTTCCCTCACCATTTCCCATTGTCTCAAAACAATATACATTTTACTATTGACAGTACCTAAATAAAAGTCAGGTCATGGCAAGGAGAAAAATACATCAAAGAACAAGACAAACCAATAATGCATTCTCAGCAAAGGTGGAAGTGGTAAGAAATTGTTCTCCCTATTTTTCCCACTATTACATTACCTTCCATCTCTTCTGGGTCTTAGATACTCTTTTAGCAATCTTGGGAAACTGCAAGAAAGACTGAGATGAATACACATTTGAGAGGTGAAAAAGATGAGGCAATCATTCTTGTGCACACATGGGTTCATGGATAACGGTTTCAAGGGCCCCAGATGAAACTGCTCAGGGCCAGTAAGGTCTGTTAACGCACTCAAGACCCAAAGAGAGAAAGTCTGAGGGAGCTTGGCTGGTTCCCCTTGCAGAAGAGATGGCTTCTGGGATACCTGATGGGTGTCTGTTACTACCTAGTTGGAGAACCCAGAGAAGATGAAGCCAGACTCCAAATGGAACTGCACAAGTCCACTAGGCAAGAGAAAATGTGCAGTCTGAGACTTTCTGATAAATTCCAATGAGATGTAAGGAAAGCACTTTTTACCATGATCAATCAAATAAGGGAACTAATACTCAAAAACACTGCAAGATGTACATCACTGGAAGTATTCATGACTCAGAACCCCAGGGTCTGGAGGCACTGTATCCAATTAGACCTGCCATGGAAAAAGAGTTAGGTTTGGTGATCTCTGGATGTTCCCTCTAACCCATTACTCTGTGAATCCATCATTAGAAGCAGCATTCTCTTCCTATTGGAGCATGGGAAGAAAAAAAGCATTTTCAGCAATTTAATGGCTCCAGAATACAGAGTGAATCTGCAGAGTATGCACTGAATACAGAATTTGTACTTTGAGAGAGACACATATTTGGTCATGTGTACTGCTAGGTTTATCAGGGAGTTATATCACCTTTTCACATAGAATATCATTGTATAGAAAGTTGGATTCATCTTAACCTGTTCAGCCTGAGCTTTACTATTTACATGTTTACAGGAGACAATAACTCTAGACCCAAACTGACCTTTTCATAGAAGCATGAGTGAAAACAACTGTCACATCTGTAAAATTCAGTTAAATTACTCATTACTAATCCAATTTATTTCTCAAAGAACAACAGTGTTTTAAAATCTAATGTCAAACATCTGCCCTTCACCTGTTCCAAAACAACAATTCAGAGCTCCAAAAGCTGGCATTACAGGGAGAGCAACTTTGTCTGGAAGTGGATTAGCCTGCTTAACCATTTCTATTTAGATGCACACAGAAGCTTTTGAGTCAACAGAAGTCATGGCTGTCTATACTCTGCTAATTCTATCACTCTACAAGTTCCTTTGAATTTTGTAGCTTTCTTTGAAGCAGCATTAGTTGTTGTCAGTTTCAGGTGTGCTCCCTGTGCAGTTTTGATGAGATAATTTGCATATGGCTAATCTGCATAGAAACCTGACTTTGAGCTTGGGTGTCAGCAGGCTCTGCCCTTATCAGTAGTAAGAGCTAGCCATGCCTCTGACCCAGATCAGGGAGAAAAGATTGTCTTCAACAATAACAAGAAAGACGCCCTATGAATTTTGTCAGATACTTCATTAGCTTTTGATCTCCTTTCAACACTGAATGACCACTGCTAAATATTTTCCATGCTATTAAAAGAGGAGAAAAAAATCCATAATTTTGCCTGTGTGCCTTGGATGACTTTTTCTGGACTGTTCATTGTATGTGCTCATCTTTCTGTGTGTTGCTCATTTTTTCAAGGCATTTCACAACTCTCTGTGATTTCTCTGACCTGTTTTGCTTTTCTATTTCTCTCATATTTTCTGCTAGACAAGTATAATCAATTATTATTATACTCTTTTTTTCTTTTCCTGATTTTTCTCATACTGATCTTCTATATGGTAATTGGTGTGCAGCTTGTAAAACTATTAACCATACCATATAACCATATATAACCATACCATCCCTTACCATATTCAAATCCCCCCATCAAATGACATCTGCCATTTGCTCTTCCATAAATGAAGGAAAGACTACAAATGCTTAACACTTTTCAAAATCACAATTATGTGCCCTTAAGAATGCATCTTTTGCTAATAATTTTTGATCTCCCCACATCCTCCTTGATATTTATCTCCCATTTTAAAAGTGTTTATCATCACATTTAGATTATGGTATCTTTATAAGAAAAATAATTTCCAATGAAAATATTTTTGAATAAAAGTAGTGTGTTTGGTTTTTTTTAATTTTTACCTCTTTTTCCATTGATAATGAAATCAAAAATTTTTATGTGTTTAATGATACAGGATAGAAGTTTGTTTGAAATATATATGCAGCACAAAGGATACAGACAAGGACAATATGGACACTTGTGTTTCTTTATGCACTGCAGTTAGTTTGAATATAAAGATGTTTCTGAAAAATAATCTTTGTGTTATGGACAGCTTCTGAAAATTCTGACATCAGCACAGCTGGATATCTGACAAGCAGGAGGATTTAGAAAAATATAAGCTTGGGTATTGCAAAGTGTTTGATTGAAAATATGTCTCATACCATTGGCAAATGAAATATCTGTGTTTGGAGGAGGAGGAGGTGAGTACTGTAGTTGTCTGTGATTTGTCCCCAGGGAGGGATATGACCCAAGATACTGCTAGAATGAGATACCTTAGCAAAATAAACTATACCCAGAGAGGTAATTCCATTGAAATTTGGACATTTCCTAATAATAAATATTCCAGAATCTAACTGAAGATCAAAGCTGATAGATAAAGCTTCTGTGATCCCATCTGGTTGATTTACATTAGAGACTGAAGGAGATAATGGCAAAGCTGTTGTCCTGAATAAGCACACAGGGGCAAATTTTCATTGGATCTTCACACACATTATGTACAATAACTTATTGATTACACAATGGGAAAGTAAATTTCTACTGGCCTTTTTTGTAGCTCATGGCAAAGCTAGTTAACTTTTGGAGAGCATTTTCATACTGTAAATGCTTATTCCATTCACAGAAACATTAAAGAAGGGATGTGTTTTATTGACTCAAAATAGCTCAAATCTACTATATAAAACTTGCAACAGTGCTTCTGGCTACCCTGCATTCTGACATGCCCTATCTGACATACTAATTTCAGTTGTAAATCAGAATGTAGGGAGTTATTGAAAGCATAAACTGAGAGAGAAAGTATTGAAACATATTTCAGTTTCCTTCAGTTTCCAAAATCTGCATCTTCACCCGTCTTCCCAAATACAAAGTAATTTGCTCATTACCTTGTCAAGTGTTGCATTGTTTCAGTGTACTGCCTCTTTTAAAGAAAATTGTCACTGTACCATTTTTGACCTAAGTTATTGATGTTGTTTTGCACTGTACAGAAGATATATTTATATATACTTTTTTTTTTACCTTCCTCCATTCTATTTTTAGTGATTGAGAGCAAACAGAAACACAAGGTGAAAATATAAACTCAACATAATTCTCATGCATTTTTGTTTTATACATAACTGAAAAATAGTTTCTTATGGTTCTTTTTATACCCCAAGATAAAAAAAAAACCCACTATCTTGATAACTAGCTAATTAAAGGTATAGTTGCACTCCAAGGTTACATGTTCCTTTGTATTAAATCTTTAAAATATTTACACACCTCTTCTTTTCCAGCAGTAACTGTGCATTATTATTTGGTTTTTTATAACAATAAGAATTTTTTCTGAGCATTCTGCACAAAGCATAAAAATAATAAAAGGTAGATAGCTTTTTGGAAAAGATCCATTCTAAATATATTTTTCCAGTACTTAATCCTCTGCAACATTCCATAACAACAGTTGAGTTTTAACTCAATTGTGTAAAATACGATACCAAAGAATCTTGGTAATATGACAACATTAAACACTCCATAAAACCAGGTTAATAAATACATGCTATTAAATAGTGGGCCCATGAGATAATGCTGAAGGGAAGAAATGATTTCTGTCCTTTGTTCTAATGTTTTTTTAAATCTTAGCCAGGCTTTAAAAGAGCTGGTAAGTATCATTAACATTATTTCAGCTTAATCCAACAGGAAATCTAAATTCAAGGTCATAAATTCCCATTTAAATAAAACAGAGTAGAGAAAAAGGACAATTAAACCAAAGTTGGAAATAAAGAGGATGTAGTACTGTTTTCCTTACTCAGATATGTATGTACAGGCAATGTTATTATTAATCTGCAAACAGTCGTCTATAAATAACATTAAAATTAAACACATTTTGCTGCAACATAGCTCTAGTAATTACTTTATTTCATAGACACAATCACATTCCACATAGAGATAAATGTGCCTTTGACATTTTAAGGAATTTCCATGCAAAAATATAGATAGCCCGACCCTTTGCATACTAATTATTATTTCAGGTAAAATACATATTTCTATTTTTACAGAAAAAGCTAAGTTTGGGGTTTTTTACTCAAATTTCAAAATTGCAAAAGAAATTATTTATAAAAATGTAAGCTTGAGGTAATTTTGCAGATGACATTGAATTTAGTTGGAGTGTTGATCTGCTGGAAGGCAGGAAGGATTTTCGGAGGGCTCTGGACAGACTGGTTTGATGGGCTGAGGCAAATGGGATGAAGTTCAACAAGGCCCTGTGCCGGGTCCTGCCCTCGGTTCACAACAACCCCAGGCAGTGCCACAGGCTGGGGCAGAGTGGCTGCAAAGCTGCCCACAGGAAAAGGACCTGGGGGTGCTGGTGACAGCTGAACATGAGCCAGGGTGTGCCCAGGTGGCCAAGAAGGCCAATGGCATCCTGGCCTGTACCAGCAACAGTGTGGCCAGCAGGACCAGGGCAGGGATTGTCCCCCTGTACTCAGCACTGGTGAGGTCACACCTTAAGTGCTGTGTCCAGTTCTGGGGCCCTCACTCAAAGACTACTATAGACTTTCAGGTGCTGGAGCGAGTCCAGAGAAGGGGAGTAGAGCTGTTGAAGAGTCTGTAGCACAAGTCCTATGAGGAGCAGCTGAGGGAGCTGGGGTTGTTTAGCCTGGAGAAAAGGAGGCTCAGGGGCAACCTTATTGATCTCTACAAATGAAAGGAGGCTGTAGCGAGGTGGGGGTCAATCTCTTCTCCCATGCAGCAAGTGAGAGAGGAAACCTAATCTATAGGTTATATACTAGGAAAAGCTTCTTCACTGAAAAGGTGGTCAGACATTGAAGCAGGCTACCTGGGGAAGCGGTAGAATCACCATCCCTGGAAGCGTTCAAAAGGTTGTTGGGGACATGGTTTTGTGCAGAGCACAGCAGTGTTAATATTGGAACTCAGTGATCTTAGAAGTTTTTCCAGTCTCAACATTTCCTTGGTTCTATGACTCTATATATACTGTGACAACTCTGTAATTTAGATTACAGATTCCTTGGGGTATGTGCTGAGCCTTTCCTTTCTGTAACATTGTGTCTGTTTTGCACCACAGTTGGAATAGTAACTCTTAGACATCCATTTTCAAGATGGTATAGTGCAATGCAATGTAGCGTAATATAGGAAGTATTATTTGGCATGAGTTTGAAGTCTTAGGTAATTGAAAAACTTGAAACCTGATCTTGAATGGATTCAAGTGTCCACAAGAAGTGTGCAAAATGTACAGGAGCAGTAGCAACTAGAGATCCATGTTGCAATTCAAGCTGCAGGATGCAAATGATTTCATGGCGTCTCAGCATAACTAGAAGTGTTGATGGATATCTGAAATATACTATGTGGAAAATAATGTCTGATGTAAAACCATTGCCATGATTTCTTTAAAGATAAATCTACAAATGAACAGTAATGCATAATGTTTGAATTGCTTGACTGCAACTGAGAAATAAAGTACAAGAAATAAGAATGGCATAGGTTGTTACTACTGTTCATTTAACAGATACAGGACAAGAGCTGATGTTTTTCTGAACCATAACTCACTCGGCTGCAGTACTGATCTTGTCAGTCTGTATTGTTTTGTTTCTTTACCAAATGGTGTCTGATATTCCAAAGTTCTTGCAGTCATACAGTTTATTTTCCTGACCCTCTGTCAAAGCTTGCTTGAACTAGAGAAAATGACTCTGTCCAACCATCTCATCACACTAAATGTCTGTATAAATCCATCACCTAGCTAGAAAATCTACTCTGAAGGGCTACATAGCCTTCAATGACCTAATATACTAAAAAGAACCATGGCAAATCAGAAATCACCATCAAATAGTTTTCCTTTGCAGAGACCATCCTTTGTAGCACACCTGCTAGGACAACCAGAATATAAGCAAGGAAAGATAAAGCAGGAGGTGGGGTATGTCTGCAAAAGTAACTGGAGGATTAGGCTTGGTTTTCATCATGTGACTGGAATAAGAAAGACCATTAATCATGGCTATGTTTTCTGTGTGTATCTATTCCCCAATGAAAACAGAAATACACATCTGATAGTGATCTTGCATTAAATTATTACTTAGTTATTCTGAAATTTCATGCATTTATTTGCATGGTTTTACATGTATGGGTGATTCTCTCTCCATTTCCCCCTTCAGTTTTCCCCTTTAACAAATTAAATATTCCTTGCCTTCAGAGAATTGGCATGTGCAGCTAAGAGATCCTGTGAACTTTATTTCTTTATTTTTGCAATTGGCTTTACATAGTTACTCTACATATGCAGTATTTCTTTTCTATAACATATCCATCATTATAATCTAGTTTTTCATATATAAAACAGTATTCAGTCTTTTGTACCTGAGCCATATTTGGAAAAATTATCTCAGGAAAATGTAACTTTAAAAAAAAAAAAAAAAAAAGTAAACACCAAACCAAACAGAACAATAAAACAAACTAAAAAACACCAACCCCAAACCACAACTAAAAATCCCCACTTTTCTTTCATCAAATGACATTTGTTATTGTCTAAGACAGGTGTAAAATATTCACTTTGTATCTCTTATTAGAAGTAGCAAAAGACTCTTCAAAGCATATTGCTGCTGTCCTCTTCTCAATATGCACTTTAGAACCGACTAAAGCATCACTGATCTTCATTACTGCTGTTCCAGTCCTCCTGATGCTTAATCACACATGTCAAACATATGCCAGACAATGTTGGATGACATGAAAGTCAACATTCATATTTTCTGTACTTCCTCAAATACTTCAGCTAATGTATTCTCTCCATCTGTTGCAGAAAAGCAAATATAATGATAATACAGCAATGTTGAAGTTATCTGATAAATCTATTCTATTACTGTCAAAGATTGAAATTTCTTGAATGCTGTTATTTGGTAGGGATCAACTAGATGCCCTCAGCAGCTTTGACAATCTCAGCCAAGATTCCAGCATTTTGCCTTTGGCCACAGGAGGAAACTGAATTTCCCATTGTGCCTTTAACCTCATGTGCAGCTACCCTGCTGCAGAGCCTTCCAATTGTTTCCATTCTTAAGAATTTTCCCCTCTTACTCATAATTTGCTCATATAATAGTGATCAGATAATAGTGATAATAACCAGATCTTAAATTGTGAACCGTCAGACACATGTAATGCTATTATGCAACCTTTTTTTCCTTTCTTCATACGCAAAATATCTCTCATCAGCAGGTCCCAGCCTTACTGCACCAGCCCTCTCTATATCTAATGGCATGGATGACCTCACTTAGAAATTCTAGTCCTTAAAGGAACACAGAATAGCGTATATGTAATGATAAGGGAATGGAAGATATTCAGTGTTAGCTGTCAAGGAGGATTTCCACCATCAGCATTAACCATATAATATAGTGGCAGTGGAGGGCAATGAATGTGGAGAGAAGTGAGAGCAATCAGCAAGCTTTCATTCAGTGAGATGGAAGAGCTTGTCAAAGACACAAACAACTAATCAGTTGCCAGCACTGATTGATGTCCCAGCCTGCATTCAAATCTATCATTGTGACCAAGTAGTGCCTATCGTTTACCCAGTGGATGGATAAACTAGAAGTAATATATGGTGTCTAAGCAAATAGATCATTAATTCCGCTTAATATGTGGGGGCTAAAGTTTAAATCTTTTTCTAAACAACAATCTTTCCCTTCAGGGAGGAAAAAATAAAATGCTAAAAAAAAAATCTAGTGTGGTTGACTAGGCAACAAAGTTGGGCTTTTTTTACGAGTTACAAATCCATTGCATTGGATTTTATTTCAGTTTATGACCCATAATTGCCACTGAGTATTAAATCTATGAGTAAATTTATTAGCATCTTAATTAAAATGGCAAAGGAAGATAAGAAATGATATGGAAGCAGAGACAGAGGGCTGTCTTATGCTTAGGGTTTCTTATTCCCCTAAGTTTTCCAAAGCTCAGCCCTGATAAACTAATGCCCTTGACTTTATATTCTTTATTCTGAATATAGCATGAGAATTTTAAATGTAGGCATACAGTTAATTGGATTTTATTATTGCTTGACTTCTCCTTAATTGCAGGGCTTGGCATCGAATGATTTCTCAATGGTTTGTAAATTCCACATTTTGCACCAATCAGCATCAAAGTCAATAGATTTTGGCAGACGCTTTTGCAAAATGTGAACTCAGGTCATAATTACTGGAAAAAATGAAGTCTGCATCGATATAAATTACGACTGTATTAGGACTGGATAGGAGGAAAGAGGTAATCTGCAGTTCCCTAAACTGATGCTTGGTTTTATCTTTTATCAGTCATCAATAGGGAAAAATGTAGGTGTTAAGAATTAAGAAAGCATCACAATTTGCTGCATACGCTGTAATGAAACAAAACTTTAATCTCTGAAGCAGAAATAGCTAGCAGCATGATTTCTATATTTTTGCAGATTATTAAGAGACACTTTGTCTTGTTTTGAACATGGTCGTTAGCCTCTCATTAGTAGGCTACTATTAATAAATAATTAATAGTTTCATTCATGATTTGTATCTTCTTAAGTTATAAATTATTAATATCAGGCAACTACAATAACCATAAGTATTTATATATTCCATTATGTTTAATATACTTCACTTTTAAGACTGTAAAAGAGTTCAAAATACTATTAAAGCATTTGCCTAAAGCACAAGTCTACTGAATTTTTTACTAAGTAGTATGTTTAGAAACGTTAAGGCCAAGAAAGAGATTATTTTTCTCCTTTAACTTCCAGAATTATTTTCTGAACAAAAAAAACCTACTTGTACAATTTCCAAATGATCTCCCAACTTAAACCTGACTACTTAATGATGGGTGGCAAACCTGCAAATGTTCAGCCATGTGGATATTCTCAGTCACTGTGTTAGTCAAATGGAAACTTTGACTTGCAAGACAGACTTGACCTGAAACACCTGTCAAGTCATCCTGAGATTCTAAATTTGTTGAGAATCACTGACAAAGCTCAATTTACAATCACTAAGAATTAAACATTGAAAAAATACTCTCTCCAGTGTTAATATTTGTCCAGATGCATGGATGGAAACATTCTGTTCTTTCTGAATGGTTACCTTTTTCTCAGTAATCCCTTTACCTGGAAACTGTAATAGCATTATACATTACTGTGATAGCTTTTCAAATACATAGGCAGTAGATATGCTTTATAAAAGTATCTGTAAGAGGCTGAATGTAATGGTTCACATGCTTGATTTTAGAAAAGTTGTTTAACCACAATGGCTTAAGAGCACCTACTTTAAAATGTATTCACTACCTCTTTGCTTTGAAAACTTAAATACATATTATTTGAAAAGTATTCATCTACGTATTTCTTCAGAATAACTAGTTTCTTTTAGGGGAATATTTTCTATCATAAACAAAGTATCTGTTCTATTAAAATTATCAACATGCTTTAGTTTTTCTTATAACTGTTAGATAAACCTGAAAAAGTACTTGATTAGTAACTAAAATATGCTATAAAGAAAATACCATAAACCTGGCTTTGCTCTTTAATACAAAAATTTGGTTTTCAAATATTTCTTTGATAGCCTCTGTGAGACCCATAAAAACTACATAATCCACTCAAATTCCATGAAATAGGCCCAAGAGGACTGAAATACTATTCTATACTGGGAAATTTTACTGAGCACATAATACTTGTAAATGCTGTTTATTGCCCCAGCCCCTGTTTTCCAATGGCTGCTGATGTTGTTTTACAATCTTGTGCCTAAATACCAAACTGCAGATTCAGTTACAGGGAATAGCTCAGAGCTGTAACAATTTTTTTCACCATTTCTGAGCATGTTTATTCTGTCAGGAGCTTGATCAATTGTTAGCATTTTTGGTGCAGAACAGATACTTATGGCAGGGATATTTAAATAAACTGTAATCATATTAACCTTCTGATTCTCTGGACTCTTCTAGGCATAATGGTCTTAGAGTGCTTTTGTGTATATTGTGGTTTTTTTGATCCCATCACTTTTAGAACACAATCACATTACATTTGAATCCTGTAATTTTCCAGACATTAGCATGTTTCAAAAGATATGTTTTGCTTTGGTTTATTTTGGTTTTTAATGTGGAAAAGCAGATGTTGTTTGAACAATCAGATGGTTAAAAAAATCCTTGGTATTCAGGTATTAGTGGGAGTCCTATCTAAAAATAGAAAATGTCTGGGTGGGATTTGAATGATGCCTATCCATATCTGCACATTAAGCAGTTAAATAAATTAACCACTCCTGAAAAAAATATGATCTACACCATAAGGAGATTAGAAGTTCAGTTTAAATTTTCACCTATACAGCCAGGAGTCTCTAATCCATATATATTAGAATGGAATCTGGACCAGAAAAAAGACTCATTTGTATAAGGATATTTGCTCTTCCTTCAGGAAAACTTTTGGAAGTCCTAAAGATCTGAAGAAACAGAAGTTTCTGAGTCTGCCTCAGAAATTATGATTCAGCCATTGTTAAGGAAGGTGCTCACAGTTCAGGTGATTTTCAAATGATAGATATCTGAGATAAAAAAATGAGCACATGGTTCAACTCACAACATGTTGGTCACTGTGTCACAGAAATATCGTCAAAATCTCATGGTATGTAGTTCCAAAGTGCAAGTCACTGTCTACATAGCTGACTGCATTTTGGTATATCATCAGCTCCACTGAGTTTAGTGCAATTTGTAATAGAAAAAGATACTATCACACATAAAAAAATGGACTAACATACTGCCAACAGTGTATTTTTATTAGTACTGTGCGATTTTTGGAGCCATTTACTGAATTCCAAAGCTCTGAACTCTGGTAAAATACAGGCAAAGTTTAACAGAAATAAAAGTTTATGAAATTCAAGATAAAGTTTTTCTGCAAGAGTGCCTTTTGCATAAATAGGACAAATTTTTGAGTACTTGTAAACTTCATTTTTTATTTTATTTTTTAAATCTTTTTTCACAAGTCCAGGTGTGCCAAGTGTGTCAGGTGAAAACATATGAGGAATAGAACTTGACAAAAACATTAGAAATAGGTAGTTTGAAATTACAGTAATTACACAGAAAGTGCTATTATTATGTAGACTAAATTTCCCCAGTGTTGGTGTTATTAATTTTTAAAATTATGGTGTATGTTTTTATGTTATTTAGTAGGGTAATTACATGCTTGCTGTGGAGAACAAGTCAATCAGGATTTTGGAAGCAGCACTCTAGAGTATTATTTTTAAATCTGGTTGCAAATTTTTTTATTTTTTAAGTCTTTTTAGGAATAAACATCACTTCTGACGATGAGATTATGGAACTGCCATTCTGTCTAACCTATGCCAGTGAGTCCTGGGGCAAGTAAGAAATGACAGGAGGAGTCTTCTACTATACTGGGAGAGCTAACACTGTGACTTTAGCTTAGTTTTAGCAAGAATGAAGTTGGTTCAGAAGTTATGGAGGGTCTTAACCTTATTGTTCTGAATAGAAATCGACCAAATTTTATTTACTTGGTATCTGAATTATCTAATGCGTGTTAACTCAGTATTTGAGCTTCAGCTATGCATTTGCCTCTATTGTCTTGTAATTCCCTCTGTCAGACAGAACATGCCAATCCCAAAGTAGTACAGTTTCCACTAAGTATGCTTATTGCTAAAAGAAAGGTTATAGCTAAACTGAGTTTCATTCGTCTTTAGGCTTTCCCATAGGAAAAGGTAAATTAAGTTGGCATTTTATTCAGTCCAGTCACAGATTCTCTTGATGATTCATACTGCCCCATCAATGAACTTTAAGCAAACATATTTACCTTTTGGTGCAAGCCAGGTGGGAGAAGGAAGAAAATTGCCTGTTGCGTTATACAGCAGTCCTCATACAGCAACTACACCATTAGTCTATACCCACACATAGCTTCTTGTTTCCAGGGCTAATGCAGTACTTGTGCTCGAAGCACAAGCTCCAGCGAGTCCCTGGTCAGAGAGAGTCCAGCTGCGTTACTTCTGTGTGTCGCAGAAACGACTTCGGCATCAGGAAAGGTGCTGCTGGCTGAGCCAGCTGGCTGGCTTCTTTGCAGAGGGAACACAGCAGAAGCTGATGGGATCGGCTCATGTTAGATTGGAGACAAAGGAAGAGAGAGGCTGTTCTGGTCTGACTCTTAACAGGTTTATTGTTAGAAGTTTCACAACCCAAACAAGCTCGGAAGGGATGGAATGCGATGGGATCCTTCCCCGAGGCTTGTCCTCAGTTTTATAGGCAATTTGAAAACCCCGGTGAAAAGGGAAAACAACCAATGAGTTACAAGACAGGCGGAGGATACAATTTAACAAGAGCCACTGGGGGAAACGGAGAGGTGGGAGTTATAACAAAGAACCAGTGAACAACCGAGTAACTGGGAATTTTCCCGAACCGGGGGAGGCGGCTTGTGCCCGGGCACTGCCCGGGGGGTGCAGCTTAGGCTTCTGAGCCGCCCCTCGACCCACCCTCTGAGTCTGCCTCTTCGGGAAACTCGATCCAGGGGATGGGCTGGGATTGATTGGCATCACACTGCCCCAGCCCCGCAGTGGGATGGGTCACAGCAGCACTGGGCATTTAAAAAAAACACAGTCATAATTTCTAAACACTCAGATATTAAAAGACAGTGAGATGTCATAAATGTGTTCACCCCCCTTTGCTCTCACTTGAAGAAGAATATCCTTCACATGTCGGAATACTCTTTAAATCAAGAGACTGCCTTGATTTAATGAATACCAGGATTTCCAAGATGATGCTTGGATACCTTTCCCTCCAAGATAAGTTACTGTGAGACAGTCCATTGCTCAGTTTAGCCTTACTGACCACGGTTACATCAAGCTGGGTCTCTGTGACATGCTCTTCCCTACTTTTCTCAGCTGTTGTTTTGATTGACTACGGAAGCCTTAGTTGTATTTTGATTCCATATGACTCTTCCAAAGCAAAATACTTCTGATCAGCAGGAAATGGCCATATTAAAACACCAAACAGATGTATATTAACTGTTCTTTATTAAGTTATATTTTCTTCTAAACAGATTAGACAATTGTCTATTTTGTGCTAGAAGTATTTAGTATTAAACAGTTTGCATTACAAGATCTTTAATGATTACACACAGTTAGTATATCTAGAGAAAAAGAAGAAGAAAGAGAAGTGCAAGCTTCATGGCTTAGACACCACAATGAATTTGCAAAAAAAAGGTATGTTAGAAACCTCAAGAAGATTTAGAATATGAGGGACTTAAAGACGCTTTTGAAAATGGAACTTACCCTTGTGCATACAGCCTAAAAAAAAGCAGTTCAAAGAGCTCTTCACATGTCTCTGAAAGTCAGAGCAGAGTGGTGCTCTAACATAATCTGTTTTCAGCATCTCAGCTATCCACAGACATTTCAAATGTCCTTGTGCAGCAATATAGAAGGATGGAAGACACAACTTTTTAAACACTTTTATGATGCACTCTCACATAAGAAATTGTACTTGGACAAAACAATTCTGCCCCCAGATAAAGAACATTCTGTCCAGCCATTCTGGTTTTGTTTGTTTAACTTGGGATTTTTTGGGGGATTTTTGTAGTTAGTATTTATTTTTAATTTCCCTATAAGCTTTTTATCCAAGCTAATGGAATCTGAAACATAGCCCTTGCATTCACTATACTCTGCAACTTTTAACTTTCTTCTTTGGTACTGTACTTGCACTTCTAATCATAAGCACAAATTTCCTTGCATAGAAATTAGGGGAAGTGTTCTGATTGTCCTAAATGGCAACACAAGGAGGTCATATATTTCACAGATGTTTCTTAGGAGCACTAGGTCTAATTCTCCTTCTTCTTATTCATGGCTAACATTAAGGGGAAATGCTGCAGGTATTTGCCACACTTCATAGAACCTGAGTATGAAATTGAGAAGGAAACAGTTTATGTGCAATCGTGTGAGGAGTTTGGGAAAAAACAAGCATCTTCTTTTGGTGTTTGAATAAAAAAGCCAAAACCAAAACAACAACAAAAAAAAAAGGCAGCTATAGTTACCAGGACTGGTTCTTTCATCTCTGATGATGTACATATGCTAGGAAAAATGAGAAAATGTTCTTCAGTAGTAAGCGTCATATTTTATAGACCTGACAGGGGTGGTTTGTGTTTTCCCTAAGGAATTTTTGAATTCCTGTATTTTAATGTGTTATTGGGACAATGGGTAAGTACGCAAGCCTTCTTTACATCATTAGAAGTAATGTGACTGAAAACCACTTTACCTTCCAATATTGCAATCCTGTGACTGCAGTGAATCAATGACATTCGTCCTACAGATAATATCTAGGATCCTGGCATGCAGTTGAGTCCCTAAATTTTATTACTTCCCTATAAGTCCTTTCTGTAACAAAATGAGGAACACCGTAAGCTGAAGAATCTTCATAGGCCCAGTTCAGATTTTTTTAAAAGAGACAGTAACTGATAATACGAAAATCCCAAAAAATAACTTGGATTAAGAAGTGTCCTTCTCAGTCAGGAAATAAGTTCATTTGCCGCTTTCCCTTCTCTTTTATTGAGTTGATGACACCACATCATATGGTAGACCATTTTGGAGCTCTACCATTCATGCTTGTTATTTCTTTTACCTCTTGTTGATTACTTTGTGAGGCAGACCGGATCTTGCCTGAGGATTGTGTGATACCAGCAGAAGAATATTTTCAAATATTTATACAAAGATGTAACTTTTTCTTGTCGCATGTTTTATAGCATATCATTTGCCTTAGGAATAACATGCTTTAATGATACATGTTTTACTCTACAGCCCACTAAGAAAAGCCTTAAATTTTCATCAAAATAGGGACAATGCAGTAATATGCCATACCTGTGAATTGCTTTGTTTCTTATTGTCCATTTATAGACACTGAATAAGAAACAAATAATCCTGGAGAAAAATAAAATTGGCATAGATTGACTTTTAATTCTCTAGTGGCGTGTTTCATTATTTTTTGTCGTGATCCCAAATGTGGAGTTACTTCTGCCTCTAGAGAGACTTTAGCCAGAGTATTTAACTTTCTTCCTATCTTTTACACAGTCATCTGCAGCTGACCAGCTTCTAGGATCCCAATGGGAGCAACTTTGAGGTATAGTATGAGGTTTTTTGACTGTTTTTTTTTTTTTTTCCTGGCTCACTGATCCTCATGTGTAAATTGACATCATGCAACTCTTTTTTTCCAGGGCTGAACAGACCAGACATGGTGGACAAAGGGGACAGCAGTTACATTTTTTTCTAAAACTTTAAATCCCCAAACCTCCTAGTTTGCAGTCCAATCAAAATCTAAATTATCATTGCAGATTAGATTTATTGTATTGCTTAATAGTTTATGGCTGATTACATTTTGTCAAAGACCACACAATGCATATTTTCTTTCAAAGCTATTGTAGGATTTTGCTGATAGCTGCCAAAAAGAGCAACAGGTGCATGAGCAGTCATTAACCCATAGGGTGTTGTCAATTGCTTATACATTGACAATATCCATTTCTAACTAAGCACGTTTTGTATTTTCTCACTTCATGTCAAAAGGTGGCAGAGCTAAGCACTGCAAAGCTTTGTCAGGGAAGGTTAGTTGTCCATAGTTTCATCATGCATTAATGCCTTTTAGAATCATTTTAAATGCCATTAGGTGACAGAATATTATTTGTAAAACAGTTTCTTTCTAAATGGCTTCAGAGCTGACGGAAAGCACTAGCTTAACACATCAATGGCCTGCAGACAAACAGGTTTAACTCAGAAGAAGCAATGAAAATTCCTACCACATCACCACCCCATCATCCGGACAATTTAGAATCAGTAATTTATTTTCTGAGAAGAATTCCAAAGTTCAGCCAAATCCTGACCTAAGGCTGAGTGGGAAAAAAAAACCCCAAAAGCTGCAAAATGGAGCTCTTAATGATGCTTTGATTTTCTGTTTATCTGCTTGCATAGAACTCTCCATCAAGACATTTAACATAGATAGTAAGGAACTATCAACTTGTGTGACATTCTGTTGGTGTCAGCTTACATTGCGTGTAAATTAGTAGCATAAAGACATGCAGTTTTCTAGTCCACTGCAAGAAAGGTTCATGCATGCATGGTTCAGAAAACCTGAAGTGAAATCGTCTCTTTGACACGTATCTAATTTGTGCAGACACAGGTTTGTAAAATGAGGAGAGTACTACTATTTTTGGATTTTTCTTTTTTTTTCTTTCATCCTTTGTGTTTTGTGTCTGCTCAGTCGGTGAGATCCTCAGAGAGCCTCATAATTACTAAGGTTTTCCAACATAACCTCTGTGCTTTAATAATACAAACAATTAATAAGGTTATAAAAATAGTATTAATGCAATTCTCATGCGTGGCTGTGTTGTGTTTCTATATGTATAGATGTTGTGGCTGCTTTGTCTCCCAGATAATTGGATTGACTTAAACTGGATCACCTCTGGGATAATTACTCAAAGACCTGAGAAAGAACATAAAAATCAAGTCTTCATCTAGCACTGACAACTGCAAATCATTACCAAAACAACCCAAAAAGGCAGAGGAATGTTCTATATGTCATTTATATTCCAGTATACTATATTCCAGGCCTATATCTCTATATTTATATATCTATATCTATCTGTCTCTATATATAATGTGCATTTTGGTACATATATATGTACATAGATATTAATGAGTATAAATAACATGGATGTCAGGAAATTCAATAGTCATAAAATATAGTTGAATCATAGGGGAGTTGTTCGGAACATTTGACACTCACATATAGTAAAGCAGTCTGTTACAGAAACTTACATTCATACATATATTTAAGAAACTACTTTCAGCCAGCTTTGGATACAGTGTTCTTCATGGCACTTTTTGCTTCTGCATTAGTGTTGCTTAATGGCAGGAGTGTGACTGCTGCATGCTGTGCCTGTTTGTTATGACTGATGCCACTAATTATACTAATACTATAAACAACATAAACAGAAATATTTGTTCCATCAGCTGTCACTTTTGATACCCATAGCCATAAATGAAAGTCAAGGAAAGAAAAAGGGAAATACTTCATTGATTCCAGAGGTGTGCCTGGCTATTCAGAAATAATTATACTACTTGATGAACCATGGTACTGTCTGCTCTTGTCTTCGTGTTTGATTACAAAACTGATACTAGCACTTAATGGGTAAGTGAGCTGTCACAGAGCTTTCCTTCATGCTGTGTTTCAGGAAACATTACAACAATTCATGTGATGAAATGCAGCTTTCTACCATATGCTGAAATATCACAATGCAAGATGGTGAAGTGTCTTAACCAACGCACTGCAATGTGATCTACCACCCATGTAATGGAATGCTTCAGAAAAACAACATGCCAGTTCTTGAATAAACTCTGACTCCAGTACAGTATGCAGCCAGTAGACTGTGTAAAATGCCTTAAAGTTATCCACAGATTGCTCAGCTCTTCTGCCAGTATAAAACTAACAGTCTAATTTTAGCTGCACATTGGAAAGAATGTAGTTAACCTTACAACACTGGAACTACACTAGCAAGATTTTATTTTAGCCTCTAGAGTAAATGCTGACTTTTAACTTTTATAAGGATATTTATTAAGACATGCAGTTACCTCCCAGTACACACAATTTCTCTATGACTGTGAATAGATAGCAAAGGTCCCAGCATTTATTAAGCTCTGCTACAAATCAAGTCTACTGAAATAGTTATAATATATTCTATTAGTAAGCATAAAAAATATATATGCAATATTATGTCAGCCTTTCAGCATAATGGCAGTGAGATTTCCACCATAGTTCACTACAGTGATCCTGAGTCAGCACTTCTAGGAAGTGGAAATCAAGGGTAACCCAGCTGATAAGCTGAAAGGAAACAGTAATTCTGTTCTTTACTTGCAATAATAGTTTAACTGGAGAAACCCACTCTGGCTGTAGCTGGCTAGTCTGGACATCTTCTTGCTGGGCTGACAAAAACACCAGCATGTTTTTTGAGATTATGTATTTAATAAAGTGCTATGTTCTTGGGAAAAGTGGAGGAAGAAAGGAGAATTTCAGCTGTGTTAAAATTTTCTTGATGCCTCACCCATCCTAGCTACCATGTAATGTGCTTAGTTTAGTTTAGTTTAGTTTAGTCTAATTTAGTTTAGGTTAGTTTAATGAGACTGTTGAATTTGTTTCCCTGGAAGGAAAATCTCAAGTCATAGGAGAATCTCAAAATACCACAATATTGCTGCAAAAGCAGGAAATATCTGTCTTCTATGCAAACTATAAGGAGGGCTCAGGTGGGTAGTGTGGGACTGATTCTTGGTATTTATTTCAAAAACCTTGAAGTGAAATTTGGTTAAGTGTTTTTTAGACTAAGATGTTGACACATTGCTTAATCCTCCAAAAACAGTCATCCCAGCTCTTTAAAACCAAAACCACATCCAAACTGGTCAAAACTAATGCTCTTCATCAGAGAATGCCAGTAAACTGTCACCAAGATATAGCAGATGTCATTCTGGTCGTAGTTCAAGGACAGAGGGAATCCAAATTACCCCTGACAGAAGCACAGAAATCCTGTCGGGATGATATCGATGCTCTCTGTCCCTCTGTGAGCACCATCAGATTTTGTCACGCAGATGGGAGACAGTGGCACTACCAGAAACTGCCACATAAATACCATGCTATCAGTTGTGACAAAGTGCTGTGTGAAATGGTAACCCAAGAATAATTATGTCAGGACTGTCTGACTCCTGCCTACCCATGATGCTATGGAGGTATAGGCTGATTACTTCTTGTGCTTCACTAACCTGACATATTCTAACATAAGACATGAAGTGAGTAACTCCATGTGTTCTAAAACCTCCCTAATCTTTTCTTCTCTTATGTCATTATTGAAAATAAATTGCTGATTTGCTAAGAGATATGTTTCTTTTCAAAACTTAAAAAAAAATAAAACTTCGAAAAACAAAATTTAAAAAGATTATTATGTAAAAGTATTATTTCTTGAAAGAAATAACAGACAAACATTTTTCTTAATGATTGGCTCCTTCTTGTGTTCTTCTAAAATCCCAGAAGAAAAGAACATCCCTGCCCCTACCCTCAAAAACTGTTTGGAAATGATTTTTTTTTTCTTTCATTATTATCTCATAGAGTCATATGAACAGTTAAACAGAGTAATTTTTTTCCAGTCACAAGAATCTCAAAGGTGATTTATGTTCTCTTTCAAGAAACTGCTGAACATAAAATGCTTTATGATTTTTTGTGGACACTACAGTTACAGGGTATGTGAAAACAGGGTGTCAAAAAGATGGAGCCAGGCTCTTCTCATTGGTGCCAAGAAATAGCACAAGAGGCAAGGGGCAGAAACTGACATACAGGAAGTTCCACCTGAACATGAGGAAGAACTTCTCTAATGTGGGGGTGACCGAGCACTGGCGCAGATTGCCCAGAGAGGCTGTAGAGTCTCCCTCCCTGCAGATATTCAAGAACTGTCTGGACATAAAATTCTGTGCAATGTGCTCCGCAATAACCCTGCATGAGTAGGGAGGTTGGATGAGCTAACCAGGTCGGGTCCCTTCCAACCAGACCCATTCTGTGATTTTGTGATTATTGTCAAGACATTTTCACATTTGTTTTCTGCTCTTAAGATATTGCTTTCACCACATAATAAATCAATTTGAACAACTGCTTTTCAAAAAAAAAAAATTGTAAGAATCAAAAATTTTTGTAATTGGCCATTCCCTGAAAGAGACTTTAAAATCATTTCTATAAAGGTAGCTGCAAGCAGACATGAATTGGCCTTGCTTCAAGCCACAGCAGATGAAGCAGTGCAAATCAGGAAGCCTTACAGCCACCGAAGTACTGAATTAACACTTCCTTCATGTGCTGTTCTACCTGTCCCAGAGAGACACTAATGTTATAGACAAATAATTCCTCACTGTCTTTCCTGGTGTTCCCATCATTGAAAGCACTTAACAGCTGCAAAGCTTGCTTCAGTGATGTGGGGTCATTATCAAACTCAGCACCAGTAGCCTGAGAAAATATGTTTATTTGTTTGTTTTTCTTGATTGCATGTTCTTCTCTACCTTGTTCTCTACACCAAACAAGAAAAGACAAACAAACACAGCTATGATACACCTCTCTAGGAGGAAGTACCCCTTCGACAAGAGAATCCTGCTCTAAATAAATTACAATCTACTCCACTACTGGCAAAAATAATGTGAATTACCATTAAACAAAGAGTCACTGACTTTCTCAGGAGTTATATCTGAGTGACCTGAGGCATTGCAGATATTTTATCCCTGTCAATTCTGGTGAGAAGCAGAACGATGAAAAAGAGATGAGTTGACATTGAAATTCAGAGGGGGCAGGGATGGTGAGTAAAAGTTTGCGTGGTACTTAGTTGCCAGCTGGGGTTAAAATATGGCAGATAGTTATTCAGTATCAGCTTCAGGCTCTGGAAGACAGCAAAACGCAATATCAGACACTTTGTCAGAGCTATTAAATAATAAAAAAGAAGTCTACCCTGACTATATGGCTATTCTAGCTAGATAGCAACATGAGAAGCTGCCAGATGCCCTTGATGTCACAGACATGCTCCTGATACCACAGTAGACAGCTGATCTTAGCCATATAGTTATACTTACAAGCTAATGGTGTGATTACAAGAAAGGGGACAAGGACTTTTTGGTTTGCAAGCTAAACAGAGATTACCAAGGCAACCCTAAGTTCAAATAACTGGTACCAAAGCAGTTGAAGAAGAGTAAAAAAGGTGGTGTGTTTATTTAGGAAGTGATGATGGTAGGAATGGTGAAAATAAAGGAATGTTTCTTTTATAGAAAAGAGAAAAGGGTATATAAGGGATGCCAGTAGGAGATCAGCCGTGCTCTTGATCAGAGTAGTTTTGTGCAGGACTATAACCATTTGCTTTTTTTGAACATACTGATGTCAGACTTCTACAGTCAGGAAAGCTGGGCATGTTTCTCCTCAGTGCTATTGAGGGCATACCGTGAGTGCTCTTCGAAACCTCAACAGGGGAACACCCAGAGGGTGCCTTGTAATAACATCATCTCTTCCTAACAGAAAATGTCATGTCGGATTTGAAATCCCAGAACATGAAAGAGAAGCTGTGAATAGAAAAAATAAAATGCTATGAGAACTTTCGTGAGGCAAAGTGACCAGTAAGATGCTGAAAAAAATGTGCAGCAGATAAACAACCAAAAAAGGAGTTTGAAATCTCATAGAAAACATGTAAAAGAAAAATTTCAAAATACAGAGAATTGTCTCAAAAATGTTGAGCTACAAAAGATGTATCTTGAAATAAGTTTCTCTTAAAAATAGAGAGAACTGTACCAGCTAGTTTGTGATGCTTCCTTAACCAAGTTTATACTTGCAATAAACTTAAACTGTAGTTTAAGTGTTAAGTGTTTCGTCCCATCTTAGTCTATGCAATACATAGTATATAATAGGATGTAGATGGTTTTATTGTTTTGCAGCATCCCAGCTTGTTCTTAAAAGGAAACTTCCAAGTATGTTTACTAAAATACCAACAGCAAAATCAAAAGAGTAAAAAAAATACCCCAACAGTAAAATGGCCACATCTTTTTAAAGATTCTTTTGCAGAATTTAAGGTGTTTAAGAAAATAGCTCTCAGCATATTCTAGTTCCAGTTTTAAAAGGCAATTATTTATCTATTTTTTGAAACAATTGTTGGAATTACTGAAGGAGTTTTCTTTTCCCTTTCCTTTCCCTTTCTCTTTCCTTCCCTTTCCCTTTCCCTTTCCCTTTCCCTTTCTCTTTCTCTTTCCCTTTCCCTTTCCCCTTCCCTTTCTCTTTTCTTTCCCTTTCCCCCTTTTCCCCTTTCCCTTTTCCTTTCCCTTTCAATTTCCCCCTTTTGCATTTGCCCACTTTTCCCCTTTTTCCTCCTCAGTTTATCCTCTTCACTTAATTTATTTTTCTTTCTTCTGCTTCCCCTTCCTCCTTCCCCCCTTTTACTTCACTTGATATTTTAGTCGTGCCTACTTACTGGTTGCTACAAGAAGTGTATCAGACAGCAAAGAAGCTACAGTTTTGCTGGGACAGAGTTAATTTATTCCATTTTTCTGCTGATCTCATGGTGTTGTGTTTTGGTTTTGCGACCAAAACTGTGTAGATAACACATGCATGTTTTCAGCTGTTGCTGAACAGTGCTTTCACAACATGTTTCTCACTCTGTTTGGCTAGCAAGTAAGCTGGGGGTGGGCAGGAGGCTGGGAGGGGATGCAGCTGGGACAACTAACCTGAATTCACTAAAAAAGAATATTCTCTATCATATGAGATTAGTTTCAGAAGTAAAACTGATAATATTGAGAGGGGGACTGGAGTCCAAGTTACGTACCCTGGGAGTAGCTGAGTTTTCCTCATCACTCATTTAGTAAGAAGTGATTCCTTTTGTGTCGGTTCTCCTTCGCCTTTTCTTTCTTTTTTTTTCCTCCCTCCACTTATTAAATTGTCCTTTTCCCGACCTGTAGGTTTTTTCACTCGGCACTCTGGATTCCTACATTTTCCCTTCTGACTCTCTCCCCCATCCAGATATAGGGAAGTGAGTGTGCTACTAGATGGGGGCTTACTGGCTGTGGCCAAACCACCACAGAGACTTGTATCCCTTCGACATAAGAAAGCCAACATAAAGAGATAAAACATTATTATGGCACCAACCACAATATCTTGGAATATATCTTTGTGGGGTAAAGTCTTAGGGTGTGCTATCTCTGTCCTCTGATGTAATGCGCTTGACCATTTGCTTGGATAATGCTCCTATTGCTGGCTTCTACAAATCTTCCAATCTCCTATGTGAGTTTTGTGTGTTTATGATATTACATAACTACTGAAAGTAGTGGGTTGAGTTGTTCCAAAAGGGAAGATTGAACAGTGGCTGTATTCCATGAACACAACTCTTGATTTAGGAGTATAAATTTTTCACATTATTCTGTAAAATAACATTTTTGATAGGCCAACAGAAAAGCATTTCTTCAAAGCAAACCCCTTTTTCAGAACAAATTTTCAGAACAAAAATGTGCATGTGTCTTCAAAATGTTGTCACTTTTCACATATATTGTAAATCTAAATACTCTTATTTAGATTTAGATTTAGATTAGTTTAAAAAAAGTTTTAACAGAGAATTTAATCCATCTGTAACAGAGATCAAAGTGATTAATCTTTTTATAAAGTATATTTATAATGGTTTATTTTATTTATTGATATGAATAACAAAAGGTTGTTATACTGAGTTTGGCAAGATCCTCTGGAGGTCATCTGTTCTAAGCCCCCCTGCTCAAGCATGGCCACCTAGACTCAGTTGTCCAGGACCACGTTCAGACAGCTTTTGAGCATCTCCAAGGATGGAGACTCCACAGCCTCGGGGCAGCCTGTGCCAGGGCTCAGTCATGCTCACAATGCACAGGTTTGTTCTTAACCTCCAGTGTTTCAGTTTGTGCTCAGAGAGTCCTATTCTACAGAGCTGCGTTATTCAGACTGGAGGCCTCCAGGTGTTTGATGAAGATGTTAAACAGAACTGGACACATTACTGAACCCTGGGGTACATTGCTGCTTACTGGCATGAGAAAATGAGTGACATCTTACTTATTGACTGAATAGTTGACCTCTAATTTTTGGCCTCGGTTTAAAAAAATTAAACATTATCTGTCTTTACTTTTTTATTATCTTTCATTTTTTAATTTCAGTGTGGGGTTTTGCTGGTTTTTTTTGTTGTTCAGGGTTTTTTTTCCTACAAATATATCTGGAAAAGTAGACTTGTAGATTCATTTCTTTACCCTAGATTTCTCTTTATAATAGAACCATTTAACTTTTCAGGAGAAGTATGTAAAATTTTCAAGACTGTTATTTTAGAAATTTACACCTTAGTATTTCATTCACAATCACTATCAGTTTTCTTGTAAACTTACCTTTCCATTTTAATATGAAATTTATGCTTTCATATTTTAGCAAGTTTTTTCTGCAAAACAGGTCTTTCTTTGAGCAACAGTACTAAAAACCCATTAGATTTCTGTTGATTATTGAGATCATTAATGGATTTACAGTTTTCACAGAAATTTACAGGTTACCCAGAAAGGTTGTGGAGTTTCATTCTTTAGAGATACTCAAAATCTGACTGGACACAACCCTGAATAATGTGCTCTAGGGGATCCTGCTTGAGCAGGGAAATTCGATAAGAAGACCTTCAATGATCCTTTCCAATCTTACCCATTTTGTGATTCTGTGAAAAGCATACTAATTCTTGTTTCATTATTAAATTGCTCATCTTTTTCTCTATTTCTTCCCTATAGAGTAGACACAGATATAATACACTTAGATCATCATTGGGCCTAATATTTTAAAAGCATAACCTAAAATAGCTTTAAAGCATGATTTTCTTCCCCATGAAAATGTAGTCTTGAAAATGTTTAAGTGAGTCTTGCCTCTGTATGCCTTTAAACTAGTATGCTAGACTTTTA
The DNA here is from genome assembly GCF_000738735.6 of Corvus cornix cornix. Taxonomy (NCBI): domain Eukaryota; kingdom Metazoa; phylum Chordata; class Aves; order Passeriformes; family Corvidae; genus Corvus; species Corvus cornix. Next base: position 60,356,577 of record NC_046357.1, read on the forward strand.
TTGCAGATTGGAATTCCTTACATGACATGCCCTAATTAATTGTGGCTTGAGTCCTTCTTATTTATGTATTTGTCTGCACTGATAGTAGCTTTGTGCTTGTGATAAAAGTTGGGACTACAATAAAGAATGAGCAATTAGCTGAAATGATAAAGACAATAGGGTGGTGTGAAGCACCCTTAACAATCTGCCTAAACCAGATAAGATTCATCATGCCAGATCAGAATCAATGTGACTGCCAAAGACCATTAACTCCAATCTTCCTCAACCTGAGAACACTGTACAGTACTTAGACCTCTTGAAGGGACTGTTAACTCTTTGTCTGCATATTGTTGGTTTGACATTCCCTCTCTTTTTCCCACCTCCACCTATTCTCTGTCATTTCTAATTTAGAACAAAGTTTCCTTTGGGCAGGAGCATTTTACATCAGTAATGGTGTTCTGTAATCTTCCAGGGAGCTTTCCTCTGGTCAATTCTACCATTTCAGTTACTTGAAATTAGTCCTCCATTACTTCAGAGGAGCAAGGCTGTCGGCATACATCCTCTTCAGTTACAGCTATGCCAAATGACAAAGTTACTCCCCAAAGCTGCTCACAGCCAGTGCCTCAGACTTGACAGCTAGGAAACTTCATTTACAGAAGTTGTATTTATTTTAGTCAAAAATCAGACCACTGCACCTATGGGATGTGGAAAGAAAGTCTTAGACACATTGTCTCTCTTAACTGAAAATGGTTAGAAAACATCTGCAGGGGAGTTCAGGTTGGATGAGGAAGCAGCATCCTGTCTCCTGGAAGGTAGCAGCTCTGCATTCATCTGCCACAGCTACAATGGCTGTTGCAGGTGAAACTAGAACTGCCTTCATTCACATGTGGCATAGCAGCTGGGTATTATTTTAGCTTTTAAGATGAGCTGTAAGGCTGTAATCCTATAAGCAGGGTGACTCTATAGTCTGGGATGCGAGGAGGGAGATGGACCACAAAATATTGCCTTTTTCCTTCTGATGCTGTGAAGATTTTTTTGCCTTTTCTTTTATACCCCTGTCATAGGTTAGCAAGCATAGTCCTGGAAGTGATGTTCTTGCAAAGGGGTGCTTACAGCTTCCTCTGGGACCTGATAGAACCTATCAGCTGGCCAGTTTGAATATGGACAACTCTTTAAGCCACTTAAAGTCGTGACCGCCTCTGTGATCCACACTTAAGAATAGAAATCCTGAGGCACGCTTTCTCTCGTTTCTGGTGCTGGGACAGGTGGCTGCAGGACTGCGGGAGAACTGCAATGGTGGCACTGCCCTAAGCAGCCCTGCTGAGCTCTCAGGGAAAGCTGCAGCTTGCTAAACTAGACCTAACATTACAACAATATCTAGTTAGAGGAAATTATTTGCATTTGAGGGGTGATAAAATTCAGAAATTATATAAAAATTAGACCTCTTGAAATTTACTATTATTTTTGCTTTGCTGAGATGAGCTAGTGAAAATATATTTGATAGCTTTCAAAAAAAGAATAGAGGGGATATACTGGAACTCCTGATGTTAAACATATGTAAGACACAGATGGAGAATAAACAGTTTTCAGAACTTAAACTATTTTGTCCACAAATAATTGGGGGGGTGGGAGGATATACATGATTTTTGGTTTTTTACTAAAAAAGGTGTAAAAAAAAAGATACATGAGGAACACATATACCCACATCAAAATTTTGTGAGTTTGTCTGCTTTTTTGTATTTAAAGTTAATTAAAGTTAAGATCACCTGAATTATGTTGGCTTGGCTTACCTTGTTTGCCCTGCCTTTTTCTCACTCCCCCAGTTCCTATGTAATGTGAGCATTATAATAAATCAAAACCTTATAGTGACCTTGCATTTTCACTAGCAGATAAGGAACAGCTTAGCATTTGATTTTTAACACAATAAAGACCTGCCTCTTCGTGGAACAATACATGGTACTGTCCAGCGTATTGCTGTTTGAGCAACTGAGAACTCAAAATACTAACACACATACGCACACTCACAAACATGCACATGCTTTTATGCTCCATGTTGCCAGTAGCCTAGTAGAGTAAACATTTCTAATGAAGTGTCTGCAGATTTGAAATTTATATGAACCTTTAGATATTTACCCTTACCTAATACTAGCTTTTTGTACTTTGATGAAAATATTTCAATTCCAGGCATTTATTTCATAAATGGGCAGGTAAAAGAAAGTTGTTTCTGACAAGAGACATCAGTAGCATAAAGCTACAGAGTGACTATTTGAGTTGGGTTAGTATGGAAAAATGAGAACATAAAGTCACAGGGATTCTTTTATCCTTTAAGCATAGAATTAATTTTTCTCTCCAGTTATAAAGCATTAAATTCCAGGGCCTCCTTTCAAGTCATGAATATTTTACCCAGAGCTCTCCCTGAGAGGGAGAGAAACAGCTTTTCAACCAGCTGGTGCAGGGTTATATTTGGCATATGGAGCCTGGATTCAGTTATTGACTTATAAGCCCATAAATACCCCCTTAACAACAGTGCTGTGTGTAATACACATCGTTGGGAAACTCCTTAACACACATTTCTAAGGTATCAGCCTGCTTGTCTGCGAACAACACAATATACAACAAAGCAGAAGACTTGAATTTAGATCAGTTTGATAAGATCCTGGGGCTGTCGGAAGCTGGGGAGTCTTCAGCAACAAAATAAACTCTGGGAATTTGTTTAATGAAGAAGAAAGCAAAAACCTTTTCACCAGTACTTTTAGAACTATTTTCAACACAGTTTGCATGATGAATTAGTGATAGCCTCTGAATTAATAGTACTAAGGAATTTCAAACACTTTATGCAAGTCACATATACAGCACAACCAGCAACAATAAAAGTTTTTGAGGTCCGTTGTCTTTACAACCTCAAGTTTTAGTATGATTTGGTTTCAACAAAATATTTTAATTATTTTCCTTAATAAGGTGATTAAAATTAGGCTCCTCAATTCAGGGTTACTCAATTCATTCTGCATGTTAAAATTACTTTAAAAATACTTTAAAATACATTTTGTAAATTCTTTTTCCATTTGTCTGAAAAAAAAGGTCTGTATATGCTGAATAGTCCGATGCATGTGCTGCAAAGGCATGTAACAGCTGGGATCTATCACTGCCAAGCAATAATTAAACAAAGTTGGCAACAGAACTCTGGGAAAAATTTTGTATGCAAAACAGAACCATATATCTTCTGTAGGAAATTTCTTGTGGGTGTGTAAAAAATGCATTCAGATGACTTTCTCTTCTTATATTTAATTTTTTATTATTATTTAATTTGATTAGTTACCAGAAATGAAGACATTTTCGATCAATTTAAAATGGAGAGGTTAAGTCTGAAAGTCATTAAAATAAGAAAGGTTAGTCTAATAACAAATTTCCCCAAAATATGCCTTATGTAGAGAATTAGAACAAAGCAGGACTTCTTAAGACTGTTCATAATAAATAAATTCTGCTTAATTTCTAGGCTGACTAGAGTGTTGTGCAAATTTTATAATAGGCTTTGCTTAAAGGAAATATTTTAGTCTTATTATGCTAAGTGTACACATATAATTTAGTATTTCAACCTAAATTCTGGCTCTAAGGGTGATGTACCTTGAGTCAGGCAAAACAAATTGGCATGGTAATCATGGTAATCATGTAAGAATGCTTACCTGTATATTTTAACACTCTAAGCATTTATTTTTCATGGTCTTAAATATAACCACTCATAGTATGAAAATCAGACATTCATGATTTATTGGCAGGAATTCATTAAACACGCTGTTATCTCCACATTTAGACACCGTGAAAGGAACACAGTCAGAAGTTAGTTACAAGTGACAAATATTTACAAGAAAATGAAAAATATTTCATTCTCATGTGAGAGAAGGAAATGAAACTTTCTGAAGAATCTTCTGTGAATAATTTGGTCATATCTGGCTTGTAACTATAAATGTTATCAGTACTACTTGAGACCACAGAGCTGGGCTTACTATACCAGTTCACCAGTCTCTATTGACGGTTGCTGCACTGGAATGGTTTTAACCAAGATACTTGAGAAGGACTCAGAATTTATGATAGTGTGATTTTAGTACTTGATTAATTGCTGTTGGCAATGGATAAATCTGTTCTGGAGTTGTGCTCACTCTTTTGGGAAAGCACTTAAGGATTGTTGTCATGATATCCTATGTTCTTGACTGTCATGCAAATTTTAGCCCTTTAGCCAACCTGTCTTAGAATATCTATTTCCTAGGTACCAGACAAATGTATTCTTCTTTAGGCAGAGATATTACACAGCACCTATGTCTGTGAATAAATTGAAAGCTTTCAATGCTCTGATTCTCAAATTATCTGTCCATCTGCATAGTGGTAATCATTTTACATCAGCTTGTCTTTTTTATTTAATTACAGCTGAGCAACTGGAACCCCTGGAATATTTACAGCAGTGATCTTATACTGTGGGTCTCTCATTTTCTTCTTTTGTCCTTTATGTTACTGCTGATCACTTAGTCCTTCACCCACTATGAGCTGTATCCACTCTTAGTAACTCTTAGCAATTGTCATAAAGCATACTTGCTTGCCATGCTTTGGTCTTAGTACCATGGAGGATTAATTTTTCAGTAATCTTCTCTTATTGCCCCAATATAATAGGGAAAAATGGATAATAAGTATAATCCCCTTTGAATTTAGAACACTGGCAAGGTTACCAGAAAACTTTCAGATTTCCATGCTATTAATGGCTGTGGTAATGGAGAAACTTTGTAGATTGTAGTGGTTGTATATCCCAACACTGGAGAGCTTGGAATACAGCTTGAAAGTTTTGCAGCCAGCTATGTGTTCTGTAAATGCATCACAGTAGAGTATCACAGTCTGTAAAGTATTGTATTTAAAGCTTCTATCTGCCACTAAGTATAAAAATGTTTCCTCAGGAAATGTAGCTGGTTATTATTGTGGGAATACAGTGGTCACTGAGGTGACATTATGTAGGAACTTTTCAATGCAGATCAATACTGGCAATTCATTTGGATCCATATGAGATTTCCAGTGTTAGTCCATTAATGTTGAAAAAGAGTAATAGAAGACAGGATGCAGAAACAGAAGCAAAAGGCAGACAATGATAAAAGCAAACAGACTGCTATATATTAAAATGGAAAAGGAGAAGGAGGAGGCAAACCCTCTTACAATACATAATTTACTTATATACATGGTAGGCTACCAAAGAACAGTCCTGATGTTAAAACAGAAGGTATGTGCTGAGTTGTCTGATGTGTCAATGATCCTGGGTGAGATCCTTAAAGCAATTTTGTCTACAAGTTTGGCATATACACCGGTGAAGTAGCTAGACATCATTTTAAAACAAAAATGTGAAATGAAAAAAAAAAAAAAATACCCCCTCTGCAGTAAGACATACCCATACATCTTTTTACTATATAGAAGACACATGTGGTCATCTTTCATATTGTTATAGGTTAATTCCAGCAAGCATTACAGCAAATGGAAGTAGGAATTATCCACTGTACAAAAGATACTGTAGCATGAACCAGGGACTAAAAGCAAAAGCTTGTCATTATCATCCTGAAATCCCTGGATTCTTTGTTACTTACTATAACTTCATTGCAGGCAGATGACTCATATTTAATAAGCTTTCACAATTCTCATAAAAATTGTGGGTTATGTCTTGCTCACCTTTCTACTGCCCAAATATTTGTGAACCTACCTAACTAATATAGAACTTATATGTAGGCTTTGTGTAGGCAACATAAGGAACTTAAAATACTAAGAAAATAAAATGTACCAATATGTTTTATCTTAAACTAGTCATTAAAATTCAATAATCAGCTTATATGGTTGTTCATATCTATAAGGAAACAGCCTTTAAAATGATCACCCAAATAAGCAATGTAGCAAGGATAGTACAGCAATGGAAGCTCACTGATACCAAAACTGGCTAGACAGAAAATTTCTAACATGGTTTTGAGTATTAGAAAGCAGGCATTCATTATTGCAGCATGCTGGTCGCTCGGCGGGTCCTTCCTCTAATCAGGTGTCCCAAGTGTCAGGAAAATGGACTTTTATCATACACACTGGTTGCATAGTCACTAGCTATCCCTGCTTACCTGATGCCTATATACTACTTTATTTTACATAGTCACACTCTTTATTGGAAGTCCTTATATGGTTCTTTGGGGTCTTCTCTGGTGGTCTTCAACATCTGCTGCTTTTTTTAGGTGGCTGTTCCTCGACCCGCTCTTTTGAATAAGCGCAATATTTTTGTTTTGCATCATTTGTGCCTCGTCAGCCTTGCAAAGCTGAGCTGGCATCCTGCTTGCATTTTGTATCACTTTCTTTTCATCAGCCTTATCTGGTCCTCCAAGGCTGTATTGCTCCCTCTTCTAGATAAGAATAAAAAAATATCATTCTGTTCTACTATCCTTATCACACAGACCTCCTGCTAAGGAGAAACTAAGTTTCTCTTTATCATGCGACGTGGCAAAGTGCTCATCACTTCTTACGACTTCAGATTTTTAGGGAACTTAAAGCAGTTTTAAACCATTTAGTTAATCTATTAAAATAATGAAGTGTTAGTTGATGAAAACAATGACGTTTAATTTCACTTATTAAACCAGTTATGGAAGATGACAGAATCATATAAAGTTGGAAGATGAAAACTATGATAGGAAATTGGAAGACTATTAAAAACCCCATAGAATTGCACCTCTTGCTCTTGAACTGACCTTATTTCCATGACTGTCAAACGAATATTTACTGTTAATTTCAACAGAGGACAAATAATTAAAAAATATATTTTTGATCAATTCAGTGAAATCTTGATTACATCCAGAACTGGTTAGTAATAAATCAGGAAGAACAGAATTACATTTTCACTCCAAGTGAAAATAATCTTTAGATGGATTTAGAATTAGTGCAGCACTGTTGAATTAAACACCCACCTCTTTGTTTTAAGGCCCATTATGCTTGGGGGTAATTGGAAAAATATGTAGAAACATGGAAATCAGAGGAATTCAAGTGACTCCTGATCACTTTAGTCTCCTAAATATTTTTCAAGGGTTATTTCAGATGATGGAAAGATTATAGCACTCCTACTGCTTCATGGAAATTTCTGATAGGCTGTTTTGTACATACCTTGAAGTAGCCAGACTAGTTATAGGACTTTGATGAAATCCAATTAGATGCAAATTATTTTTGAAGCACAGTTTTGTGAACACAGAAACTGCTATTTTGTGAACTGTTACAATGAGACGTTACCTTGTCTGTCCATAAGTCATGGAGCAACTTTAAAAATAAAAACCAAATAAAACAAACTTCAACAGCTTTGCAGAGTATTTCAGTCGCAGTACAGTGGACTCTTGTCTATATTTCATTGCTTTCAAGGACTATGACTATGAAGCGTAAAGCAGTGACAGTAGTCACTTTCCATCTTGTTAGTGTAACTCATCATTACATGACAGAGCAGCAGCACTTCCTCCTGTAATGAGCTGTTGGTAGAGAATCTTTCCAGTACTGCAGTGGCATACAGGACTGACATTTACTGTGCCTCCCCTTCACACCATCTGAGGAAAGCTGTATGGGAACACATGAAAGAACCTGTGAACTTGTCCATTTTCTATAAGATAACAGAAACTCTCCAACACATAGGAGCTGTTTAAAACAAAGTCAATACTCTGCAGAAGTAGCAGCTTAAAAGAAATGTTTTATGACTACACAAAACAATTAAAATATTAAAAATATCTTCTTACTTTTTTGGAGAACTGTAAAATTTTAAAGGAAGAAAAATCTATCATGTCAAGGTAAAAAAAGATATGTGAGTTCTTAGGACTGGATATGTAAAACCAGCTTTGATTTTAATTCCAAATGTTTGCAAAAGAAAAAAAAATATTCTTTTTCTTTCCATTGAAAGAGATTTTTCTCTTTTAGTCTTCCATGTTTTTGGAAGATTTAATATTTTCCACTCCATTAAGAACAGCCAATAAATAACACCTTCATACTGAAATATTAATATGGTTGTATATATGTAATTAATTGTTGGAACAATAACTGTTAGGACTCTGAATATTGACTTGGTGTCAATTCAATACTTGAATAAGAACATTAAGCATTACTTAAACTGCAGATATAAGCTATCAGATGCACAGTCTATGCAACTGAATATACCTGCTACTTCCTGAGGAAAGCATTTTTTTAAAATGGGTCTTATTCCATAAGAGTTTAGCAAAGGGAGGGGTCTAACCTCCTATAAAATGCAGAAAAGTGAAGAAATACAAACCATAATTCACGTGAACCATTATGCTATATTTAGATTAATGTTTTTATTTCAATATCACCTACCAAATTACAGCATCATAGAGTCATAGAATATTCTGAGGCCAACACCTCGTCCTGCACAGGACTCTCCATGAGTCACACCATGTGCCTGAGAGTGTTATCCAAAGGGTCCTTGAACTCTGTCAGGCTGGTGCTGTGACCACTTCCCTAGGGAGCAGTTCCAGTGCCCAGCCACCCTCTGGGGGAAGAACCTTTTCCTGATACCCAAGCTAAACCTCCCCTGACACAACTTCAGGCCATTCCCTCAGGTTCTGTCACTGTTCACCACAGAGGAGAGATCAGGGCCTGCCTCTCCTCTTCCTCTCACAAGAAATTTGTAGACTACAATGAGGTCAAATGACCTCAGCTGGTCCTCATGCAGTTTCTTTTCTAGGTCTTGCACTGCAGTCATAGCCCTTCTTTGGATGCTCTTTAACTGTTTTATGTACTTCATATGTTAAGACACCCAAAACTGCACAGTGTCTTCCTTCTATGTTCTACTTGCCAGCTTATTGTGTGTTTATAACCTGTGGGATGTTATTGAGGGACTATATTTCCCTCTAGTAATTTACCTTGCAAATTTTTATGAACTCATTCTTTATACTTCTGCATTTTGAATCACAAAGGTTTACTTTTCTCGTAGTTTGTTGTAAAGGACAAATAAGCCCAAAGGAGTCAAATCTACAATGATTATGTTAGTTTTATATTTTGGTATTCTTGCCTTATTTTTGGACTATATGATGCTCCAATGACTTTGCATTCTTCGCTCTAACTTGAAGTATACTGGGAATTCATAGCTAAAACCTGCAAACTTTATTTACAGAATTAAATCATGAGTAATTAAGTATTTATTGAGTGGGCTTACATCACTTTCACGCAATATATTGGCATGGATTCTAGACTTCCAATATTTATAGGCCTTACCATATATTGCATTGTTGTTCTAAAGACTTCTTGAAGTCTTTAGAATTGTTCCTCTGAAGTAGCCATGTTTTTTCAATATGCCTTGGTGCTATCATAAAAATTCAGATATTAAATGTACATTTCAACAGAAAAATTAGACATATCTTAAAATAAATAGTCTGTGTGAGGAGAAAATTACCATGCAAATAGAATGTAAATAAACAGAAGGAAGAAAGGAACTATGGTAGAGTGAGCTTATAAAATAGAAAAAGTAGGTCACAGAGAGAGAAAAAAATAGACACTGGCTTTATCTGATAGGCAATCTTATAATTTATTTAGTTTATAATTTATTTACAAGAGCATTCATGCATCAAAGATGGTATAGACTTGTTAAAAAATGGATGCAGAGTTGATCTGCTTGCACTCCAGAAACTGTGTTATAAGATCATTTGAATATCCTAATCATAACATTAGCTGCTCTGTTGTGATCTATGAAAAAAAGAACCTTTTCAAAGCAGTACGTAGGGAAAAGTGAGTTGAGATGATGTGGGAAAGGGACATTCCACTGAGCTGCCATGTCCCTTGGATCACTTTTTGATTCTGAGCAGCATTACTGACCAGTGACAAAGTTACAAATTACATGAAATTATTAGAAACTAATCAAATCTTTGATTGACAGATGTTTGTTTCTATACCAAGCCTGTGTTATTACAAACATATTGTAGATTTTTTTATAATGTTGCTTTACTGGACCCTAGTTCAGTCAAGCACTTTAAGCAGACACAAATCCTTTTGATGTCAAGAGTACCTGATTATATGCCAGCAATTAAGTATATACTTAAATGTTTTTGCTGGCTAAGGATTGTCTCATTGTCTGTGGTAGGAAAGATATGAACGCAGATAACTCTGAAATGATGTTCCAAGTTTTAAGTGTATCAGATGACTGCAATTTTTATCTTTTCATTAATAATTCCATTTTAAATTTAAGTCTGATTTACTTGAAGTATTCTAATATCCACAAAACACACAATTGTGGTCACAAGTGAAATTACAGTGCTCTATTAAGCAGTCAAGATTTTGCTTCATCAGAATGTTTCTGGAATAAAATCAGAAGGAGACACACTTTCAATAAAGAGAGATTGTTGTAGTGAAAAAATGTTAGTAAAATGGATTATTTTTTAAATATTGAAGTTGAAGATATTTGAGTCAAATATAAGATTCTTAAACATATTACTGCTATTTGATTCCAATCATAGTTACATTCCTTGTAAATAGCTTGAAAGTTACATTGCAGTGCTTGGCCAGTAAACAGGAAATAAACAATTGTACAAATAATATTATTATGTTTTTCCAAAAATATCAAACAATTTCTTTCAATTTTAACATTATCTGTGCTATTAAAAAAAAAAAAAAAAAGGGTAGCTAAGATGCAGGAAATCATATCCATTTCCTTTTTGGTGCAGCCAAAAAACTGCAGTAGCAACACCATAGCTTGTCATCAGCCAAATTGCTCTTCTAAATCTGGCTGCTTATCTACAATCAGTTTGCAGTTGCTTAGTCCTTTGATTACTATTCTCAGCATTAAGGAATGCAAATAAAATAACATTATTCTTATTTGATGCTTTGTGCAAAAGGAAGACCCAGACTGGAATCTTCATGTTAAGAGGAAAAAGGAGGCCATTCAGGAAAAAACAGATAGGGAAGACACAAACAAACTGTCCTAGCCAAAGATGCATCCTCCATAGTGAAGTATCTTTCAGATTATTATTGAAAACTTTTTTTCATATCAGCATGGGAATTTTGAATGGAGCAATCTGATACATAAGGTGGTAACGCAATCCAGCCCAGAGCACCACACAGACTACTAAGCTTAGGCTTTCTTCGAAAGGATTATTTGTCAAGAAAGATCTAACACTTAATGTGTGGTCTGAACAGTGATAGGGTCTGACAATGTGTTAAAAACCAAACCTTTATTGAGGCAGTAAGAAAGATGAGAAACAATGCAGCCCTACAGTGATCAATGACAGGAAACAGGAGAATGTAAGTGATGCCATGGCTCTGGTGGACTGACAGGGACACTTAAAGTCTGGGGTCATTTGACACCAACAGTCAATCATGCAAAAATTTTTTGAATGCAGGTAGGAGTTGTGCAGCCTCTCGGCTCTACCCAGAGTAGTGTGATTAAAGAATCGTTTGTACCTTATATGAGTAATGTGGGCAGCATCTTGTCTGTGTTGACAATGTCAGTCTGTGGACTGGGTGTCAGAAGAACTGTGTTGGCTGTCTGTCTATGCTGCTGACACTGATCCAGGGAGGGTGTGGGAAGACAGGGTGTCACGATGTTAGATGTTATACATTGTTAATACAGTATCTATGTGTGCTCCATGGCTTCACTTGAAGAGCTTATATATTTCATTTCTTATCCTCATTGAAGTTATACAGTGATACACGTGTACATCGTGTTACTGAATATCAAAGGTCTACTTTCAAGATAAGGAATCAGACCTCTATTTTATTTCAATTATTGTCTCATTCAATTACTGACTGGCAAGGAAAATAGTTTTCATTATTTATAGAAGGGAGACTTGCACCTGCAAGTTACTTGTTGAAACAAAAGAGAAAACATAAATGTTACGGCGCTGAATGCTTCCTTGCTCTCCACAGTATGTGTTTTATTCTAATTGACTTGTCTTCCTCAAAATGCATACACAGGGAGTGGCTCTCTTTATCAAGGCATCTTCATTAAAGTTTCTCATTTTAAGCTAGTTTACTCCAGCAGGATACAATCACAACTCTTAAATGTATACTTCTGCTGTTTCAAATGATTTTACCCTTTCAATAATTGTAATTTATAAATTAAACTTAATAGATGCTGCACTTCACTCTTTTTCTTCTTACTTTCTCAGACAACAGCCTACAACATTTTTCATTAAAAATAATTGGTTGGGAATCTTGTTTTTATGATCATCTTAGTATTTTATCTATATTTTCAGCATAACACATTTATTCTGTGCATCTCTTTTTCACCATAGCATAAATGTTTTACTTTCATTTGGCATTTGCTGTACTACTTTTTACTACAGGATTGTTTTTCCATGCCTTCCCACACCCAGTATATTACCACTACTGGTGCATAAAATAATCCATTCCATTGATTTTTGTTCCTCATGCTGGTCAGAAAAGCTCCTTTAGGAGTATACATTTCTCACAAACCCTTTTATCACTTTTGTTCTGTGTTAAAAAGATCAACAGTTGTGATTATCCACTAATAGCTGAAAAAGTTAGATCAACTTGTGCAATTTATAGAAAGAGGCAACACCCAGGACCATCTCACTTGAAATTTCAAAATCGGGATTGGGAAAGAGTGGTAACTTTTTGAGCTCTGGGGTTTTTTTCTTCCCTGTCAAAGTATTTCAATGTCAAAATTTTAGGTGAATGAGAAATTGAAAGCATACACTTTTAGCTTATTATTTTAAAGTTTGTGAAAAATCCGTCCCAGCAGATGCAAATACTTTAATTACATTTTAAAATCTGATTGTTTGGGTTTATAATTTTAAACAAAGAAAGCAGATTTTTTTATACCCAAAAAAGAAATAAAGTAAGCTAAATATTTTTTTCTTATAGTTAAAAGCAAAAAGGCACACAAACATATAATCTTCTGCAAATATTCTCTTCATTTTTAAAACAATTCACTTTAGTCATGCATTTATTTTAGTGGTGTGCTAAAAAAAAATCTAAACAATTATTTTCATTCTCTAAAAGTCATCCCTCAGATACATACACACTATTTTTAAATTTTTATTTTACTTAAAGGGTTTGTTACCTTCTTCTTATTTGATTATTTGTAATTAAGTTACATAGTTCTAAAACCAGAACAGAAGTACTGAATAATTGCAATAAATGATTCCTCCTCAAACCTTAGACGGGAGAAAAGCCCTTGCATTAGTTTAAGCTCTTCATAGTAAATAATTCAAGATTTTTTCACAATAGAGAAAATATTCTGTAATCTGCCAAAGCTTGCATCCAACGGATAACATATACATAATGAATAATTAACTTCTAGATGTTTGAGTAATCATGATATTGATACATTTGCTCCAAATCATAATAGTTAGCAGTCCTAAATCTGAAAATGTTTTTTAATATTACTGCCAAGTACTAAGTAGCTCTCAACATGGAACCCATAAAGAAATTAATGAAAATAAGAGATTTTTAAGGTAACATTAAAAAGAAAAAAGCCATAGTTGTCACTGCACTGACTTAAATATTCCAAAATTAAAACCAAAACCCAATTCTGACAGTAAATGAAAAACAAGGAAGAATTGAGACAGGAGTATGCTATGAGAGTAAATTTACTGAGATTTACATCTTTATCTTTCGGTTTTATGTGTTGATATTTGAACAAATGTGCAGATATGCATTTAAATGCTTGCTAATTTACTTGACTTTTTCCTGCACAGATATTTTTAGGTTTTATTTATTTATTTATTTATTTATTTATTTATTTATATTTCCCTTTATCCTTTCAGTATGGGATGCCTTAGATAACTCTGGTTCTCCTTGATATCTTGCAATATTTGCAGTGCTCATAACTCCTGTATATTAGGCATTAAGCCCTGGACAGTTGAAGTTATAGTTGCCTTATGTTGAGCAGATCAAAATTCAGGGTACCAAATCATAAAGATAATTTAAAAAAACATATTTTCGATACACAAACCATTGGGTTTCCTGACCAGTCAGGAAAAGCCAAAGGTTTTGCTAATGAAATATTGATTGTTGCTAGTTCTATGACAGTGGCATCACTTAAGACAGTGTAAATAAGCAGCAGCTCCAGGGTCAAACTCACCAATATTGAAACACGGATGTCACAGCCATTGATCTGGGACTCATTAGGGTGCAGACTGAACATTACTGTGCAATCGTGCTAGTGAGATGGATCACCACTTGCAGATGGAACATGCAGAGTGATTTTACTGTCTTTTCCTGAGAAACGTATGCGGTTTTCCAACAGCAGGGAGATTTGTGGGTACACAAATCAAATCTATTATGGAAAGGACATTTGTCTTGGAGCTGTGAGGTTCTTTCACAGAATCTTTGATGATAAACCCTGAAGCAAGATCAAGACAATGTGGTTGCATTTTCTATCTGCAAAGCTAGAAATTGTAGCACAAAGCTGGGATTTGGGTAGACTATGCACCTTTCCACAATAGCTGTTAGGATACTGTTTCTCTGGCATGACGGCTTTCAGGAATTCATAGGTAAGGTAATTCCTGAATGCCTAAAGGTTACTGAAGAAAGTTAGGCTTATTAACTTATTTCTACTGATTACACAAAAACAAAATGGTCCCAGACTACTCTGGAAGAATGTAGGGATGCACAAGTCAAAATATTGAAAAACAGTTCTCTGAGAAACCTGTAAGAGGGAAGAAATATTGAAGATTAGCCAAAATGCAAAACCTATATAACAGTCTCAGTGAAGACAAGAATTCACTAGCAGGATGGCCCATATCTCTTACAAGGGACATAGCAGACTACACGTTAACTTCTAATTTGGATAAATATTATGAGGAAAGGAGCCTTTACATCATCAAGTCAATTAAATATTCACCTTTCTCAGAATACTCCTGAATTTGTGGCACTTCCAAATTATTTTTTTTTCTTTTTGATACAGCTCAGAGCTCCTTACAAACATGCCACAGATAGCCTGGGGGAGTTCTTTATTGAATCTTTGACTACAGAAAACAATGCATTCCCAATGGAAAAAAGTAATAGCCTGCCTGATGTTCAAGCAATG
Organism: Corvus cornix cornix; assembly: GCF_000738735.6. Lineage (NCBI taxonomy): Eukaryota > Metazoa > Chordata > Aves > Passeriformes > Corvidae > Corvus > Corvus cornix. The sequence continues at coordinate 60,371,584 of NC_046357.1, forward strand.
CACTTCTGCAAGAAAGCCAAATCTCGACTGCTGTATTTCAACCTACAATGTTCAAACCTATTACGCTGGAACGGATACAAAATACTCAATAACTCACTTCTATACAATCCTTATGGTTTTGGAGTTTTTAGTCTTAAACTATGGTAACAAGTCTCATGATGACTAGTTGAAACTAACTACTTCTCAGAACAAATTAAAGAGGGCAATTTTGGAGGGGGAAATAAAAAAAATAAATCCCTTCTGTAGAATATGTGAGTGGGTGTATTGTGCCTGAGCAGCCGTGTTGCTAAGTACTCTGAATGCTCTCTGTGATCTCACAATTCTAAAAATTCTGAACATACTTATACATGTAATTGGAGACTTATTCTTCTGCATGAAGTTCAGGATTAATACACAGTTGTTTTGGTGTTCCATCATGGATTCATTTAATTTAATCATTGTTTTCTAGAACAGATCATTGGAAAGCAATAAAACTCTTCAAATGTAAAAAAAACCCCAAACCACAAAAACCGAACAAAAAAAAAACCAAAAAAAAAGAAACCAAAAAACCACCAAAAAAGCCCCACCAAAAATTTAGGGATGTGGGTAGATGATTTTGATAAAAGTAATTTTTTCAATTCCTTTCTTTTTCAGAAAAGGTAATCAAGCACTTCAAAGCCTTCCTATTATTTTCTTTTCTCCTGATCTGTTCGAAAAGTGACTCCTTTTTTTGGCCCCTGATACTGGTTTTTATAGATATACAGGTATATTTAAAAGGCATCACTCTTCAGTTGAATATCTGCCTGAATGACAAGATTCATGAAAAGATTCTAAATCATGTGAAGTCATCCCAAATTTGTGAGACATTCTCAAATAATTATATTTTTCTTTAAATTTAATAATGAAAATTATGAAATTGGAATGAAAGCCCAAGTGTAATAGTATTTTACTGGGGATTTTTATTTTATTTTAGATCAAATTCCATATTTTTACACATACATCACTAGAAAATACCTCCTACCTAACATTAGCACAGTGCAAATTTTAAAATAACAAGCTTGACAGTTAAGAAATGAGCATCTAAATTTTCAATGTCAACACTGTCTAATCAAGCAAACCAGAAAAAAAATACGGAATTATTGGAATAAGAGGTGGATTTTTTTTTTTCTTATTGTATGCCTGCTTATCTTCACTGACTTTTTTAAGCAAAATTTTTTAATATATTCTTCATTTGTTTTATATTCCATGACAGCATAGATCACTGGTAGCAAAAAATCAAAAGAAGCTCTGTTTTCAGCTAGATTTGTTGAATTTGTAATTTGCTAAATCCTATTAATTTTGCATAGGAACCTTTTATGTATCTTATGCATGGGCATGTTAAGACCAAGTTTTCTGTCTTGTCTGGTCTTTTCAAATGACAAAAGATGTTCCAGCTCTATGTTTTTTGAGGTAGGCTGTTTTTGCACTTCATTATCTCTCACCACAGCTTGTGCTTATACAGAGTACTGCCATTGGGACTCAAGTATTTCTTCTCAAGTGTTTTCAGCATTCTTTTATCTTTGTAACTTCATACTTTTCCAGTTCTTAATCCTTCAACTCCAAATTGTTCATGACAGTATAAAATCAAATGGGATGTTGTGTTCACAATTACTATATCTTATATAGTTTTGGTTCAATATTGAAATAATAGATGTGAAATAGAAGCTATTTCATACATTTTAAACAAATGTTTTTATTATTTTAATCATACTGATACTACTGAAATTGACAATACTACACTTCAAAATATTCAACTCATATTGGGAATCAAGAGGTACACAAAGCCTTACAAGTCCTGCCTTTTTAGGATTGTATTTTACAAAAGTAAGGGTCATTGGGGTTACTTGGACTCATGTATTTACTTTAGTGGAACCCAGGTAAAAAACATGTGACATTCATGCAATATGACTGCAGAGTTGTACCGAATTTATTAGGAATTTATTCTTATAGTTACCTCTCAATGTCACTCCAAAGAAGAATCTTACTTCTCAATAGGTCATACTCATGTATACTTGGTGTTAATGAAAATCTCTAAGGACCCCAATGGCTCTGAAAAGTTTCTGCTATTGTTGCATACTCCCTTCCATTTGAATGTTCCTTTTTGAAGCAGTGCTTGACTTTATAATAACAATCATTTGTTAGTATGTGCATGCACATATTTTACAGCTAAGCTTTAATCACTTTCAAGGCTATGTTTTTGTTTACTAGTATTCAGAAATTAATCACTGCTGGTTCATTGTTAAGAGAAAAATGAGGCATTGATGAAGTGGCAACAATTTTTGTTCTGTGTATAAAAATCAGTTTATGCAGAACTAAATCAAGGACTTAAAAGATATTATTCAGACAAGCTCCTTTCCTACTTTGCATTGCAAATGGTGGTGGTTAAAGGCACAGTAATTATCTCTTGGTAATACCAAAAGAGGGGAACACTTTAAAAAATATTTGAAAAACTGTTAAGCTATCTGTATGAATAGAGCTAGTGCAATCTTCAAGAAATAGTGACTAAACAAGACAGCTCTGATTTCCACTTTTTTTTTGCTGTGATTATAAGTGAATGATACTCTACCTTCTGTGAGAGAAAGGACAGTTAAAAGCTTCTGTTCCATTTGGCTGGGGAGTAGGATTGTGTATATAGAAGAGTTTAAACTTCATATACTTAAAAATGCTGGTAATAGTAAATCAGGACAACAGATATTTGTGTTAGAAAGGAAGAAGACAGATGTAAGTGTTGGTCTTTATCTGCTTCAGAATTTATATGTTTCAAACATGTTGGAAGCAGAAAAGAAGAAGAAGAAGAAGAAGAAGAAGAAAGAAGAAGAAGAAGAAGAAGAAGAAGAAGAAAAGAAGAAGAAGAAGAAGAAAAGAAGAAGAAGAAGAAGAAGAAGAAGAAGAAGAAAAGAAGAATAATAAGAAGAAGAAATCTCTGAATGTTGTTCTCAAAATAGTCACTTCAGAAAATCAGAAAATTGATTTCTCCTTCAAATTCTGTAACACTATTCCAGCAGGGTCAAACAAAAATGTTTGGAAATCGATTTTGTTCATTAAATGAAGGAAAAAGTCTTCTCAGCCAGTTTGTCTTTTCATTGTCCTAGAAGCATGTCCCAGAAGCCTGCAGTTAGCTCTTGTCTGGAGGTAGCACTGGAGATAAGGATCCTGAGTCAGTTTTTAACAATAAAAAGCCAGGGGAAAACAGAAAATTGAGAGGAGACAGAGAGAATACTGAAAAAAAAAATGCTGGAAGATTCTGGCTAGTTCAAGAGATTTTTTTGTAGACTGCACACTTGAATAATTGTGTATGTGGTGTTGCTACTATTGTTTGCTCCCAGAAAGTAGTTTAGGAATTTTGTCCTGTTTCCTACTGGGATTGGGAGCACCTTTATCTCTCATTAGCTCATACCCTTTCCTAGAGGTCCCTCTAGAATCTGCACCAAGCTGAATATAACTTTTCTCCCTTAAATAAGCTATTTGTGAGAGTCAGGCATTCTAGCTTCCAGTGACAGGGGATGCTAGGTGAATTAGTCACTACATCTTCCATCTGTTTATCCTGCATCAGTGTTTCTATGCCAGATATTTTTGTAATGGAGACAGAATAACAGTTCCATGATTGTATCTTTCATTTTCCCCTGAGCAGGGAAGTAAACAGACTAATTACATGGAAGAATAGTGGAATACTCAATTGGAAAATTTCTTTAATTTTTAATGTTAATTTGCACTAAGTGAAGAATTAAACAATAATAATAATTGAAAAAGCCTACAATCAACCCCCTCCCCCCAAACCTTAAGAAAACCCACCTCCTCCTAAAAAACACCCAGAAATAAAAGATACGGCATTCTAGAGCTGACATTAGTTTATTCTAAACAATTTTAGTATCTGTTCCTAAAAGTCTGGTGACTCCATCAGTATGGTAATAGACTACTAGCTTCTGCCTGAACCCACAAGTAGTAGCAGAATTCATTGCACCCACAGGTAATTTTCCTCTTCTACCTGCACTTACAAGAAGCAGTATTTCTCCACATTTGCAGCACATTCATCATTTTTCACAAAATCACTTCAGGATTACATCCCTCCATGCAGTAAAATAAAAAATGCTCCACTCTCAAGGCTGTTGGATAGACAGATAAGAGTCCTGACTAGAGAACGGCAAGGTGGAATACAAGGGGTCATTTAGGTGGGGACTATATGACTGCTGAGGGCTGTCACAGGGATCAGTGCCCTGTTGGAGTGAACATTGTAGATACATCTATAGCATAACATTTTCTCCAGCTGAATTTGCAACCTAAATGGACAAAGTATAAAGTGAACATAAGGGTAATGCCCTGGTTTTGTTTCCTTCTTAAAATAACTTCCCATACTAGTTCCTGTGGAACTGATCTTATACTCCAGATCTTGCCTAACACAGGATCTGCAATTCTGTCTGATCCTTGTGGGAGGGACTGTGTGGGAAGAGAATACCATTACGATCTTTTTTCTCTTCTTTGGTAGCAATGCCAGTCAGTCTGGCCCTGGGCCTATTCTGAGGGAAGAACAGCCTTGGGATCTGGCTTGCTAAAATCATTAGTCTTCTTGGTCATATTCCATACATATCTGTAAAGTAAAACTGATAAAAATTCTGTAGAATTCCTTGCCAGGACACCATGGGAATATCTGGGGGCATTTTGAAGTTACGTAATGAAAAATGATGCAGGGGGAACAGATAAATTGTGAGCAGGAATGCAATAGTGCTCTGTTAGCTGAAGTCAAGTGACTCAGCTGTGCTGGTTTTTCTTTTTTACTGGATAACTAACGCAATAAGATCCATATGAAAAAACAGAGACCTAAAAACAGAGTCACAACAGTGTTTTACAGCTGTCTTGGACTTGCTTGGACTTCAAATAGTGTTGTAATTCACTGTTTGCCTGTCATGCTGCAGAGAGAACCATCTGGTTGTAATTAGTAGCTATATGTGCTTCTGTTACTAATAATAGTCCTAGGTGTCTTAAAGGGCTTTGTGGTTTTAGTTCACAACTGTCCAGATTTATCTCTGGTGAAAGACCTCTGCTCCTTATTCCTCTCTTTGTTTTGGCGAGTCATACCATAGAATAAATGAACAAGCAGAAACACATTATAATTGATTCAATTACTGCTTCAGAACCTACAGGACAGTACATGCACTCATATGTGAGAATATACATGAATAACTACAGATTTACAAATAAAATGCACAGTTCTGTGTTTATACTTATGTATAAAAGGATGTAACAAGGAACTTAATAGAGGAAAAAATGATGGCACTTTGGCACTTCGGCCAGCAGGATTTAATGAAAACAAAATAGGCTGGTTTAGAATTAGTGTTTTGCAACAACAGAGTGATGTGGAAATTGGAGTTATAGTGAATAAGGTGTAACTAAAAACCATGAAGTAAATTTAGTTTTACTAATGAAATAAACATGGCAAGTGGGAAGGGCATTGAAAAGCTGGTTAATAAATATCAGCATGAATACAATCTCTGGGGAGCATTAACAGATAGATGATTTAAGGCAGTAGAGAACTGAAAGTTTTCTAAGTTAAAATAAGGAGATGGACCTTTTAAAAATTCCTCTACATTTTAAAATCAAGGAAGTCTATACAGACCTTTCTAAAATTCCTATACTCTTTAAGATCAAAGTCTATATATCCTTTGATAAAAGTCGTATACTCTTTAAAATCAAAGTTTATCTAGATAATGAAAGTTAAAACTATGAGAATCACATGGAAGAAGAAAGAAAGAATCGAAAGTTGGGTACCAGGTGAATTGCTCCTGGCAGTGCGATGCTGTGTCAGTGACAGACCACACGAGTCTGTTTGTTTTTCTGCAAATGCTTATGCCCCTGTGCTTCCACAAATGTTTTGACCTTACTGACACATGAAGTTTCCCCCACCTTTGTCTCTTCTAATTTCCTTTTGAAAGTCTACGACCTTGACTCAAAACTATGCTTCCCTCAAGGACTATAGCAATTATATTTATTGGAAAAAGGAAAGGGAAAGGTTTTGAGAAGAAAAAATACTCAACAACAGAACCAAAACCAGATGGAACAGACCACTGCAGCATATCTCAATTCATTTCACAGAAATGAATAAAGGCCTTATTGCCTCCATGCTCGTAGCTTTATTGAGAGTGAGTTTCATATACAGAGCTGTCTTCTCAATTGCTAGTAGAAGACAGTTTCTTAAATATGCCTGTATTAATTGTTGTTAATTTTAACTCTTAATAAGTTCAGCATGCAGCCTGATGTGAGAATGGAATTTGAATTCCAGAAGACTAAAGCTGTATAATAATTTGAGCTTTTTTTCTGTGTTGGACAAACTGAAAACCTTTTGCAGATGATTTTATACTTAGACTTCTTTGACAAAATGAGAAAAAGAGCATATTCTAGACTCACTGCTTGTTACTCTTTCAGTTAAGAAAAATAAAAACTTTTGAAATGAAACGTTGCTGGATGGACAAAGTAAAAACGCAATGTTTAACAACAGAGGCTGAAATTCCTCTGATACCTCTATTCTGTTTCCTTATGCCAAGAATCTGACTTTCATAATACTTCTCCATTAGATTGAAATAAATTTATTTATAAAATATTTAGATTGAAACCTCTATTTCTGAAATAAGAAAATCCAAAACTGGTTGGTGTTCAAGACCTTGTTGTCATATGGCCTCTGCATGCTGATGCCGGCATCCTTAAGTATGCACAACAGCTAAAGATAAATCAGCAACTGAAATTCCATTCCTTCCTTCTCAGTTTGGCTATGTTAGAGTTTCTACTGAAATCTGCTATTTCATTCATCTTCTTTACTGTATCAGTGAGTCTTTCCTGAAAAGACATGAATGACTCAGTTTCTTCTATGTATTTTTCTTGTCGACTCTAGCATTGTACTATTCTCAGCCCAGTACTATCCATCTTTATATTCGCTTGTCATTACCTGCCAGTGAATACCAGGAGTGTTACCATGTTAGATGCCCTGTACACCTTGACATGGTCTGCAAAGTGGCTGGCCTCATTCCATTCAGGATTCATTCTGTGTTGTTGACAAGAAATTACATGACTAAGGATACTTTCTGGTTTCATTACATTAACAATTTAATGAGAACTTAAGGAGTTATGGATTTCCTTACCACTGATTATCTCTCACTGACTGCATCTTCATCAAATGAGACCTTAGTGCTCTGTCTCTACAGAAATGACTCAGACCAAAAAAGGTAACAAATAATAAAAGGCTAATTGAATTAGCAAAATGGAAGCCTGTGACATTATGTAAAACTAGCTATTCGTGTTCAGGTTTTCTAAGACAGTTTGTTGTTAGTTGATTTTTAATTTGTTTGGTTGGTTGGCTTGGTTGGGTTTTGGGTTTTTTGGTTGTAGTTATAAAATTTTGAACAGCCAGTTACACTCTGAGACCTTTGATGAGACTTTCAGATAACTCATTTTAAGCTGGTATTTATATGCTTCTGAGCCTTCCTTCCTGTGCAGCTCTAATTTTTAGCTTTCTTGTCTCATATCCAAGAGCAGTAGCACAAATGAGCTTTATAAAATAAAGAATCTCTATTTCCTGGCACTCAAGGAAGCCAGAACCCCTTAGCTCTTTTTTATAAACAGTTTTAAAGATACTCCATTTAAATGCAGATATTTGACAGTTCACTGCATGGGAGTAAAAAATACATTCTTTTTCCTTATAGCATCAAAGGAAATCAGAGGGTTAACCGTTGACTTTTCTTGAGATCAAACTCGAACACTCACTTCCAAAAGGGCTGTATAATTAAAAAAGCATACCCATGTAATTTAAGACAAGGAAGTCTGGTATATGTTTCAAGTAAATTTCATTTTCAGTTTGACTGTAGTAGGAAAGGTACTTTCACATTCATGTAAAGTGAAGGGGAATAGGATGATTTTTTTATTAGAGGGAAAAAAAGAGAGCATTTGGCCTTTATTTAAGTGATATATCAGCACATACTGTAAGAAAAGCATTAATGCCTTTGAATATCTCTTTTTTGTCAGAGATACTTGGCATACTTTTCTATTATTGTATCTGGATGAAGGAACAACTTAACTAAAGCCAGTGAATTTGCAGTGATTTTGTTAGAGGGACATTGAGGCAAGCTTTGCTCTAAACAAACTTTATTTTAAGCAAATGGTTTTATTTTCTTTTATTTTGGTGCAATTAGGATTTTCTTTGGTTATAGCTAATGAATGTATCAACATATTTGAGCAGCAATGCTGACAGTATTCTGCATAGTCAAGAGACATTTTGCCACATCTTTGTTTAAGTTTTTTTGTTTGTTGGTTGGTTGTGAATTTTGTTGTTTTGTTTTTTGTTTGCTTTGGTTTTTTTCTGGAGACACTATTCAGAAAGAAAATCTAGGCACAGAACAATATTTTAGGTATAACTTCAATATCTAAAATGGTCTGTTCAGCATAACCCTTTTGACCTGACATCTTTTTGTATGCAAAGGGAAATAAACTCTTATAGACTTCTTAAAATTTTTAAATCCTGGTAGGGATGAAGGAACTGCATCCTTGCACATACATCAATAGCTGACTGTGTACACTAATATATATGATACACCTGAATTCAGGTGCCAGCATTGACAGCTTCTCAAATGGCTATATTGATTTTGCTCTGCTTCCTTGGATTTTAGACTAACAGTTTGAATTGATGAACAGACTTAAATCAATTTCCCCAAGCTGTAGTAGATCTGGAAAACATTCTCATTGTATTGGCCTGTTTTGCTGTATAATACACCTGGAGGTATTGGAATCAGAGGGAATCTAAACAGTGCATCCAGGAGAGAGTTCATTTCACAGTAACACAATTTTTAATTCCATGGCACAGACTAATGTTTACACTGTAGAGCACTGAGAAGGAAGCAAACATTGAGCCTAGACTATGAACGTCAGGGAGATCTGTACATATCTGTTACTGAAACATCTCGGTGTGTGCCATCCATTTGTGGTACACATTTCCTTCCCACCATGTAGGAAGAGGCCAACAGAAGTCAGTGGACCTCAGTTCAGGAGTGGTGCTGCACACCAGACCCTCCACATCCAGAAATCACACAGGTGTGTGCCTATCTTGGATATCATTATTGCTCCTTGCTGTGTGTGGCAGTTCGTTAACTCCTGAATAAGCCATTGCAGAGGCAAAGCAATCTACAGCTCTATGAAGTAAGAACCCAGGGTAAAAATTGTGACAACTCTGAAAGAACAGAGGAGTCTGAAAAGCTTGAGTGCAATTAATCACAAACTGCTGGACACATTCTGTCCTGTGTGGTATCCATATTTGATATGAAAGCAACCTCAACCCCCTGGCAGACAAATTCCAGCTGCTACCTACTGCAAGGTAACTAGCTGCCTGTCTCAGCACAGCATTGCACTGTACTGTGTGATACCATTAGTTCATTGCTATCAGGTGACAGTGAACCATGTACTAAATCACTATTACCACCTTCTCTGTCATACTCGTGGGAATTTGCTGACCAAATAGGTGGTCTAGTGAAGCTTTATTTAATCTTGTTAGTTACGCTTGGACAGTACTGAAAATATCTTGTCACAAGGCATTTTGATGTGTTAAACTTCCACAGTACTAGTTTTCAAATTTTCACTCGTCATTTTATTTTTTGAAGACATATGGGAAATATTGATGAGTGAGATGTTTTCATATTGCTTGGCATGTTGCACAATGAACAATCTTTAATATTGATAAAAATAAATGCTTCAGAAAAAAGAAAAATCTGTAAGTGGTTGTTTAAGCTTAGCCATAGAACTTCTCAAATTTTATGCTATGTTCCTCTGTCTGTGTAATTCTTTCAAACAAGCCCGTATAAACAGATTTTGGAGAATGAGAAGGAAGAGAAATGTGTAAGTGGTATCAACCTTTTTTTTTTTTTTTTTTTTGGTTTTGTGATTTTCTTTTTTTTTTAACGTATACACATACATCTCTGTAGCAGAGGTTTTCTGGGGTTGGAAATATTACTTTTGTATTTCTTTCCTGCTAAGAGTAGATTGCATGCTACAGTAAAATCAAAAGAGTTATTTTTTAAAAAGTACAGGATAAGCGATTCTGAAAACAAACAGATGTGTAAATGTTTAATACTCTGCATTGTTACACGGTACAGCAGAAACTAAGGCTGTCTAGTCTTACGGCACTGCCCTAGATTCCCTTGTCTTTGTTCTAGCCATGCATCATTTAGAGGTCTCTTGGGTGAAACTGTAATACTGAGGAAATGGGAGACTGAAAAGGGTGGAGGAAAAAAGGAATGAATTCCCATAAAAAAGGAGCATAATAACTGGTGGCATGTTGTATATATCACCTGTATGTGTTACATACAAAAGCACAGGGCTTATACAAAACAGCATGCAGCATTTTGACACACTAAATGAGTCTTAAGCAAAAGTGGAACATATGTTTTTATAAGAGATTTCAAAGCTCACAGTTTATGGAAAAGCAAAGTGAATAGGTATTTTTAGAATGTTGCCATTTTAAGGTATTTTCAGCACTGCCTTTTCTAACCTTTTCCTTTCCATATATATCAGGGGACCCTCTTCTCCACTGAAAACAGGTTTTTGCCTCAAATAATTTATCTGTCCTGGTGCTCTGTATTTTCAATAATTATACTGTCAAGATCTTACAGATGGGATGTCTGAGACCAGAATTTCAAATTCTCAGAATACTGTTTGTGATATGAACAAATTGGGTAGGAATTTCTATGAGGTATATTAAACAACATAAAGCTCTCTGGATTAAATAGCAACAGTATTAATTATTAAGAGATAATTAGTGTAATAACACTTCTGAACATTGTTGTACTTATCAACTGAACTGGTCATTTAATTATATTAAGGAAGCATCTCACAGTTTTTAATTTAGCACTGTCAATGAAATTTCTTTTCCAGTCTGTACAATTTTCTCAGTTGCTGAACTGGATACATCTAAGTTATGATAGTACGAATATTAGAATTTAACCAGCAGCCTCATGGAAAAAAATGGCTTAAACTCTTTGTGAGTTTATATAAGAAGATAGAAAACAAATCCCAGTTTATGGCAAGAGTTCATAAATTATTATTTGTTTGATAAAATGTTTAACTTGAAGAACAGAAATATTAGCCAAAGTTGCCCTGATTCTGAAGAAACAAAACCACTGTATGTATATCATGGTATAATTAAGTGTATATAGATATGCTAAAAGACAGAGGGCACTGCAGCAGCATAAAACTACAACAGAGAGTTGCTATTGTAATGGACAGCACTACACAAGCATCTAATTTTCCCATGCTTCCTATTTTAACAAAATGATAACTTGTAGGTTTTTTCTTTTTTTTTTTATTTTTGTATCAAACTTTTTATGAGGCCACTTTTTATCTTTGTTGATCTTGAAATGTTAAGAAGAAAAATCAATTCACACTGTGTCAAACTTTTCAGATTATTATGTTCAGTTCTCTTTGCATGATTGATACAAAAGTTTGCTCTAAAGGTTGCCTTACTGAAAATAAATGATACTTATTAGAGTGAGGGATAGAAGGCAGCTGTTACAGATGCATCAAGAAGCATGGAAGTTACTAACTAAACAATAAATTTTGTAGCATTTTATTCTCAGCATGTATTAGAATTAATATTTTACGATAATGGATAAATACTAAAATGGGGGGCAAATTTACCATATAACAATTATATTGCGCTTCATCTTCCCATCTCCACCCTGAACTAGACTTTGGACAGTTCTTTTCACTTCCAAGTGTATGAATGTTTTGTCTTTAAAATAGATGAAGATACTGATTAAATGAGAAGACACACAAAGAACTAACAATCTGTGTTTCTTAAGGACTCCTGGGATTAACTTAAATTCTTCCAGAGCAGGAGCAAACTCCTGCATTCAAGTACAGCATTCAAGAAAGAAAGAAGAAAGAAAAAGAAATTCTCCCCTTTTGCTTCCTCTTTATTTCCCCTTCTAAGTGGGAATCTTGTTTTGACCATTGATGCATATGGAACAATGAGACTTACAGAGCTGCTGTTACCCTATTGGGAAGGAGGTGGAGAGCCTACAGAACATATAGTTCTCCACGAGCTTGAAAACAAAAAGAAAAATCATGCCAGCTTCATGAGTCTTAAGAGTTACAGAAAGTTAGTTCATATTCATAATATTTGAGAAAGTAGTCCCTTGAAACAGTTTGAAACACTGTTATATTTTCATGACACAAAAAAGACAATAGGAGACAAAGGGTTGGTTTTTTGCAAGTCCCATACCTTGAGCTTTTCAAACAAAAGTTTCTAAATCCTAAACTTTAAACTAAATCTTGAGAACTTTTATAAGGATAAGTGAAGGAAGGATGTTGTATTTTTGTAGACTACAGCTGCTAGCTTTTTTAATATCCACTTTGAAGAAGACATTGAGGGACATTAGATGGAAAATGCAGAGAACTAGGCAGAATTTAGGAAAATTATGTTCAAATCCTGAAATTATTTTCTCTCTGGGGGGAGGGGAATCATTGTGCTCTGACTATATTGCATGAGAAAGAAGGTAACATATTTTAGAATATGAATCATATAGACATCTACAAGGACTGATTCTGGCAATATTAGCTGTATAAAAAAAATGACAGAGATGAATTTAAGAAACATTAATGGAAAACAATAGCTTTCAGATCTTTGACTTGCCATTCAGGTATACTGCTGCAAGCCTGAGAAACAATGGAAATGAGTCTAGAGAAAGAGACTAGGCTAGGAACCGCCTTAAAATAGAATTCCTTAGTGAAATTCTGGCATGGGGTGGGGGTGGGGAGAGAAAAAGAGATTGAGAGAGAGATGCATATATATGAGGAGAAGAAATTAACTAGAACTATAGTAGAAATTTTACTTTCTTATATTCTTTCTCTCATGGAACAGGAACAAATTTGATGATTAAAATTTACACCTAGGTTATAGCTATCTAAATATATTCACAGTTAGTGATCAGCACGCAGATTTTAGCTAACTGAATAAATGCAAGTTTGGAATATGTTGGTCCAATTATGGGACTTCTTCAGAAGACAGCATGGGATATTTAGTCTAGTAGTTCCGAAAAAGCATGTATAGACTGAGAAGGAGTATGAAATATTTTTTGAAGCTTACTCATAGATCTAAAAATAAAATGACACACAGTTGTACAGCTATATTACAAAGCCTATCTACCACATATCTTTCAAGTCTATCAAGATTACACATTACAAATTATGAAACCCAAATGTTTGACGTTGTGTACCAGGTTGATTTGATCACAGAAACCAAGCAAACCTTCAAACTGTCAAATTGCCTTAAATGACAACTACTACAGGATGAAGCTTTTTCTCTGCTATGATAATCTCTGACTAATACCCCTTAGAAAGAGTTGGTGCAGAAAGAGGAATATTTCCATCACTTCGAATCTGTATGTGTGTATGTGTGTGTCTCTGTGTGAGTCTGTGTCTAAAACCTAAAATACCAGTTTTCTTTATACCAAATAACTATAATTATATTGAAATTGATATTTCAGGCATGACTTTGCATGCATACTGGGCTCCATAATGGTAATGGAAAGTAAAGATATTTCTTAGGTGGGGAAAATATGATGAATATGAAGAAGTAGAAGAGTTCCCTCCAATGGTCATGGACCAGACCCAAACAGGATATATGTGGTTAATATTTATCAAAGTTCAAAGAAGCATCTTGTCTCTCTTCTCCTTTCTTCCTTGTGGATGTGTTAGTGTGCATAAATTTGCAGTTTCTCTGTGTATGTGCCCTGAAGTCCTCTACCTCTGTCGAGACTTAGGTGTACTGAGTTTCCATATTGAGTAGTCAGAGGTGTGCAGGAGAGAGAAAGCATATTGACAACAATGTGGTGTTGCTCAGAAACAGAAACCCTATTTCACACAGCACTGCTGGTGTAAATAGAGACAAACTAATTATTCTCCCTACTCTTGGTAAATATTTTTCATCAAGCCAACAAAAGTCTTCATGCACTCTTCACTTCTTTCTCACTGGTTTTTCTTTTGCAAAAGCCCAGCCTTCCCATTTGTTTTCATCATAATTTTTAATGTGCAGTACAAGTAGAATTACACTGATAAAAATGCGCAGTTTGTTTGAACTCTGTCTTGAATATAAACATATTTACTTCAAGAAAAAACTAATTTAACATGTTATCACAGAAAGAATGATGACAGCATTAAATTTATTCATAAATAGTGCACATATAAGGCTGGTGGAATTTTAATAAAATTAAGAGAAGACTAAATGTATGCAAATTAATCAAGACTTTTTAAGGCAGGTATTTCTCTACAAAACAGTAAAACACTACAGTAAATTTATTTCTAGATCTGGCTTATCACAGATCTGACTTATCATAGACTATGGTAGAATAATTCTCTATATTTGTTTAGGACAGAATTTTGTTTTCCTACCTATGGTCTCAGAGTGCAGCCGAGAAAAGAAGATTAAAAGAAGAAAATTAAAATATTGTACTGAAAGGTGTTTGGTTGTGTTTTAGAGGTATCTAGCAGGATCAGGGTAGGTATGAGACACTAGGGACCATTCATAAAATTAAATGAGGTGAGCCCCAAGATTATGTAGAACTTGGGAAATTGCATCATGTTCTGAATTAAATTGAGCAATTTCTTATCGTGCTGGAAATCTTGCCAAGGAAAAAGTAATTATTTAGCCTCATTAATTAACCTAATTGCCTCTTAACTGGACTTGGATAAATCTAAAAGAGACACTTGTGGTCTCTTACTACTGAGTGCCCATCAAATAGAGTTCCTTTTAGGTCCCAAGGCTTTTGTGGTCTGGCAGTGAGCGATAGAAGTCTTGTTTTCTTATTCCTCATCTCTCTCTTCTACTACAAAAAGCTGATCTGCTCCTAAGTATCCATCCCAAATCCTCTTACTACCTTTTTCTTTTTTTTGTTGTTCCATATTTAAAGGACTTCCTGCAACCTGCACCTATTGCCCTGGGAGTTTGTGCTAAAGAAAACATTATTAGGTGTACACCTTCCTATCTGTGCTCTCTGCACTGAGAGAAAATTCTTCCTTATAATTCCAAGTGTCATTCCCTTGCAATGTATTTATTTCCTCTACCTTTTCTAGTAGTCTCTGCAGGCATATCAAGTTTGCTTTATTTTATTTACTACTATTGCTTTTAGACTCATATCTTCCTGTAATTAGGAAATGTCCTTGAAGCATACAACTTGAGTTCATAGTTTTGGCTTAGTTTTACTGTTTTAGCTGGTCAGAATTGAAGTTTTAATTTGGGAGCCTAGCAGAGGAAGGTACCACAAAAGATTCCCAATCCGTCCTCAAAAATGATTTAAAAAAGAAAACAACAAAACCTTCAAGGGTTCATAACAGTGTACAAGTTGTGTTAATTGCCTCAGGTTCGTTATGTATACAGCATTATTTCCCAGAGAACACAGTGTGAAAATATTGTTAAAGCTCTTGAAATACCAGATGGGAATATACCTGTGAGAATCTGGAGATTGAAAGAGATTGTTATCCAAATTTCCCAACGTTACAGAAATGTGTGCAGAAAATTGCGAAAGAAAGTGTGCTGAAAAGGAAGGAGTTCTTCAAGAGGTAGTTTTGTATTCCTGTTAATATTATAAATACTTCTATACTAAAATTTGATGTCAATTTCTCCAAATCCTAATCTTTTTTTATTCAGACTGAAGATTTGTAGCTACCTCCTATATATGCAAAAATACTCTGTAGAAAATGTTGAGCATAGAGCAACTGTCAAATGCAGACAGTGAAAGCTGTGCAGTGCTATTTTGTCAGATTTTAGTCCATTTATTTTTGTTAACTGTTGCTCTGATAAAGAACAATTTTTTTGTAGTTGGCTTTTTGTAAGATGAGTAGAAAGTGTAGTTTAAAACTTTTCCCATTGGTGATGCAGCCTTAGTCACCATCGGCAAATTGAGCAATGTGAGCAAGAATTTTAGTTTCCCCTTGTAGAAGTATCCTGTGGCAGTTGAAAGATTAGGGACATGCAGCTGCTTTATAAAATCAATCAGTTTCAAAATACTGGAAGGAACTATTAACTGAACCTGCTTCTACTTCTGGAGAAGGTCTCCAACAGATTACTTTTGCAATGAGATAAATAAAGATTAGAAGTCTTCAGAACATATTTTACTGCAACTTCTGCCATCTCTTGGAGAAATGATCATTCACTGGAGAAGAAAGTTTGCGCCATTTAAATAGAGTCTAGTAAATGTATGGGATTAGAGTAATCAATTTCACATTTACACAGAACATCAAGACACAATCATTGAACTGAGTAAACAAATTATAGAAACCAGATGCTCTATCTTGTTTCTCAGATGCTGCACTACCAAGAGTCACATATTCAAAACATTGTCTTCAGTTGAAACAAGACATAGATTTATACCAAATTCTTTAAACGCAATATACTGTGCAAACACAAAACTTTTAGGGAATTTAAAAAAATATTTATGTACTTGAGACTTGTTCCTAACAGAATTTGTATTTAGACTGAATGAAATTTTTGTGTCCAAAGGACCTGAAATGTTTTGACCTCTATCATTTGCCTCTAGTCACTAGAGCAGTATGAATATAACTGAACTGCAAACAAAATATTCACCAAATTTCTCTGTAACTCCATCTAGTTTTCTGTAACTAGAAAATTTCTCCATAGAAAGGTCTGTCAAACAAGCTGAAACCACATGCCAAAACAAAACAAAGATTTTACAGTATGGTTTATAAGAGCACTGTTCCTAGCTAACACTAGTAATGACACGGTTTAGAAGCATTGAACACAGAAATACACAGCATATACCCAGAAAAAAATAAATTTTTAAAGGAATTGATTGGGGTTTTGAATTAGTGCAATTAATACACTGTTGCTGTGATATTGTCTAACACTGGACAAATTCAGATCCTGTAGATTACAGACAGTAATATAATAAAAATTATTTATTTAATTATCTGATTTTAAAATTAGTCTGATTTTAAAATCTCTCCGAGCTGATAAAATCTGGGCCACAATCTATGAAACTAAAAGAAATTATTTCTCATACAAAACTAAGTCAACAGCCATGAAGAACTGAGAAATACTACTTTATCTGTCTACATCTCTCAGGAAAAATTCTTTTACTGAAAGTGTTGTTAAGCATCAGAACAGGCTGCTTGGGTAGGTGGTGGAGTCTCCATCCCTGGAGGTGTTCACAAAATGACTGGACATGGCATTTAGTGCTGTGCTATAATTGGCAAAGTGTTGATTGGTCAAAGGTTGGATTCGATGATCTCAGAGGCCTTTTCCAACCTAAATGATTCTGTGAAACCTATATATGTGAGAAAAAGGTACTCAGGAAAGAGCTACTACAAAGACACCTGCCTCAAAGGCATCTAAGTGACACTTTCCTCAAGTATTAATTTTCTTTATGGAACCAGAAAATCTATAGGTATATGCAGAATTATCAAGAGAGTCATTCCAGTGTCTAAAGACTTATACAAAACAGAAGACATAAAAAACCTCAAACCAAATCACCCCCACCAAAAAACAACCAGAAAAACAAATCAAACTCTCTTAACCCCTAAAATAACCCTTAACAAGCTCCTCTCCCAAGCAATTTACCAACAACAATAACAACAAAAATATCACAGCCGTTTCAGCACAGAAGTATGGGATTCTCAACTATGCAAAAAAAAATTAAATTACAGTATCAAGTACAGTCAGGATTGTCTGCATTGTGGATGTTACTGGTTTAAATCCACTGAGGACCAAAAAATTTTCGTACTTGCCAGAAGCATTAAAAACACCTAAAAAGAGAAGGTCTGAACACCTTCTTTTCTATGCCTGCCAGTCCCTGATGGCAGATATCTAAGTGATAGATACTAGTATGTAAGCTGCCAAGGACACAGCTCCCAACGACTAATGTCCTCTAGGCTGCAACTATTTGTTCATTTTAAAGGTGAAGGGAGAGCTTGCATTACCTGCTAGATCTCTTCAAAAGATCTTCTTTTTCCTGTCATTAGGTATATATGAAATTGGTGTTTAATGCTCTTCCTGTCCTGTGATTTAAAACATTACCTTCACAGTTTAGCATAGACACTTAAAAGAAGTCCTCACCAAACTCCAGGTTTTTAGCTTAAATTTTAACTTTTCTATTCTAGTCTTCTCTTTACCATTGACATCCTAGGGACTGAAATATTATTAGACTCCTGCAGAGACATCTCAAGTACACATAATCTTCATTCATCAAGAAATTATGTTGAAGCAACATGCATACTTCACAGCACCATTCCCTGTGCTTCCAACTGGTGTTGGAATATTTGCCTTTCCCTGTGACCTCTGCATGCTTTAGATACTTGTATACAGACTGAAAGGGAAGTTACCTGCAGTATAATTTTCTTGAAGGAATTGGATACATTCTTTATGAAATGACTGAGTTCTACATTTTTTATCTTCAGATTGCTTTTTTTTTTTTCTTGTTTTGCATATAGCCCTTTGGTTCCAAGACAAGATTAAGATAATAGCCATGATAGAAATTCCTGGTTCTGCATCACTCTTATGAATTCTTGGCAGTTCTGATCTAGTCTGGCATGTGTCCTCATTCTTTTAATAGAACTAAGAAGGTGTTCAGCAGTAAGTTGAAATTTGCACTTTCAAAGAACAGAAGCATCAGAAATGTTCTGATAGTTTCTTTACCACACTTACAGTTCCTTGGCCTATGGCAGTGGTAGATGTCAGGACGGAAAGCACAGGATGCTTGAAAACCTGACTTTGGAGATTTGTAAGCAATAAATTCATCATGGTCATTTTATCAAAAACTGTTTCTCAGGCTGTTTTTGAAAAGCTGGCATTTTTTTTTATCATCCATGGTCACTTTGTTCAAGTGCAGTGACTGGAACAATGTAATTTTCTTTCTCGCTGAGCAATACTAATCAGTGGTAACTTTTATGTGAAAGAAGCAAGTGTCGAATATGTAAGAGTTGATGCTAAAGAAGCTGTAGAGGAGATAGGATTCATGCAGAGAATATTGTTTGTGTGTCTACTGTGGGATAATCATATCTCATGTTGCACTTTTCTACCTAGCTGGAAACTCACATAAGAATTGTCCTAATTGTAGAAGCAGGTCATTCTGCCTTGGCTTTTCATAGTTTTCCTGGGTTTCAGATACTGAAAGGTATCTGAAGGATAAGGAAAAGTTTTCTCACGCTGGATAAGAACCACGACTGAGGTGAACTCTCCGTCCATCCCTGTATTGAACGTTATGAAAACAGAGACACTTTCTACTGTGTCTGGTCTCTACTATGCTGTTAGTGAGAAGGTATTTAACATATTTTGTGAGGTTCCTGTGCCTATTCTCAGATGTATGGGTCTGACTAGTGGCTGGGTTATTGTGCTTTCCAAAAACTTGAACCTGTGAATGTATTTTCTGACTGTCAATCTCTCAATTTTCTTTTCTTAAAACACGGCTGTGTTTTAATTTTTGCAGATAATGAAAAAGTATAATCCATTGAGCAACTACTAATCACCTTAGATAAAGAAACCTTTTGTAATCATTCAACATCTCCTTACCTTATCTAAATTAAAGAAGAATCTTCAGGAGGCACATGTTTTCTATTTGAAGTGTGTTTTAATTTTCTTTTTAAAGTCTTCAGAAAAATGTATATACATTTAACTTCTTTTCTCCTTAAAATTGCTGGACAAGAAATTAAATCAGCAAAATTCTACCAATTAAATGTAAAGTCTCTACCCTATATTTCCTGGTTCAACAGACTCCAAAAAAAATCTGTCCTAAGACACCCTGTTCTGTCTTGCTATCAGTAGATAAGATTGTTTCTACCTCTGCATTCTCATTTTTTTCCTCTTTCTAAATAAAGGACAAGAAGCAAAGCATTTCTAACTTTTCTTCTCTTCATCCAGATGTCCTATTTAAACCTTGGCAACTGGACAGAAACATAAAACAGAATGGAAAAAAACTTTGAAAAATCCCTACATCTTCTTTTGTGTCTTGCCTTATGTACTATTTTAGGTTTTATTCCTATTTTCTTTTTTAAATGCTAATACCTAAAGTCCAAAGAAACCCTGCTCCATTATCCACCTGATGTGACTTTTGTACAGTCATTTTTTATATTCAGAAAACTAGTATTTCCATATTTTGCAGCCCATTCATGAAAAATACCATTACCAGTTCCTCATTTGTCTATCTTTGAAGTGGCTTCAGTTGAACAACTTGTTAGGACCTGAGGGACAGAAATGAACAGAAAGACGCCTTTTTATTTGCTTTGGTTCAGAAAACCAAATTTCATTGAATTGCAACTCCCAAAGTATTACAGTTGATAGCTGGACTATATCAGAAGTCACAGAAAACTACAAATTTGCAGTAAATGGATGGTTAGCACTTTTCAGTGTCACAAAGAAAAGTAGGAGAAGGATGGTCTTCCTTCAGAAATGCAAACACTAGCTTTTCAGGTATAGGTTTATATCCTCTCTATAGCAAATGCTGAAAAATACTGCCATAGTTGAGCTCATTCCATAGCTTGGAGTGCTAAACATCCACTAAATGCAAGCAACAAGCAGGTACTAATTTCAGCCCCTCAGGACTGAGAAGGTTTAAGCTTGCCAGTTTTTTAATCTTTTTTCTTTATTTCTTTTTTTTTCATTCAGCTGGTATCAAATGATTCAAACCAGAATGTGATGTAGCTTATTCAAATGTGTGCATGTTTTCCAGTAGCTTGGGTATGCAGTATTAATTTCCAAACAAAACATTCCATGTATATAGGATTTCATCGGGCTCAAAATGGCAAATTTGGATTTTTACTCTCTTCTGTTTCACTGTTTGCCTTTTTTATTATTGTTGTTGTTGTTGTTGTTGTTTGTTTGGATGTGGTTTTTCTGCTCTTGGTGGGGGTTGGGGGGTGTTGTCTACATGTCTAACATACATATTTCCTACTCATAGAATCAGGCAGTAATTTCATAATTAGTTTACTTATTAGTTGGGAAAGTCTAAGAAAGAGAATGTCTTCAATATCAGATATCATGAAATCTGATATTACATTTTGAGTCCCTCCCAGGGTCCCATTGCTGAGGGTGTATATAGATCAGTATACCGTAGACTGCAACAACTTGGGTGGTAACACAGTTACCACCATTGACAGGTGAGCTGCATTTCAATGTCTCTGTGTAGGCACCTAAGTCTTTCTAAATGCAATGGAATATGGAGTATTCCATATTCCCAAATTGTCTTTCAAAAAGTTTGTATGGCTCAGATAAAAAGAAAGCACATTGAGATTTGTTGATTTGGGGTTTTTTCCTTTTTTTTTCTTTTACTTCTAGGCATTGCTACACTAACATATTTTAGTGCGCTTGCATGAGCTAGGAGCACACAGCCATTTAGGACTGAAGCTTTGCAGCTTTTTAAACTGCAATAACTCCCTTATTCTGTAGTCTTATGTCTGTACCCAAAAGCTGGGTGCTGTTTAAACCTTCTCCAGTTGTTCTCTGTGCTTCTGGAGCATTCCAATTCTAGTGAGGTTTTCACAGCTCCATTCCTATGCTCAAAGTATTTCTCTTCATGTAATTTATTCCTGGCACCATTGGCTCTTCGTGATTATTCAGAGCCAAAAAGTCTTAAAAGAATTCTGCTTCCTCTAGTGCTTCACTTCGTACTGATCAGAAATGTTGAACATGATCCCCTGCACAAGAAAACATGCCATTTTTATGGGAGAAACATGAAAATGAGAACATTTTACCTACAAGATCTCCTGCGCAGCTGGAAAATAGGGTGTCATCATCTGTCACAAAAGACTGCCATAGATCTACAGACTGAGAAACAAATGCAGAAGGGTTTTATCAGGATAATTTTACATTTTGGATGGCTGTACAGAAGAACGTCTTGAGCTGAATAAGGAACTGCTGGATCATCTTCTCTCAGTAAGTGCTGAATAAATACATGTGAAATTTTTTCTTGGGAGTCCTAGAGGTGAATTTCTGGGGAAGCCGCGGCGAGCTGGTCCCCAAAGCATTTAGGGGAAGATTTTAAAAAGTATCTGGATGATCTTGATATTTCAAGTCATGGAAGGCCCTAATTCTCAGCATAGCGCTGGGGGGAATAAGGCAGACAGGTGTTCCTACTCGGAACCTGTTTTTTTTACAGTTGGGCAATTTGGAATGAGGGCCTCAGTGCGGGAGATCTGAAAGTACTGAACTGCAAGCCTATCCTTGTCACATCAAGACAGTTATTGTACCTTCCACTAGTTCACTCAGTTAACATTCATGTTCTTGGGAAAGGAAATATGCAGAGGGATATTTCTGGAAATTTGCCTGGTATAAACCACTTAGTAATAAGCCTACTTACAATGCATTAGATGACCGAGGCAATCCTCCTTTCATACAAGGACAAGACCCTGGAAAACAAAACTGTATCTACAAATAGGTAGTTGTGAGTCTAGGAGATTTTTATGTTCACGTATATATGAGACATGGACACAGTAAATTTTCAGGGTATGCTTGCCTGATGCTTTACTGAACCTTCAGGTTCTCCTCACTGTAGACCAACATTTTCATCCTTAACTGAGAGACATCTTATCCAGTCAAGGATAGCTATTTATAATTAATTAATTAATTATATAATTGCTATTTTCTATTCGACTTGCAATGAGGTAATGTGACCAGACGAGGTTATCTCCAAAGTGAAGGAAAACTTCTGTTCAAAAGAAATAGATACTAAAAAGGGAAAAAAAAATCTAGCATCCAAATTCACCAACTGCAAAAATGATAGCTTCGACCATGAGGAGTCAGGTATATCCTTTCTTTATTCTCAAAGCTAGACCAGAATCATCTGAACTGTCTTAAAGTTACCTCTGTGCTATCCCTTGTAGAGCATATATTCAGCAGATTCTATGTACAGACATGGATCAAATGAATATATCTTTTGAATTACTTTCTTCAGCTCTCATTTGGATTTATCAAAGATGGTAAATGTACAAGTGGAAAAATACACTTATTTTCAGGGACTTGTTTTGAAGAGATCTACTTCCTAAGTCAATATATCAGAGAGTAAGCTGTAATGCAAACCCCCCGTTGTATATTTTGAGATCTCAGGACTCACCGTCACCCAGAAGTGAGCCTTTTTTTGACATGATATAATAAGGCAGAAAAGTGTTTACATCAAAACCAGTGTTTTGATGGAGGAATTAAATGAAGACTCCAAAGAATACTCAAGTTCCAATGTTAATTGAAAGTAGAATCAGTAATATCAAAGTCAGATACTCCCTACACAGTTTTACATGAAAACCCACATCTTTCTAAATGTACCTAGAACCTGTCTCTTTTAACTGCAGATATGAGAGCTTAAAACTCACAACTTCTTGTGCTTTTATAGGTGTTGTAGGGGTATTTGTTTACTGTCATCATGAACTATGAACAATGAAGAAAACCCCATATGTACAAGAAATATAAAATTTAGACCAGATTTTAAACTCAAAAGAATTATGAACACTTTCCCCTGGTGATTAAAGTAATCCCTTCCAAGCAACCAAATTATGGATTAATGTCAGCATATCAAAATGAAGCCAATCTTTTCAAAGTAAAACTGTAGGGTACATTGCAAAGGGTTAGGCAGACAGCAGATTCTCCTTAGTAAAACTGGATGATTATGTAAAATGCAAATAAAAAAGAGTTTCCAGCACATATGGCAGCAGAATTTGAGAACTGGTGTCTGCAAGAGTGTGAGAAAAGTTGTTCCTCCTTTTAGCTGCTGGTTAGAAGGAAAAACAGTCCTGAAGAGTTTATTCATTGTCTTCCTGGAAATAAAAGTCCTTTATATAGAAGGCCTTTTCCTGCAATACAGGCCATACCTTCAAAAGAGTCTAAATTTTAATTTGTCTTTTATCTGCTTAATGGTTCATAAGCTTCTCTAAGCTTGTTTGTTTTAATCACAAGGAAATGAGGACAGACAGTTATCACAGCAAGGTGCACCCTTCAATATGACTGACTTATTAAAAATTATTAGTTGACTTTCCTATTATAAATTCGTATGTGAAACAACTGCAATCTTTTTGTATATTTGAAAAGGTTACAAAAAGAAATTTCATTGTTTTAGACATACAAATTCTAGACAATGATTCCTCATGAATTATTTGCTATGCTGTTTATAATTTGGATTTCCTAATCTCTTGTTTATCAGGTAATATAATTTTATTTCATTATTGGATATAAAAAACCTTGAGAAAGCATGAAGAACACAAAAAAGA
This sequence comes from Corvus cornix cornix, assembly GCF_000738735.6. Lineage (NCBI taxonomy): Eukaryota > Metazoa > Chordata > Aves > Passeriformes > Corvidae > Corvus > Corvus cornix. The sequence goes on from NC_046357.1 coordinate 60,395,830, forward strand.
AACACTTGTAGGAAATATATTTATTTATTTATATAAATATATAAATACTTTATATATTTAAATAAATATTTTTACACACTTAAACTCCAATTTCTGCAACAGTCTGTGATGACATTTTCTTTTGACAGACTAAACTGTTGTTCACGTCAACAATTTCGAAAAAAATTTAAATGATACAGTATTTTTTAAATTGTAGGGTCTTCTTGTACCTCAGCCTATGCCGATAAATACTTACTATCAGCACCATTATTTTCATTATTATTTTCTGCTGTTTGCTGCCTTGTTTTGTCCTAAGTATACAAGTATACAAGCATACAATTCAATTATAATACATAACATTTGCAAAAGAGGGAGTCAATGATTTCTTAAGCGTACATTCATATGAAAGGTTAACAATTGATTAGAGGCTGGTGTAAATCTCAAGAAGTAACTACAATTACAGTGTATATTAATTTAAGCCATTACTAATAAAAGAGAAAAACACTATGCTCTCAGAACTTTTAGAAATTTCCATTATTTTATTTTACTGTTATGGAATGAGTGTCTAATTTTATCATATTGCCATGGAACATGAGGATATTACCATATGTTTCTTTTTACGATAAAAGTGTAGGCAGATATTTAAGTATAGTTAAATGAACTAATTTATCTACAAGCTACTGGTATCCTTCTCTTTTAGCGTACTGATTTTAATTCAGTTCATACTTTCACCCACTGGCTTGCCAAAATACTATTTTCAATAAGGGATTATTTAGATATCTTTTTCTGTTCTGAATATTCATAACAGTCTTTAAAAGGTGAAATTGCTTTTTAACGTAAGGAACCACCCCAAGCTACTCCTTCTGCTCTGTGTTATTAGACCAGGTAAGAATGGAAGTACCTGATGCTTAACTAATAATGGACTAGCAACAGATAACCTTGGTCTGGACATGAAATGCTTAGATGGCTAAAAGAAAATAAAATATCACATAGCAGCAGGAAAGATGAAGCTATGCTACTTACTAATGATTTCTCAAATAAAAAGTACTCTTCTGATTACTAGAAAGCCAGTTCATATATACTGGTAAACATAACTAGTTTTCTGTCATAATTGGCTCCTAATAGCTGGGCCTCTCTTATGCTTCTTGCCTAGATTCTTCAAAAGTTAAACATTGTTACAGTAAACAATTAAGTCTTCAAAATAAAACCTATGGAAGCAGCCATTTTCATGTCAAAAAGCTTTTCTAGATAGTTATCCATTGTCAGCTTTGCCTCAGGATGGAAAACTAACGAACTAGTTGCTAATTACTTAAACCCGCTGGCTCCTTCTGAAGCAGTTTCACTAATGCACGATTTAAACACCACACTGTGCTGTTTGTCCTTTACAAAAGGTATCTGTTCCTTGCCATTGTGTCTGTTCCATGGTTTGGAAAACATCATGTAACTCTGCACTTAAAAGAAGGCATTACTGGTAACAGGAACCCAGTTCAAGATAAATTACTCATGAAGGAGGGGGCAGAGAGAAGGAATAAATGGGCTCCACATTTATTGAAAAGAATAACCTATTGCTCTAGAAATTTGCTTCTTGATCCTATTTTCTTTTCATATTGCTACCCAGTTGTTACGTGAGTTGTCATTGTGAAGAAGATAATTATTTAACTAGGAAGGGTCTTATAACTACAAAATCAGTGTCATTTTACCAACTTAGAGACTTTATAAGATTCTCTCTTTTACAAAAATCCCCATGTAAATGGAGGGGGAAAAAATACTATTTTTTTGGAAGCCTTTTGAAACCAACTATTTCTGCAAAGGCCCATGGTCACACTTCACTTTATCTTTTAGATGGGGAATAAATGCAATTGATCAAGAGTAATTGTACTTGTTAAGTGACTTTTATTTACAACAATAAAAAAAAGAACACCTGCAAAACCGTTTTTTTAAAGCTTGAGAAACATTAGGACTTTCTACCAAAGCATAGAATAAGTACAGTGTAACTTTTAAGACTAGCTGGAGTGAATATAAAACATTCATATTAAATATTTGATGAAAGAGTAGCATGAAAGAACTCCTTTTCTTTTTAATCCAAATAATTGGTGAAGTAATTTTAAATAGTGAATGAAATAATTTCATATTTGTGAACAAATATAAAACCTGACTTCTCAAATAGGCTAAAGACAATGAAAAATTGACTTATTTCAATCTTGCATAGGTAAATTGAACCTTGCACTATACTAACAGCCAAAACACTCAAGCTTATAGAAAGAATTTTCCAGAGAGCTCTATCCACCATCAGAGTTTTAAAAAGCTTTTTTTTAAATGTTACATGACAGTTTAGATAAGCTTTCATTTAGGAAAAGTATCATGCTCAACATTCTCATTTCTTTACTTCATGTCTTCTTAAAGAGATAAAGTAGATAAACATTTGTTGTGATTTGCTGGCATTATGTTTTGTCAAGATATAGTTCTGATTTAATCAACTTTTTCAAGGCACAGGAAAATATAACAAGCAATTATTTCCCTAAATACTATCCATTCTTCTTAAATGAAGCATTACTTCCCAAAACAAAACTGGATTAAAAAGACAGTGTTCATTATTTTTGTGTTTAATTATAGAGAGTATGCATGGATTTCCAAGCACACTCCACATCACACATGAGCTTCCAGATGCATTCTACATTTTACTGCCAATACAAAAAATGTCACATTTACAAGGCTTCCAAGGGAGCCAGGTAATCTTTCTTATGAAAGTAGGTAGTGAAATATTTTGAAAAATAATTACCTGTAAAACTGGATCACTTTCAGAGTCTTTCTGTGAGCTCCACTATCTTCTCCAGAATTCCTGGACTCAACCTAATCCATGAAGGCTAAATAATATCTTAGCCACAATACAGGTTTTAGGAGTTTTTCCTCCCTATGGACTTTTCACTTGCAGTAGTTTCTGAGTGTGACCCTTACTTAGCTTTCTCACCATTTGGTAGTGACAACTTTTGTATTACAACCTTATATGCTGGTCACCTCTCTATAGGCATTTTCCTCTTAGGAAATGCAAACTAAATGGTGTACTGAGCTTGCAAAACAAAATACTATGCTTTTTCTCTCAGCCTTCTAGGATAGAGCATTGTTCGCGCTACCTTTGACACAGGTTCCCCTGAGTTAAAATTCTAGCTTACTACAGCTGGAGTGTCTATAATGCTGTGCTTTTATCTGCCACCAAAGCATGTGTCCTGTACAGATGGAGGTATGCTGCTCATGATTTTGCTGTATGGCTAGCCAGAATAGAAAGAAGGGCATTTTCTGCTTTTTATCCAAATAATCAGAGGAATGAATGCAAAGGTCTTGTCAAGGTTATCATTCATTAGCATGAATAACAAGCAGTAAAATCTTAAAAGAAACAAGTAAAAGCCCACAGAAAATCCCAAACACTAAATGTAGATGTTTAGTCTTACAACTATGTTGCACCCCAAACTTTGAGTCAATTTATTGTAATGCCAATAGGGATTGAATTCAGTGGAGTGAAACATTATGAAGTCCACTTGAAATATGACAAGGAAAAAACCACATCAGCCTGATTAATTCACCTCTTAATGACTGAATGAGTGGCAAATTGTTAAGAACTTGGTGCAGCTAGCATCCAGTAGACACTGAAACAGCTCTTAGAGTCTTACAGGATTGCTCGCACACTTTGTCAAGACCATTTCTGCAGTGGCCCCTCACACTGTAACACAAACCTCACACATTTAGTTCAGCTCTGCAGAGAAATTAATCTTCCTCTAGACTGGTGCTAAGTGGGACCTGTGGTTTATATAAATAAGAACTCTGACTTCCTCCTCATTTTAAAATGGGTGAAGAAAATGGCAAAGACAATACAATGCATCCATGGTCCTGCTTTCCTCATTGTCATATGCATTACTCGGAAAAATCCTCAAATCTGGGCCCTGTGAGAGTGGAATCCAGGGTGGAAATTGCTAGTGCTTAGTGTGCTGGCTTTTCACTGTTCAGTGCTCTCTGGCACAGCCACTGGCTCAGTCATCGTGGAATAGAGCTTGAGCCCTAGTGGGGGAAAAGGAATGACAGTGCTTAACAACAGTTTTTCAGTCAGGTAGCACATGGTTTTGGGAAAGAAAAATCTGGAAATTCACTGGATTTGGGTTCTAGCCAATAATCTTGTTTCATTTTACAGAAGGAGGATTTTCCCTTACAAAAATCTTGATCTGTATTAATTTTTCCAAAATCTAAAGCACATTTATCCTAAATAAAACATTACTTATTAACTGCACAATTAATTAATTAATTTCCTTTTTTAAAACTGGTCTAATTATATAAGAACATAAATCCATACCTAAACTTTAAACTCAACACCTCATTTTTAATAGCAGCACCAGAATATGTAAAGCTCATATCCCTAACTCTAGGGGAAGAATATACTGCTAATGCTATTTAATGCATCTACTCTTAAAGAGAAACTGACCTATTTTTAAATTATACTTCCATTTGAGAATCAGAGCAAGAAATTTGGTATCTCCTCTGCAATTTTCTTGAGTCCATTTTAGATTTAAAAAGCAAACAGGAACATTGTATTTCTAAGCATATCTAGGTAACTTTCAATTTTTGCTCTGAATCTGTCATGTGTGAAGAATACTATTGGATGACAAACTCTCTCAGAGAAAACTGTTCATTTTTTTGCTATGGAGCCATTCTATTCTACACCATGTAAGTTATAGTCGTGGTTTTTGATCTCAGAAAATTGGGATCAACCAATAGGTGGAAGATAGGCATTATATAGTGTTACTAAGATTCTCTACTAACTCCTCCATCATCCAGTGCAATACTTGCAGACCATGTTGGTACACACAGATGTTTCTTCACAAAGGAAAAAAGATTAGTGCAAGTGAGGAATAGTAAAATATTTGTCTAATTCTCTTGTCTATAACCAACTTGTAGTTATTAGTATATATCTTAGTTTCAGCTGGCACTGAGTTTATTTTCTCCCTAGTAGTTGTGTCTCGGATATAAGAAGTGAACAGCAAATAGAAAATTTAGGGCTAGGAAATAATATTTATGCAACAAGTTTAGCTTAAGGAGACCATGCAAAATATTCACTTTCATGGAATCATCTTCTATGCTAACTATTTGGATTGTTTTGAGTAGATAGAATATTAAGATTCTGTATGAACAGGTGCTGCCTAGTAAACATTTTCAGCACTGATCTAAATAGACTGAATGGGACAAAAAATTCTCAGGGGCTAACAAAATTATCCCTATGCTATCATTCGCTCTGCATTTCATGGCTGTGGTAAGCACACTTTTGGAACTTCAGTGTGGCAGTGGTGGACCATATGAAATTGATTCACACCTTAAAGCTCAGTGAACGGTTCCAGGGAAATTACACACTTTATTACACTTAAGCACAGAGAGATGAGCAATAATGAAATGCTAATGTGTAGCAGCCATAGGGTACTGATTATTGACATAAATAGTAGTTCAAGAAAATGGCTTTTTTTTTTTTTTTATGACTGAGGAACAATCCATGTAATAAGTTTAGCCATCTCTTGATTAGAAAATAATGTAATAGGGTAGCATTAAAAAGAAGAAACATGTACATGTACATATATTAGAGATACAGAAAAGATCTGCTTAGAATATGGACAAAGGAAATATAACACTTCTCCATAAGGGAGATGTGAGCTACAAAAAAAGTGACAGAATTAATGTGAGTTGTCTTTGTTTATTCCAAATTATTTACATGTTAGACCTATATTAGGAAATGTTTTATTCTTGAATAAGGTCTGATACAATATGCATTTTGTTTACTTTCAGTTCATTTCATAGATGGCACTCTCAAGGCAGCTATCAAAAGCCTCTGAAATAGATAGCATTAAAATTTCTAAATGCACTCACATTTTACTTGAATTACAAATGACACCAAATTTGATATATAAAACAGATATGAAAACATGTTGGTAAATTTAGAATCTGGACACCTGAAGCTTTAAGGATGGAATTATAGAGATTGCAGGATTTAGACACAAAAATCCAAGCAGAGAAATACATCTAAGCTGTTCTAATCTCCTAAGGAATCTTGACAGAAATTTATGTTATATGTCTCCTTAATTCCTTTGTCATGCTAGAAGCCAGAAAAGGGGTGGGATTCTTCTCCATCCCCAGAACACCATGGTAAACAAAACTAATATATCACTATCTTAACATGACTTATGCAGCTGACATCTTTTTGGCAGTATGTGCTTGACTTCCCTTTCCTGGGTGCTACTCTCATTGTGCCCAGGCTCTGGGTGTACTGGCTGCAGACCTCTTAGCACTCTGAAACAGAAAAAAAAGCAGAAATGGAACTGAGTCAGTGGAAAACTCAAGAAAGTTTGGAAGCGTGTTCTTTGCTCTGGAAAATATACTGATAAAATATAATCAAATATCCTGACAGGATAGTATCATATTCTAATTTTAAGTCATATTTAATTCCCGAAGCCTGTTAATTATTGCAGCAATAAACTGTTTTAGCAAGTGTGAACAGAAGATCTAATCCTCAAGCACTGAAAATGATAGCTCTACAGAATTCATGAAACAAATATGTATTTTCCACAATGATTTGGTCATTATCCTTCCCCTTCTGTAATTCTGTTAACTTCTTTCTTTTTGTTTAGGAATCATGTTTTTCTCCTGACTCAACTTTAAATTATGAATGCCCTGGATTTTTTTCTCCTTCCTTTTGCATAGCACAAGCCAGCTTGTGTAGCTCTCCAGAGACTGCTGCAAAATTGTGTTTACAGACAAGACACCATTTTTGACTAAGTGATATCTCACATAGCCATATGATTTTGAATTTTTTTTGCTTCGTAGGAAAACAAGTCAACATTTTTCAGGCACCTAGAGTCCACTTTTCTTAAATACTTTGATATGCATCTACTTTTTAAAATAACATATTATATAGCTATGGTATAGATACAATTTTAACACTTTAATACATAAAAATATATTTAATAAGTATAAAATATTTTAATTGTTAATAATATCAAATAAAAATAATATAAAAGGGGAAGTTTGAGAGAAGCAGCCTTTAGGAAAAATTAATGTCTACAGTAATTAAGCAATGAAAGACAAGTGGGAAGCTTCAAAAATTATTTAAATAGCCATACATTGAAAAATGTTTGAAATATTTCATTGCTTCACAGACTTAGCTTGAAGTCAGATAGTATATAATGACTAGAGCAGAGACAGTTATCTAAAGTCTTGCTCAAAATTGTTGTCATAGTGGATAACGACATGGTTTGGGACTGAATATACATGAGCATTTTGGCGTTACATAGGAGAGTTCCTCTAAAAGGAAGCCATTATATTTGTTACCTTTTTTGTTACTTCAAAATACTTTTTAGTCGAGATTTCCTTCTTTGGGACAGAGCTATTTCAGTTAGGCAAACAAGTTCAAGCTTTCAGTGACAGTGCAGGATGCTTCGGCATCTTACAATGGACTTAATTGTCTTCTCAGAAGTGGTTACCAAAAGCCCAGTTTAGAGGTGCCCTTCTGATGGACTGGTTTTAACTCATTGTGCATTTTGATAAACAGGGAACAAAGGGAATTTTTCCTTCTCGTTTATTTTCCAAACCTGTGGGGTTCTTTAGTTGACTTTATTGATCATTCACAATGCATAGAAGGAAAATCTTTTTTTTTTCCTTTCTTTTTAAATTTTTAAGGTAACAGTTACACCAAAGAGCAGATGGGTCTTTTATTTATGCTACTTGAAAGTTGCTGGTTTTTGCAAGCGGTATGGGCTAGCTCACACCAGAGATATAGTCACTATTTCACAACTGGGTTACAGGTTTTTTTAATGAAGTTCAACTTCTGGTCATCAGAAGCAAGACAAGGAGTTAAGCAGTGTACCTCAGAAAATGTGCACTTTTGAAATGTAGTTCCTTTATCGGTACCATCAGAATCAGTTGCCAAAATTGCATATTACAGGTGCAGTGCACTTGCTGAAAGTATTGGATGAATTCCCATCAAAAGCTAGATCTCTGGATGTTCATGGTAAATGCTGTGTGTGCTCTGGTGCTTAAGGAACTCTATTAAAAATTCATGAATAGGTGATATTAGTTTATTACACATCCAAAGGTTTACAGAGTCTCCTGAAGACCCAGACAAATCATCTTTCTGCTCTCCTACAGACAGTCTGTTACCACACCTTAAAATAAAGCTTTTTAGAGGCAGAGGGAAAAGCCTCCAATTTAAATGCAGCAAGCTTTTGCTTGCTTGAGGCAATCAGAATGTGTTAGAGGGGATACTTCTTCCTTTTACAATGGTCCATTTTTACCCAAATTGACCCATTTAAGAAAATCTAAAATTGTCGCATAGGTTTGCTGAGATGCTGTCTATTTTCAGGGTAAGAAGGAAATGAGACTAGCTCTCATATTTAACCCAGAAAAAAAAAAAAAATAGAACACAACTGACTTTAAGATGGCTTCCTCGTCCTGCAGGCAGGCTGCCTCATGAAAGGACTCAGGATATAGTGGTCATATCAAGTGTTCATGCAAATTTGGAGACTGCTGTCACAGGAAGAAATAAGGCCAAACAAGAAGAGTTTCTCACTGGAAATTACAGACTCATATTGTGCACAGTCAGGGAGCAGAACAGAGTGGAAAAAAACCACCCTTAAGTATAATAATTTCTTCTGGGTAAGTAATCACTAGGTAAAATGAATGTCCCTTGCTTGGATTCCAAAACTTTGAGACGCCAGATTATTTTTCCACTTTCTCGTAGGAGAAGGTAGTTAGATGACGTTTTTTGTCCAGTCTCTGCCTAAATACATGTTCCTCCTTTAGTCTGCCCATGAAGCCAGTGGACGACAAACTTCCTTGTCATGTGACATTTTCTATGTTTACCAAACAGCAATCTGAACCTAATGAGGTTAATTTTTCCATTTTCAAGATACAATTAACAGATAATGCTTTTGTGATGGCATCTTTGATGTGCACATGTACCAGCACCATAAATTTTCTAAAATTACTGTGTTTTTCCCCTGTGGTCAGCATAAAATAACAAAGGACTCGAAGAGGTAAGACTTCATCTGAGAAAGCTGTGCAGCTAATCTAACAGTTAAGTCTGAAAAAGTAAAAAGGACAAACATTAAGAAAATGCCTACTTATGTACTTTATTATTTGACTTCATCTTCTCTGCTTTTTTTTTCAGCTGTGGTATGGGGAAAACTAGATTGGGCTCAGGCTGCTTCTCTGGGACACTAGGAGAAGTCTCTGCCAGTTTGTGAGTTTGTTCACCGTGACAAAAGAAAACTTCAAAAGGAATTAATGTTGATCCCACTTTGGAACAACCAAGGCTCCAGAGGAGAACCATTTACTGGAAAGAGCACTCCCAGATCTAGTTCCAAAATCATTAAGAGCTTAGATCATAGAGTGGTTCTTAAACTCCATTGCATGTTTTCCCTCCATATGTGTTTCTTAATTGCTAATCTCCTGAATCTTTTGAGGTAAGTGTATATGTTTCTCTACTCTTCCTCTTTTATATTTAATCTCATGCACTTCTGGAGTATCTGATCCATAAAAGTCATGTAATAAATACAGCCATTTCTATTTTATTGTGACCTCTCTTCTTTAAAATGTGTTTCAGATGGAATGTTTTAGTGTTTAAGACTAAACTCTTTTCCTATGCTTATGCTTTATTTCACAGTAGTCATACCATCTCCTACAATAGTAGAGAGCTCTTCCAAAGGCTTTCTGAAACTTATGAGATTCTCTGTTATAAATTATGGTTGTATTCTCCACAGAAAACTGAAGAATACTTTGCGCAAATAACGGCACAGAAGCTCTTGTATTTCTGCAGAGCTGCTGAAGGCTTCTTTCCCTCCCAGTTTGCCTGCTGCTGTCAATCTAAAATCAACTGGAGTCACCAGCTGTCATATACTCATGTCATATCTCCCTTGCTCCCTGCTTCAGTTGTGCTTTCTGGAGCATTTTAAATTTCTTAGTTTCAACTAATTTTTCAAAGAACTTGTTGAGTCTTGTAAGAGGGCTCCAGTATCTTATAGCTGCAAAAAAATTAATTTCTAATTAGCTAGCAGTTGAATATTCCCCTGTTAGAAATTGAAACCAATCATCTGCAGCTTTCAGTTTTATGTTACATATCTCAAATATAGAAAAGAGAATACTGCATTGTCATAACAAATGTCACTAATCACAGTTGTGGGCTTACACCAATATTTGCCTGTAAGTAGTTTAACAATGCACAACTGAGGAACACACTTTCTTTTTACCACCATTCTTCTGTTTTCCTCATCCTTACAGCTTGTCACTGTGTTTCCAAACAGAGCAGGAAGTTCATAAAAATGGTTGAATATTTGGCCATTTCCAATGTTAATGGAATATTTTTTTCATCTTCCCACTTCCTTACCTTCCCAGTTTCCCTCTCACTGCTTATGGTGCAGGTTTTTGTTTTTTCCTTCTTTTTTTTTTAAATTAGGGGACAGCCGGGATAGATGGAGAGGAAGGAAGGAAGGAAGAAAGGAAGGAAGGAAGGAAAGAAGGAAAGGGTCAGTGTTCTTTCATCTGTTATTGAATACTTAAAAAAGAGTAAATCCCTCAGAAAAATATAGCAACTGTATTACGGTTTTCAGTATGTAGTTTACTCGTCTGGACAGACTGTTCATCAGTTTTTCTGTAGCTTAACCTTTGTTGCACATGCCCACACAAAAATTTCAGCCATGTTCAGTTTCATAGTAAAAGGAGACAACCAAAAGAAATTTGGTTTTACATTAAAAATTTTGGATAAATTTCTTGGTATTCAAACAGCTCCAGGCCAATGTCCATAAAAAGAAAAATTCCAGTTTCTTGCAACCCACTGACTTTTGTGTTTTCTTTCACATAATCTGCATTCATAATGGGCCTGCTGAGAAGAAATAACAAGTGGCTATCCAGATAACATAAATATGGGAAAACATCACTCCAAGGATTTTGTTTTGATTATATAATTGATTCGATGCATTTCTTATTGTAAAATTATCCAAGACCTGTAATATATGCCTCTAGTACAATAGTTTGCTTTAGAGGCTTGAGTATTATTCATAGAAATGAATTCTTCAAAACAAGTCTTATGTCAGAAACATTTCATTAGAAGTGACATCTGTGCAGAGAAACTTAGATTTTTCTTGTTCTAGGACCTCGCTCCCAAAAGTTTCTGCTTGCCAAAGTGATAATAGAACTTGGAGTTCAAAGTGCTTTTGACTGAATGCCAGGTATTTTGAGACCCCTGCAGCTAACACATCGCTGCATGACAAATTATTTCCACTAACCCCTTTGGAGCAGTCTGTCAGTTTGCCTGTTAAGTTCCTAGTTACTGGGAGGTCTCTTGAAGATTTGAAGTGTAAGACAACATCCACAAAGACATCTGTGGACAATTACTGGATATTTTTGCACTTGTAAACCTTTTCTGTTAAGTGCTTCTGTTTGGAAATGGAGGAATTCTCTAATTTATGGAGTAGAAGTATCATTTATTCCTCTCAAGTTAGCATGTAATCACTGCTTCTCATTCACTGCTATGACTATGTTAAGTGCTACCAAGAAGCATTTGAACAGTATACCTTCTTGCTAGAATGCATTAGTTGTCCAGTGAGGGAAGATGGTTAGGAGGAAAAAAAAGAAAAAAAAAAAAATAGCACAAAAAGCCTCCTAACAAAACTCCTTTTATAACGGAAAGATTGAAGTATAGCTTTTTGTTCTGAAAGAAATATTAGAATATTCATTCTTATCATAGAAAATAATTTTTCATCTTCTGACATTATAAGTTTCATATTAAAGGTTCCCTTAATCATCCTTGAAAAAGAAAAAGAAATACCCAGCATGCACCACATGTTATTTTCTTAAAGTGATCTACGTTCTGAAGTTTCCCTGTAGGGCATGTTGGAAAATATTGGAGGGAATCAAGCTCAAAATATAATGAAGTATTATTTTTATCATGTAATTTCACATTTAATAGTGAATATCATCCATTTGATGAAAGACACCAGTGCTTGGGTTTTTTATGGTCTTGGCTTTTTAGGGAGGGTTTTATGGTGGGATTTTTTTTGGTTTTTGTTTTTTTTTTTTTATAACCAAAATTGCAGAGTCCATTTCCTTTCTCTCTTTTCCTATCAACAGGCATCAAAAAGCTTATGCTTTGTGGGAAGTGGACCATGAACACCTAGGACTTGGTGAAAGCTGAAATATGTAAACTTGGGCATTCCAAGTGTAGATAACACACAATTATTTACATTTACATTGCAACAGTCCAAGTTGTGCAAGAATGCTCTCACACTAAATCCATCAGTGTAATAATTCTGCAGCTTTCAAGTTCACAATTGGATAAGATTGCTGTCATTTGTAAAATAAAAATTTTTTACATTATTCCCTTCTGTTACAGAGAGCAGTAGGAATCACAGTAATTTCAAATTTGTTACTGTTTAAGAAGCAGGGTCATAAAGGGAAGTTTTGAGTTTCATATAAATGTGGAGAGATTTCTTGTCATACACAATGCCTATAGGAGTTTTAGACTTCCTGAAAACAATACCAAGCCCTTGTAGACTCTGCAGATTCATTCTGGAGTTAGCTGAGCATCAGAAACTGCTAGATTCCAATGAATGATAAGGTATATTCAGCTGTAACTGTATTTTCCTACCCAACAATGAGAATGAATTGCAGGAAATTGAAAGATGAAAAAATTGAATTGTAGGAAAATCAGAAGGAATTGGACAAACTTTGTGTGCCATCAATGTATGTGTGTCCTAAGCATCCAGTCATAGTAGAATACATTATTCAAAGATGTTGCAAGCTTCATTCTATTATTTCTAGTCCAAGCAGAGGTAAAAAGTATTTTAAATCTCAATTGGAAACCTCTTTTCAGAAGAGTGCTGGTTGATATTTTCTAGCATAAGCGTTTCACATAGATTGTATCCTTAAGCACAGGTTTTTATCAAAAACAATTTTGCACTATTTTCCAGAATAAGCATACTTTCTTCTATGGCATGTATATTTGCAAGAGTTACATGAACTGAAGCAAATTGTTGGACTTTATGTACCCACATAACAGATTTCCCTACAGCATAGATTACTTGAAAGCATCACACCTAGCTTTCCCTTTTTACATGGTTGCCATATGGAAGCTAGACAAATTTGCAGATGCTTTCCTTATCTTCATGGAACTCAGTAGACTATGCACAAACTACTGAACAAATAATCTTTTACCCTACAGTGAAAGCTGGTGTCAGCACTTCCATTATTTTAGCACAGTGTATGTTTGTTCTCTAAGATTAAATCCCGGTTTTTATTTATTCTTACAAATATTGTCCCCTGGGAACTGAGGACCAACAAGATCCTCACTGTTATCTAATCCAGGTACAGGGATGCTTTCTTTCCTGATCCTGATTTCTAATGCAAATCCACAGTAGCATATTCTGGAAATCTCCACAAAGACACAGGGAAAATAATAAAATTAATAAATAAATAAACTCCCAGTGTTCTTCTTCTTTCTCTTTGAGAATAAAAACAAAAGAAGAAATAACTACCGAACAGATGTTAGCCACACTACTTAATATGCTACAAGAAGGCGTGCTGATGTTTCAGTAATTGCAGACAGAGCTGAACCTGAATGGAATGAAGCAGACATTCAGCAGAAATGTTCAACTCCCACAGAAATAAACCTGTGGTGTAGACAGAAATATTAGACAAAGTTGGTTTGAAAACCACATTTTAATTATTAAAACTACTTTAACCAATGTATTCATGATCCAGAACTTTTGTCAGTCTCGGGTTTTGCACTCTCAGGACCATAATTATATTTACTCATGAATATAATGTAAAAACTTCTCACAGACTGTTCCAGACACAATCCTTTACCATGCAGTATATCTATATGGTAGTTTGCAGGAATGTATCAGGTGCTAACTTGAGCCAGTTGGGAAAAGGCAGCCTTTATTGAAGCTAGTAGATCGTCAAGTTATTCATCTTATCCATAGTGCCCTTTCTTGCCTTTAGGTCTCAAGAAAATGTAAATCAAAAGCTTTTTGAGTTATGGTTCCTGATGATTCACAAGGTAATCTTGCAAACACAGCAAGGAAATATACGATTTGCAAATTGCTTAAATGACATCTTTGCTATTACCTTAAATTATTGTTGCAGTAAATCCTGTTTTACAATATTTCAGCTTGATAATATTTTAAAACTCTACCTTTATCAAGATAAATACTGTACTTCTTATTTGCTTACTTATTTTTTCTTAAACTTTATGCCTGTTTAAGGACTGAATATTTTATCTCAAAATCACCTAAGGTTCATTTCTTTGTGCCAGCATCTATGTGTATTTAAACTAATTCTAAATCCTTAGCTAAAGCCAATTTTTATCCAGAATTACACTAGGATTTGCCTGAAAATTAACATTTTCAAATTGCTAAAGATTTCAGGTTCAGATTAACTTTGGATTAAGCACAATGTTGGCCTAGGTTTCTTAATGGCATTACATTCCCTTCCAATTCCTAAAAGCAAATAACAATTTATTAACTATTTCAGCCCTTGAACACATATTGTGAAGTAACATCGTCTGGTTTGTATGGGATATACTGAAGAGATCCAATTAATAGTACCATGTTATATTTAGTTTGGCAAAAAGGCAATCTAACTTCATGAAGAGATACCTCAATTTTCTATATTGAATGTAAGACACCTGCAAGGAACTCAGGTTATAAAAGGCTGAAACTGACCTTAGGCATCTCTGGATCTGCCTATAGTAACTTTAAAAAAGCATGCTTACTCAGGCAGTTGCCTTCAAGTAATTGTTACTTATTGTTGCTGGCATTGTTTTTTGTTTTTTGCCTAGAGAAACATCAGAAAGTGCAGTGGTAAGGAGAGTTCTTGCAAGATGAGAATGTGCTTTCAATGGATAGACGTCTTTAAAATAACACGGTTTTTATTATTTTTAGGGATTCCAGTAGTTTATATATTTGGTATGTGTAATACATATATATTTATTGACATTTAATATGCCATATGCATTTTAACTTTTATTATATTTATGCTTTTTAAATTATATTATATGCTTTTTATTATAATTTACATAAGAATCATATCTCAAACATTACTCAGCCCACCAGAAAAGGCTTACTACTCAGCAATTGCCTACATGTTTGGAGGCACCATTTTATGCCATTCTTTGTGTCCCTTGAATTAAAAATCTTCTGCAGAGATTTATAAAAGAACATATTATTTCCAAATAAAAAATTGCAATATCACCTAAAAGTTTTGGTATTACTGTGAAGGTTGCTTGGGTTTGTTTTTTGTTTGTTTTGTGTACATGTAGAATAAAAGCAATTAACCATTTAATCAGCAAATTTTGGGAAATAAAGCCCTTAGACCTTGTAATATTTATGAGCTACACATGTGTTTTGAAATTACAAACCCTATATTATCATTATTGGCTAATGAACTCCATGTATAACAACTTCTAATAGGATCCCAATCCAGACATATAACTCACATACTGGATTGAGAGAGCCCCTCAACATTCCAGATATAAGATACAGATTTCTTAGGTTAGTAAGTTATTTTCCAAAAGAAAATCAAGAAAAAAAGGAATTAAGATAGAATAAAAGCTCACATAATAAAATGAAACTGTGAAAGATTAGCTGTGTCTCTGTTTACAAATTTACTTTTTTTTAATGAGGCAAAAGGAAAATAAATAAAACTTAAAATAATATGAGGAAAAATCCCCTGAAATAGTTTCTAGCAATATCTTAGTTAAATAGACACATTTCAAGGAAATTTTTGTTCCAAGTTAA
The DNA here is from genome assembly GCF_000738735.6 of Corvus cornix cornix. Taxonomy (NCBI): domain Eukaryota; kingdom Metazoa; phylum Chordata; class Aves; order Passeriformes; family Corvidae; genus Corvus; species Corvus cornix. The sequence continues at coordinate 60,411,627 of NC_046357.1, forward strand.
AAAAAAACAAAACAAGAAAAACAAAAGAAAAGAAAAACCAGGGTGTTTTGTGTGCTTGTTTTGTGTAAAGAGCTCCAAGAGGGTTTGATACTAACACAAACCCTAATGACAACTATTTCGCAGTTGAAAAACTCTCTTACATCCAATTTTGAAAAATAATGTGCTGCTACAGATATTGCATGGCCAAAGTGCCCCTCTTTTGCAAAGATACCCAGGGAGCTTATTTCGCAATGCATTGACTGAAATTCAGGACTTTCTGGACAGGTCATACAGGGAAGGTACTACTCTGAAATAGTCTTTTTCCATGAAGCCAGATTTCTGTGGGCAGATGTTGGGAAAAGGGTACATGATTTTACCTTAGGAGTTAAGTAATATAATGAAATTAATTTACTCTTTCTGTCAACGTTTTAATACTGAAAGAGATCAGTTTCAAAGCCTTTTAATTAATCAGAAATATAGTTAGGGAAGGGCATGAAATGCATTGAAGATGATGGTTGTAAAGGAACAGGCTTGAAATCCCAGACTATGAGCACCGTTCCATCCAGTATCTAGGTGGGAGAAAGGTATTTTAATGAAAGCAAGATAAGGGATTTCTAAGGTCCTATCCATTTTGACCCTTCTCTCTCCCAAGTGTTCAAAGTATCATACTTATTTTACTGAACCTATTTGTTCTTCCTGTCCTTTCCTGAATTTTCTGTATTTAACACAGCATAAGACTGATCTTTCTCTTAAAATTTTAAACTTAATTAAAATCTGTGGAGGAAGATTATTCTCTAAGGGTCTCCCATGTGAAAAGGAAAGGTTAAAGGGTCATGGCTAGACATTGCCAACTAATTTAAAGAAACGAAATTGCTGAAGAGGCCAGGAAAATTCCTTCCATTGAGCCACTGATGTAAATATTTGGAATGTGACAGTGTCTATGTGATATTTCTAACCATAGCTGTAATGGTCACTAGTACCAGTTTTACCCTTTTGTTTATATCTATGTGTATATTCCAGGTGAGATCTATGTTCTGCTATCCTCACTAGTTTGCATTATATCTGCAATTCTGTATGATATTCATATCTGATAAGGCAGGGCTCTTTGAGACTCTGTACTGTACTACCAATGAAATTGAAACAATTGATAGAGTGGAAGGGTATCCTACATGGTTTCAACACAAAGAAGTATTTCCAGAAAGCAGGAACCCCTGGGAGGAGATGAAGTTTTCCACTTTCCCTTTCTGTTTCACTTCTGCTTCCTTTTTCCCTTCTCCTTCCCCTTTCCCTTCCCTTTACTCTTATCCTTCCCTTTCTTCCTTCTTCCTTCTTCCTTCTTCCTTCTTCCTTCCTCTTCATCTTATCTTTCCTCACTATTTCATGGTTTTCTGGTCTAGAGATGTGTTGAAGCACTAATTTGGTTTACTGATTGGCAGCTGTTCTCTGTGTGTGATGACTGAAATTTTCTCTTATGTACTTTAGTTCTCTGTTATAAAGCTATAAATCTTGGTTAAATTATGTTTTACAAAGTGCATGAGATATTTGAAATTCCGGAGAGGAAGACACCCTGCATATGCCAAAAGCCATAACTATCACGACTTAGCTCTTTCTGAATTCTCTGGATGACCACATTCATAGAAAGGTATTTGGGAATTTGTGCATCGCTGTTCCTAATTTCACTGTTGGTAACTTTGCATTAGTAAGATTTCAGTGGATACAGATCTCATACCATTAATTCTGGCTTTAGACGACATATCAGTAAACTCATAGTTACCAGAGTAGCTTAGCATCCATTCTTATTTGTATCACATGCTATAAAAGGAAAGTTTTGTTGAACTGAACAGTGACAGAAAACTGATGAAAATCTTACAGCCTACAAATTATATTCACCCATAAGATATTTCTACTTGGATTACATTGCTTTTTCAGCCATCCCTGAATTCTTCTGTTCTTGGATAGCTTGATTTTCAAGATCTTTCCAGTGGTCTGAGTAGTCCATTTTCAAACATGCTTGCCCTTATTGGTCAGATTTTAGGAATTCATATTATCTTGATGTCACTGTTTAGCATAGTTCGGGTTTTTAATTAAGGAGGGCTCCATCAGCCACAGAAGTGATTCTTTTACAAAGAGGTGCTTAGACCTTTTTCCTCTAGACCCGACAGAACAAATCAACTGGCTAATTTGAATACTGGCAACTTTTTAAAGCCACTTAAGAAGTTTGACACGCTTCTGTGATCCACATTTAAGAATGAACAAACCCTGGAAAAGCTCTCTTGCTTTGGGCTTTTGGACAGGTAACTTGGCGGCCTGCGGTGCGGCCCAGTGGGGCTGGGCCGGGCCTTGCTCGGCACGGCCCGGCCGGGTCGGCCACAGCACGTCTTGGCTGAGATCTCAGCCGCTTCTGCTCGCTGGACACCCGGCGCAGCACCCAAGTGCAAGCCAGGCCGGCCAGGAGACAGCAACCCTGAACCGTGTGGCCCTGTTCCATCCATGGTCCTGCTCCGTGCGGGCAGGTCAGCGGTGCGGCTTGTCCAGGCCGGCCCCTGCCTAGTGCAGCCAAAACTAATCTGAGGCCACTGCCCAGCAAGGATCATGTGACCAACAGCGATAAGCAAATTCCAGCTGCAAGGCCTGGATGAGATTGACTCTTTTAGTGCTGTAAGATTCCTTCAGAACAGATGAAGCCAGAACAGATTGAAGACATCAATCCTCTCCCGAATCAAAGGAAAGGGAAAAGTGAAGGCATGTAAAGAAAACACCATAGAGACACCAAAGTCAGTGAAGAGGGAAGAGCTGAAACCCAGAGAGGAGAAAGCAGAGAAGCTTCAAACCTAGAAGCTAAAATTCTGTTGTAAAGCTATGGTGATGAACTATGACACATCAGAGTACCTGCTGTAATTTCGTGAAAGCATGGGGCGTGGAGCATTCAAACTGCAATTTTGAGCAAAAGTACCTGTGCTGAAGCAAGCAAATGTTGAAGTAGCTGTGATTTGATGAGAAGATTGAACAGAGAGAGATGAAAGTGATGAAGACCCTTGTTCCCAGGGAAGAAGAAGACCTCTGTTCCTAGAGATGAAGATGCTCCCAGACATAGGTGAAGAGAACCTTTTTTCTGAACAGCTTATCCTTAAAATGGTACCTCAGTAGCTAAAGATTGAATGCTCAGAAGCAGTTGTGGGGAAAGCTGTAAGTCGGGGGAAGGGACTGTCACATGCGAGCAGAGAACCAACCCAGGCGGCTGTCTGGCTGTGACATTGAAGCCATGAGAGAACTGTTTCTTGTGGAGATGTCTCCATAGCATGAGCAAGAGAGACTCCTCTCCCTAAGTGAACCGAAAAAAGATTACTATAGAGGTGGTAATCTGACTGAAAGTCTCAAGGGTTGTCTTTTTACGTTGTCAGTAGGAGAAGGGAGAAAGGTGGGGGGAAGAGAAGTGTTCTGAAGGTTTAGTCTGACTCTTCCTTTTTTTATTTTAGTTCTGTTAATAAACTTCTTTATATTCTTTTAAGTTTTGTGCCTGCTTTGCTTTCTCCTAATTCTTATCTCACAGAAGGAAAATAAGGAAGTAATGGATTTCAAACCGAACCACTACACTTGACTATATTTCAATGATGCCTGTGTTGTTACCTTCAGGAAGGATCTTTGAGGGCTACCTGCTATGATTCATATCTCATAAAATTCTTCACTGGGCTGAAGTCCACTGTGAAAAAGACGCAAAACCAACACTTGAAATTCCTTCTGATGAGGAAATACTGTAAGCTGGGAAAAGCCAATGTAGTGCTTCATATCTCAAGCAAAAAGGCAAATTTTTGTCAGCCAAGGCAGAAGAGATTTAGAACCACATTTTTTCAGGAAGCAGCAGGGAGGGGTGCTCTTTGGGGGAAGCAGAGCCAAGGGCAACTCCAACACAGGGCAGGGCAGGCCAGGGCAGGGCAAGGGAGGGCAAGGCAGGAAACGACCCTAACAGGTGCAGTTCACCCTCAAGGGAAGAGAATGACCAGGCCAGTTCCCTCATGGTGGCCAGGACTGGCCAGGATTCTGATTGAGACCAGGAGGTCAAGTCAGGGAGTTGAATCTGTGAGTCACAATCTGCATCAGCACAGTATGTCACCTTGTGCTGGCACAGCTGCAAAGGCCCCTACAGAAGGTGGGGGAGTGGGGGCATTATTCATAGCCCTTTCTCACAGTTGTAACCCAGATCCAGGTAGCCTTGTCTTGTCAACGATGGCCTTAGGTGCAGGCAGTAAAACCCTTTTGATTTCTATGCATATGTGCACTGAGGGAGGTGACACGTCCTTTCAATAACTGTTAAACTTATCCCAGCAATGAATTAATCACATTGTTGTCATTGTCACTGAGCAAGGAATAAAACCCCTTCCAAGGATGACTCACCTCCACAGTTTCTTGAGAATAAAATCAAGGATTTGATCATCTTCTGAGATTGTACAGAATCTTGTAGTGGTATTGTCAGAAGATTTACACAGAAAGGCAGAAGGTAATTCTTGAAGGGATCTCAGTATGTTTAGTTGGTATGGCAATGTCATATTGAGCTTTGACTAGTGAAAAGTACCTGCCTGTCCTCACACCACTGTTATTGCCCATCTAGCACGTCTTTACCCCTTTTCCCCTTTCATTTCTACTTTTACTCTCTACCTTTTGTCTCTTTATCCATTCTTTCCCCCCAGGAAAATATAAAAAAACAATTCCTCACGCCCCATTTTCTTGAACACCTATCTTATTCTTAAGCCCTGATGTCTTAGCTTAAACTAGAAGCCAAACGTCATCAAAGAGCACATCAATTAAAATGTGACTAGCTAACCTTCAATTCAGTTTGGGCTTGCATCAAATCTGTGGTACTAACAAGAATACATGGGTATATTGAGAACAATTTATACATACCATGACTATGTCAGGGCTATTAACTTATCACATCTACCACTCAGGACTAGGTTGAACACAGGGTTGGAGTTGTTGGGTAGGAGTGAAGTGGAATGACTCAGTCAAAGCAATGTTGTAAGTTTACATCCTTCATAGCAATGAACTTGTTTGCAGGTATGAAAGAAGTGTTTGGTTTAAAACCCATTTTCTTTATAAAGCACTTATTTGTAAAGGGCTGCTTCTCTTTACTTTGAATCACAGTGATAAGTCTTGCCCCTAGTAACATCACTCACAATACAGTCACCATCTTATATCCATGCCATCCATTAGGTGAAATCCTGCTGGATAAAAGAAATAAAGCTGTTCAAGGAATAGATTTACTGTACACCAAGGCAATGAATTAAGAAGTCTCCAAACTCTCTAGTGTATTCTATATTTCCTGGCCATTTAGCACATCTCTTAGAAAACTAACAAGAAAAATCACTTTCTTCACCCCAACTTGTAAAGGCAAATTGAATCTAAAATAAAAATAGGATGCATAAATTCTTTTAAAAAATGCTGATGCAACATCTCTCTTCTGATTTTTTATCGTTTCACTGTCTTATAGCAAGCGAATGCATTCACTGAGAGTAGTTTATGGTGTTGTGCTTTCCCTGAATTTCTGTGCATGTCAAAAGAAGTACTATGCTAAAATTCTAGAGATGTAGATTCAGTTCCAGGCACTTTGACAGACTTCTTATGTGACCTTGTACAAAATGACATGGTGATAGATTTGATAAAGTACTCAGAATTTATCACTTAAGTTAGATTTTTCATAAGGTTTGGCTTACACTTTTGAGATACAGAATAAAGCAAGTGTCATTTTCTTCCTTGGGTGCTGAACTACTCTGAAAACCAGGCCATACATTTCACAGAGCAAGCCATTAGAGACTATCATCTTTGAGTGCTAACAGCCACAGAACCTGGTTTCTCAGAAATCTGGCCTTGGCCTTTAGCGCCTATCATTTTGTGCCACAACTTGCCGCTCAAAAAATGAGCTTCCTTTTCACTTTCCATCCCCCTTTTTCTTTTGAAGCCTGTGAGAATCTGTTTACAGCCAAATGCATTGGCTACACCTAGTACAATTCTTTCAGTTGTTGCCATTAGACACATTTTATTATCAATAATCAGGAAATTAGAAATCTGTGATTCTAAAAGAAATTCAATAGCACATATAAGCAGCTATCAAACACACAAACAGACTGCTCTAATTGAATGTATTGAATACTTCTAGCGAATACTTTAACCCAACACAAAACAGCGGAAATATATGTTGCCTTGTCAGAGAAACCTTGACTTTTAAAATTTATTGAATTTTAAGGAGGTCTGGTAGAGTCACATTTATATTTTCACTTAAAGACAAATTTACATTTAATATTGTAATGTTAGATAATTCTCTGTTGCATTTATTTCTGTTAAGTGTACTGCCTGAGGTTACTCTAGTGAGTGAAGTAGCAAGATTGTCCAAAATGTGTTTATGGTCCATTTCATTTTGTGAAATATTCATGGAACATGAATTCTAAATTAGAAACCATCAGTATCCACATTATAAACCTTCCTTTAGGATCTACATTTGAAATATTGGAGTTGTGGAGAAAAAAACTATCTTGCACATGAACCTCACACTGCAGCTATGTCAGTAAATTGCATGTTCTGAGCTGACTCTGATGTCATCTATTAAAGCCCTTGAAGTCAGGATTTTTGCAGAATTGTTCAACCCAGTCTGGTAAATCCCTAGAGTTTCTGTAGTTCTGTTATTCACCCTGTTCTTTATCTCCTATCTTACATTATTCAAATCGTATTTTTATCAGTCCAGTAGTTTATGAAAAAATAAAGAAAAGATTGAATTAACTCCTTGCTTAATTGCATACATGTTCATTATATTTACTAACATGTTAATTCACTTGAATTTGAGGGTGTTTTAAGGACTTTAAATGCATTAGACATTGAGGTCAACAACGGAAATAAGAACTTAGAATAGCCTGTGGCTGAATAATTAATCACATTAATTTTTTTTAAATTTTAGAATGCTTTGTTAGCATGTTGTGCTTGTCTTTCAAGTTCCTTTAAGCAGATACTGGTATAGTTTAAAATAGAATTCTGACTCAGCTGTGTGTGTGTACCATGATGTTCAGTACATGATGGTGAACTCTAGTAGTGAACCTCATAACTGAGTTAACTTTGATTTGTTTAATATTAGGTACCTAGAAATAAGTTATGTTGAACATTTTAAATTTGAACATTTGGATTCTGAACATTTTACATTTTCATGTAAAGTGAAATGGTTTTTGAATATTTTAAATTTTCAGGAAAAAATATTTTCACGAAGCATGGAAAAAAATCAAAGAAGAAATTTAGTGATGAGAATAGCTAGCAAAAGAAAGAATTACTTTCAACAATACTTGAAGAATACCTTACAGAAAGTCTTGAAATCAGCTAAAGATGTTTTGGAGAAGGGAGTGGATGGAAAAATTTGACCCTCTTGATTTTTAGTGCTGCTACATGCATCAGATGCTTAAGTTCTGTATTACTTAGTCCATGGTTTAATCATTGAATAACTGATTTTGAACTGTGCAACTTTATTTTTTGTTAAACTTCATATAATATGTCTTGGACAGGTGTACATTGGGTGAAAAACTTGCTGGTCCAGTGGGTTGTGGTGGATGGGCCTAAACACAGTTGGTAGCCATTGACTAGATTTGTTCCAGGGCTCAGTGTTGCAGCCGCTCCTCTTTAAAATCTATGTTGGTGGTTTAGGTGAGGGGATTGAGTGCATCCTCAGTAAGTTCACAGATGACACCAAGTTGGGTGACAGTGTTGATCTGATAGAAGATAGGAAGGGTCTACAGAGAAATCTTGTAAGAGTGCATTGATGAGCTGAGGCCAACTGCATGAGGTTCAACAAGGTCTTGCCTTTGGGTCATGACAATCCCAGGCAGTGCTACAGGCTTGGGTTAGAGTAGCTTGAGAGCTTCTCAGCAGAAAAGCACTTGTGCATGCTGATTGACAGCCAGCTGGATATGAACCATCAGTGTGCCCAGGTAGTGAAAAAGGCCAAAGGCATTTTGGCCTGTGTCAGCAATAGCGCAGCAAGCATGACCAGGAAAGTGATTGTACCCCTGTACCCGGCTATGAGGAACCAATTTAATTTGATTTAATTTGATCCTGCCCCAGCACCCACTCACCTCATGTCCGGCTGCCTGTCACTGCAGGAGGTCTGCTTGTGCAGCTGCGCCTCTCTGAGAGCTGTCCAGGCTCCCTGCTGGCAGGGAGCATGCACACATCACCTGCTGGGTGGATGCTGAGAGCACACTCCGAAGTTCTCTTTCTCCTCTCTCTCTCTCTCTCTATTCCCACCTCTATTCTCTTTTTCCTTCTTCTTCCTTCTCTTCTGTCTTTTCTGTTCTTCTTTACTAAGGCAACGCACCTTTTAGTTACCAATAAATGGTTCTCAAATACAGTATTTGCCTCATTTGTCTTAATTCCATCCTAGAACATCCATTTTAAAAGAACTCCCTGCTGTTCCCCCCAACGGAACATGATACTGGTGCTGGTGAAGCCACAGCTTGAGTAACGTCTTCACTTTTGAGCCTCTCATTACATGAAATACATTGAGGTGCTGGAGCATGTCCAGAGATCGCCAACAAAGCTGGTGAAAAGTCTAGAAAATATGTCCTATGAGAAGCAGAAAAAGGAGCAAAGGTTGTTTAATCTGGACAAAAGGAGGCTCAGGGGGGACCTTATAGCTGTTTATAATGACTTGAAAGGAGGCTGTAGTAAGGTGGAGGTCAGACTTTTCTGCCGTGTCTCAAGTGAAAGAACAAGTGGAAATGGCCTGAAGATGTGCCAGGGGAGGTTCAGATATTAGAAAACAAACATTTCACTAAAAGAGTGGTTAGCCATTGGAATAAGTTACCCAAGGAAGTGATAGAACCACAATCTCTGGATGTGTTCAAGCCTCTAGATGTGGGGTCTGGATGTGGCACTTGGGAATATGGTTTAGGGGTGATCATGGCGGTGCTGGGTTGATGGTTGCACTAAATGATCTTGAAGGTCTATTCGAATCTTAATGGTTCTGTGAATGTTCTGCAAGTAGTTGAGTGCATGTCTGCGATCTTTTCTGCTAAACAAGAAGTTTGAGACAGAAAGTGCCAAAAAAATTGCCTAATTTTTTTTTTTTTTCACTTGGTGTTATAGAAAAAAGTTGTTCGTACTTTCAAAGAAATCATTTAATTTTTAAGAGCTTGTTTGGTGTTCATTATAATACAAACACAGAGACTTGTGAAACTGGGGGAAGAAACAGGAGGTTTCGTTCCTTTCTCTGAGGAGATCTTAACTTCATCACAGCAAAGATTCCCAATCATGACTATATATGGGTCTCTGAGGTAGGGTGTTCTCAGTTACATCTGCTCATATTCTGTTTCGCTTTGCATGAATAATTAAATTGTGAACCAGGGAACAAAATCTGACTATCCCTGCTCCCAGATAAGAGTCCGAACTTCTAGGCTGGAGAATACTTCCTCCCTTTACATGCACACAAATATTTATATATGTAAAGCTATCTACAGAGAAAACTGAAAGGTCCAATCTTATTTCAAGGATTTGGGATACTTCCCAGGGAGGAAGAGGAAACTAGAAAAAGTTACTGACCCCTTCTTTAGCACAGCCCATATATATTGGATGGTGATAGAATGACTGTTATTGATCAAAGCCTCTCTTAGAGATTGTACATAAAGATACCTTCTCTGGGTTTTTGACTTTTTGTTGCTTGTTATAAATCATTTAGTAAATTATAAGGGTCCACACAACAAAAAACACTTAAAATACTTTTCTGAATGAGAGATTAGTCTGTGTATACCATGATCCTGTCAATATAGTCCTTCATGTGTTCTCTTGTTCCGTTTTGGGTCTGAACAGACATGTCTTTCACTTTGCTCAAGGGTCTTGATATTCATGAGCCAAATTAATTGAAGCTTTTCTTTCTAGCTGCCTTTTTAGATACAATCAATGGCCTAGCTATAGTAGATGAAGACTTGCATTTTCACTGAGTATTCATTTATTCTCTCATTTATCAACAGATACATTTTATTTAATATTATTTAATACACTTTCACACAATATTCAGCATTACTGGTATAAGTACAAAATAAATGAACTGACCAAAACCCCCTTTCTGCAGGTATGTTTTATGTTCCCTAATAAAGTTTATGTTTATCATTTTCATGGGTCATATTAATACTTTACAAAATATATTTTGTTCCACAGATGAAAGATGCATTAGTAAAGGTAAAGAGAGTTTTCTCATACGAGTTCATTAGAATGAAAATGGAAACTGTGTTAGGAAAATAAAATATCTAGGCTGTGAAATAAATTAGGGACTTCATTAAAAAAAAGTTTTGTCAAAAAAGATCACTGGAAATAAACTTTTTCTTATGTATTCTATTTGGTGAATTAAGTCTATTGCTGGAAGCACTTTACAAAATATTTTCCACCCCGAGTTACAACCCATGTGTCAGAATACAAGAAGTGCTTTCTGTTCTTCTCTCACAGAAGCTCTGTTCAGACAGCGTGAAAGGGTTTCCAATGCTCATTGAACCTCTTTTGAAATGGAAGCTTTTAGTTAGTAATAGGACTTTGGGCTTTTCTTTTTCTCACTGAAGACATATAACGCTTAAAACACACCTGGCGAAGTAATAATCTGGTTACAGAAATAAATAGACCCTACTTCAGAGTTGAGCCTTTAAGAAATCTTTATTGCATATGACACTGGAGTGTCAGATGTTTACTACTGGTAAAGAAATAAACACTTTTTGACAACCTACAAGTGATAGGAAGAAAAGGCGGAGGCCAGAGTGTGCTTTAAATAATTCAAAATCTAATTTGTAAAAACAAAAAAAAGCTAAAAGGACAAACTTGAGAAATTATATTGCACAACAAAATACGTCTCTTTCAGGATAATATAGTCATTTACTTAGGAGGCACTTATGGTACAATAGAAGCATTTTACTTAAATATGTCATCTACTGATTTTTGTTACAATTCTACCACATAATTGTGAATTCTTGTATAGATGTTTCAAAAAAGTTTTCAGCAAATAAGAAATTAACTCTTGAATCATGCTAAGGTGTCATACTTGTCTTGTTTGTAAATAAATGTGTCTGCACAATGTGGTTTGGGTGGGGTTTTGGGTTGTGTTTGTTTTTTTTTAATTTGGGAACTTCATGTGAAAGAAATCTCTAATTTATAATAATTATTTAATTAATTCTACAAAATTAAACCTTGAAGAGCATTGCAGTACAGAAGATATTCAATCATTCCAAAGAATAAAATAATTACAAACAGCCTGCTCATGGTGTGTATCTTTTACACTTAAAAAAGGATAGAAATAAGCACCAAAATTTGTTTGTTGTTCATGGGTTTATTTTTATGTTTTATCTGTGTCAAGCAGATTGTTAACCAAGAGTCATTTTCCAGGTGATTTCTGTAGTCTATAAAGGGGACCATTTTTCCCCCTCAGCTTTCAGTATTTTCAAAACCCCAGAGTAATCTGTTCCTTCCAAAGAAATATTCCTTTCAAATGACTGATGAATGGCGGCATCCATCAGCTTGTAAGTAATTGACAACTGGACATTTTAACAGAAGGAATGCATAAAGCAGCACTATAGAAGAGCTGAACAATTCAGCATTTTTTGCCACTAGTGATAATTAGATGTTACAGCTCAGTGGTGTGGTGAATTGTTCAGCTCCAAAAGGTATTTCACCAATACAATAATTCCAGATGCGTATCTGTCATGTGTCCAAATCATTATCTGCACTTCTCCCTCTAGAAAGGAGCAACAGCAGAAATAAACCAGGGAAGAACCAACAGAATGAACTCAAGAGATTAGGATTCATTTGCATTTCAGGTGGATTGCCAGAGAAATAAATTTTTCTAAATCCTATATTCTTGATCTTGAGATTGTAGTGCTCTTCTCATAAATGGGAGAAGAGTGGTCTTGCCTATTCTTTCAGCAGAAACACAGCATGATTTTTCTTGAAATGCAGTATGCAGTGAACTATAAATTGACTGTATCTCTGTGTCTGTTGGGTGAAATTTTTAAGTATTATGTGAAGGAGAAATCATTTTGAGTATGAGCTACCCAACTACGTCAGTTAAAAACCTAAGAGTAGAAGTATATTAAGACTATTAGAGCTAACCATATAGCCTCTGTCTGACCAAGAACAAATATTCAGATGATTTTCCATCAAGTATGTAAATTAATGCATTGTTTTATTCCCTATTTTTGAGAGTATTTATGAGTGTAGCAGAAATAATAAAGATACTGATTTCTTATAGAAGACTTCTGTGTTTGCTGTGAAAATTATCATGCAGATTTAGAGAAATCATTGAAACGTCACATTATTATAATCTATGTAATTTCAGAGAGTGTTAAAACACCAAAACCATTTATGTCCCTTACAAAATTTGCAGATTCCACCAAATCTCAGCTGCTTCTAGAGCAAGAAACAGTAGGTTCATGTATAAAACAGTAATATCAGTTTCTTGGGACCTGGAGTGGTAACAGATTTTGTTTCAGGATGAAGAAAAAGTTTTTTAAGAAGACGTTCAATTTTCTGAGTTATTTCACGATTTATTATTTATTATTTATTATGTGAAACAGAAATTGTGAGGTACAATTCCTTATTGGGTGTGATTCAATAGTTCATTGTGAAAAATAAAAGCTTTCTATAGATTATTTTAATACCTTTCAGAAATCACTCTTTTTCATGGCCATGTATTTTGTTTCTGATTATTCAGGGAGGTTCTTGAGCTCATGGTTCAAGAATCATAGAATGGTTTGGGTTGGAAGGGACCTCTAAGGTTCCAATCTCCCTGCCACAGAGAGGGACATCTTTCACAAGAACAGGTTGTTCAAGGCCCATCCAATCTGGCCTTGAACACTTCCAGCTTCCCGGAGCAAACTGTTCCAGTGCCTCACCACACTTACTGTAAAAAAATTCTTCTTTATATCTGATCTAAATCAACTCCTTTTCATTTTAAAACCATTACCCCTAGATCTGTTATTACAGGGACTGGTAAAAAGACACTCCCCATCATTCTCGTAAGCTCCCTTTTTATATTGAAAGGCCACACTTCCTTTGTATAATCAAGGTTTGAACAACTTTAACTCTCTCATCCTTTATGCACAGGACAATTAGTCCAGCCTTTTGACCATTTTCAAGGCCCTCATCTGAGCCCTCTCTGACACATTCATGTTTTTCGGTGCTGAGAGCCCCAGAGCTGGATGCAGTAGTCCAGGTGAGGTCTTAGCAGTGCGGAGTAAAGGAGGAAAATCATCTCCCTCAACCTACTGGCTACACTTCTTTTGCTGCAACCCAAGATACTGTTGGCTTTCTGGGCTGCAAATACACTTTGCTGCCTCATGTCCAATTGTTCCTCTGTCAGTATCTCCAAGTCCTTCTCCACAGGGCTGCTCACAATCCATTCATACCCCAGGCTTTCCTGATACTGGGGATTGTCTCAACCCATGTGCAAGACCTTTCACTTGACCTTGCTCAGCTATCAAGTTGTTCACCCACTTCTCAAGTCTGTCAAGGTCCCTCTGCATATCATCCCTTCCCTCTAGTACATCAACTGCCTTCATCTTGGTGTAATCCATAAACTTGCTGAGAATGCAAATAATCTCACTGTTTATGTCATTAATAAAGACATTGAAGAGCACTGGCCTCAGTACAGACCCCTGAGGGGCACCATATGTCACTGATCTCAATTTGGACATTGAGACATAGACTGCAACACTTTGGGCAGGGCCATCCCATCAATTTCTTATCCATCTAACAGGTCATCCATCAAACCCATATCTCTCCAACGTAATAACAAAATGTGGGTGGCATCATTTCAAGTCCAGATAGAGGATATCATTAGCTCTTTCCTTACACACCAGCTCTGTCATTCTGCATAGAAGGCCACCAGCTTACTCAGATATGATTTGCCTTGTTGAACCCATGTTTGCTGTTTCTAATCACATCTCTGCCTTTCATGTGCTTTGCCTGGCTTCCAGGCAGGTCTGTTCCATGATGTTATGAAGCATGGAGGTGAGGCTGACTAATCAGTAGTTTCCAAGGTCCCTTTCTATATCCTTTATAATAATGGATGTTGTCTTCTCTTTTCCAGGCATTGGGAATTCATCTGATTCCCATGACTTTTCAAATACAGTGGAACATTCTTCTTCAGTAAAACTTTCTAAATTTCTGATGCTCATTCATGGCATCAGTATTGGAAACCTAAAGGTAATTATGTACTGACTCTTCACAGAAAGAGTACCTGTAAGTGTAACTGGAATACACACTACTTCTCCAAGTACATGTCCAAACATACTACTACAGCAGTAGGTAGCTGTGCAAATGTTGTACACGGTATCCCTGTTCTTCATCTCCCTACAAGGCAGCTGCATACTTGCAGGAAGAGGTGGGTTGTAAAGCTATTTTTGCCATTCTTGTTGAGATATGGGTAGACAGAGCCAACAGGACTAAGAAGAGCAACTTATTCTTGAAATTAAGGTTTCTGCGATTCATGATAATATTTATCCTGTATTTTGTAGATTGAGGTTAAGAAAACGGTCATCTGAATCATACTTTTTTCCTATTTTCTCATTTGGATGAAACACTAGAAAGTGAAGAGGTAAAGAACAGATTTGTTGTTGCTACAGGCTATCTTCTATGCACCACCAATAGAGGCTAAAAAATATTTTAAAAGTTAAAAAAAGTTTCAGTTTCTCAGAATTCAAAATGTGTTGTGAATGCTACTTTTCCATTTTTCAGAATATTCTTGTCTTTAGTAGGCCCCTTTGGAACAGCTTAGATCTCCAGGTTAAAAGTTTCATGGAAATGTATGATTTTAGGTTAATTTTTTCCGGAATGTCAGTTCAAGGTTCAATTACACTCTTGAGGAATGACTAAGTATTTCAATTCACCCTGGTGGGCTTGCTTTTGTGCCATGTTTTATGTTACAAATAAATTCAGGTGGAAATTGTCATATGAAATTTTTAACAGAAAAGTTACTTGGAAATCTTCTTCCAAGAAAAATATTACTACTTTTGCACAAAAGTTTTTCTGAATTTAGAAAGATGTGTCTTACATTAAATAGCAACAAAACAAGAACCCTCAAAAATATTTTCCTTGTTTCGCTGTTGTACTTTTGCATTTATTTGTTTGACTACATTTATTAGGGCTCAAGATTCAGTACTGACACTGGTGTTTGTGTAGTTACTAGCTGAGCATGGGCTCAATCACAAGGTCATACCACATTTCTTGTAAACTTTCTAAATATTGTTAATAATAGATAAGAAATGTGTTTGGTGCTAATCTTGTATGTCTTTTATTTTTTCTTAAAGAACACAAAGACATTAGTCTTCTGTCTTTGCAAACATAGATACTTGCAAAGGATACCTGCAAAGATAGCAAATACATAGTAACAAAGGGAAGTCTCACAACCTCTGAAGTTAAATTTATGCTTTCAGTCTGAACATTTCTCTTCGATGAATTTCTTCATTTCTCACATAAATCCAGTGACACTGAAATAGTCCAAAGCATTTTAGACAAAATGTGCAGAAGTGGAACTAAGGACTGTGTACTTATTAAACTAATGAATGATTCAGGCAATAAGAAACTAAATGTCAAAGGCTTTACTACAGATTAAAGAGCAGGTCTGCCTCTCAATAATAGCAACCTAGTTATGAGTAAGGTTCTGATGTATTGTGGAAAAGCAAAACTATTTCAGACTAACTTTCTTCAATAACTGTGTTCTCTTTTTGGCTATACAGAGTAAGATTTTAGTACAGGAAATCTGATCCATGTAGATTACATCATTCAAAACCCATACTAGCACACAGTCACTTTACTCAAGTGATTGATCTCTAGCATTCTGCCACTTGGCCAGTTTCTACAGACCTGTTACTGGGAAAACATCTGTGCTAGCTCTTTTCACCTGCATCAGCATATGTTGGGCAATGAAGCACAAAATTTGCAAATAGTTTCCTTAATTTTAATACACCATTGTAAACTACACTCTGCTTTTATCATCTTTCTTTTCTCTGTCCCACCCCATGTAAGTATTCGGTTGCATTCCATAGCTCAAATTGAGAGGAGAAAAATGAAAACCAAATATTTAACTTTGAGCAATTGTTCTCCATTACTAAGATTGTCTGGAAGAATATATGAATATATAAAGTTGGCTTAAACCTCAGCAGGAAAAATGTCCTGTATACAGACAGTGTAATTAGTTTCTTGAAGCCTTGCCTCTAGCTTTATACTTGATCAGTTATTTCTTCAGTGAAGTAATATTCTGCATGGTTAGACAAGGTCTTTAAAGCAATTACAAAAGGTTAATTGTACCAAATTAGCATATCTAATATGATACTAATGTCACAATATGTGGTGAATAACAGTAGTTTTATCCACCATATGTATTTAATTGCCATATCTATTTGTCTAAGTATTTCTGAACACAACCCCCTGAATATCTGCAGCTGAATAGTTTAATTTTTTGTAATCAGTATTTTCTTCCAGTAAATTGTGAATATTCAGTTTCTTTCTATACTGTGCAAACCTTAACACAACTGTTAATCTGCAACTTTATTTCTACAACAAAATAGTACAGGTGATTTGGCCATTACAACTTTGCATCTCTTGAATATACATTTTTTAAAAAATGCAGCTGACTTGCTAATTAATTTCAGAGATGGCACTAGGTAGGCTCAATAACCTAAATTTCACAATGTTTAAGATGGAACATTTAAGCATCCTTTAGCATGTGCTTGCTCTTTTTTATTTTTTTAATCTTAGTCTGAGAAAAAGACATGACAGTTTATTAGAAGATATTGTACGGGAAAAATCCTAAGATTTTCTTTCTGTTATATTAAGCTAGTCCACTGATGATATCCCCAGTGATAGGCATGGCCAAAAGGGGAAGTGTGAGCTAGATGTGAGCAGGAAACAATAGTGAAACACAAACCAAGGTTTTGTTTTGCAAAACTATGTTAGTCGTATGGCAATGCTAGCTTACCACAAAAGTTTCTGTCTATGATTTTCACCATATTTTGAAGGATGGTGAAAAAGTCAAAATGTAATATTATTTTTGAACACTAAAAACTATTAGGAGGTGAAGGGAAGGAGACAATGACAGTGGTCTTTAACTGGGAAAAAAAGAGCTTTCAGAATTTGTTTTCACAAATATCTTTGGTGGTAGAGGGGAGAAACCTAGATGAAGTAAGTTCAGATCAAGTGGAACACAACTGAAAACCAGAGAATTAAAAGCTAATTAAAAAAAAAAAAAGAAAATTAAAGACTATAGATGGGAAGATGATGTTTGGAATAAGATCAGAGGAGTTACAGAAAACAGAGAAGGCGGGAAAATGAATGATATTTTCCTTTAAGTGAATTTTGATTTAACAGATGCTTAAAAGGACAAAATAAAGATTGCAAAGAATTGTTTTCAGAATATAATGAATCATGTAATGAAAACAGAAGAGTATTCTCATAACTTTTGAGAAGCACACTTTGTAGCTCATGACAGGTGCAGGTGTGTTGATGATATTTGACATGTAGTGTCAACATGAATGCACTCCTATCAGTAGCACTTTAAAATGCCTCTATTTTCACAAGGAAAATGAGGGCTAATAAGTCACCAGCAACTGTTAACAATGACAGTTGTGATCCAAAGAGTCACTGGACTTTTTTGACAGTTCTGTTGCCTGACTCTATACTGAGCAGACTGAGAGAGCCATAAGGATGCCTAGATCCTCATGATTTGTGGCTGCTGGAAAGGCACCAACACAAAAACAATCCCATAGAAATTGCAAGTTTAAACAAGAGCTTCTACAAATGAGATTTTTTGATGGATTTTCACCTGCAACAAATTGTGTTTAAACCCACTCTGTGTCTTTAGTTATTTAAAATATAGATTACATGTTTTAGATGAAGGTACTTACTGTGAAATTCAATGTGATTTTTTAACTATATTGCATAGTAGTAGTGGTAGAGGGCAGAAGAGTGAGGGGCAGTGGGAACAAGTTGAAACAAGACACTCATGCTGGATATGAGGAAAAAATTGCACAATGAAGAAATGTCCCTTCCAGCCTTATCTATCAAATGTCTGTGCAGACATTTTAAACTAATCTTTGTAAATTTTAAGGTTGTCATTATAATCGTACACTTTTAATCACATTTTCTGAAAAAGTTTAACACTTACTCTTCGAAGCCAGTTTATATAAAAATGGAAATTACTTACATGTCTAAAAAAAGAAACTTAATGAAATTCAAAAGTACTGATCTATTCATGAATTTTTACTTTCATAAACAATATTTAATGAAATTAATTAATTTTATCCTATATTTATTCTGTTTAAATCCACTTAAAAATAGGTAAACATGCTTACACTCTCTCTTTTCTCATAAAAGGAGTAACTTTGTCTAAATTGAGGTTTAAAGCACTAACAAACCTGTGTCTTTTGAGTTTTAGAATATTATAACCAAATTGGTGAGATATGTATGTGACAGGTTGACAATAGCATGAATGATGAACTACTGGGTGGATGAAAAGGTCTGTGGTTAGTTCAAGTTGAAAGAAAGAGTTAATATGCAGGAAGGCAGGATTGCAGGGGTCCTGGACAGGCTAGAGAAGTGGACTGACAGGAACCTTACAAAAATTTCACCACAGTCATAGAGTGGGTAGGAAGGGATCTTCAGGGGTCACCCCAGCCCCGACTTGCAGCAGGTCCAATGACAGCAGGTGGCTTATGGTTATGATCAGTGCATCCCTAAATATTGCCATTTTTAATCACCCCCACAGTTCCCTTTCAATAGGAAATTCAGCCAGAATTTCCCATGTTCCAGTTTTTGTTTACTTGTATGTTTGATCATGATTGTTGGTACTGTTGTGATGGGGTAGATTAGTATCTTTTTTTCGTTTATTTTTTTCCAAGAAGATTTCACAGCTGTACATAGTTTGAACTGTGGCAGTAATACTACTCTTGATATACACAACCACAAGAGCCTCTGAATGTAATAACAAGTCAATGCTAAAGGAAAGCATGGAGTATTGTTAGGATATTGCCTCCAGCATCTAATGCCCTAGGAATTCATTTATAATTGGAATCCACTCCATCACTTATGTTTTAGTGTTTATTAGGAACTTGAAGATCAATTCATCAAATGCAGACTGCTGCTGCAAATAAAGGAGGACACTGCTCGAGGTTCTCTGCTTTATTATAGTGGGACATCAGCACTTAAATGCTTGCAATATAATCTGAGCCTTGTAATTAGTAATCATTCATTACAACCTGAAAACACCACATAGAGCATTTACAGCCCCACAGGACTTAATTCTTAACTGCATCTAGTGTTGTTTTATGATTCCAATAACTAAAATCTATTGACTGTGATTTTATTATGGTTTGTAAGGGAAGAAATTGAATGTCTCTTCCATTTTCCTCTAGCCTCAGGCAATTGCTGTCTGTTTTATTTTCTGTTACCATTAAAACTGAAAATCTGGAGAGAATTACATTTCTTTGTATTAGATGGCTGATGGAAATTAGCAATGTGCAAGGAATTGATGATACTAAATTAACATATTTAATCTTGAGTATCAAGCTGTAGTGCCCTGTTCATTAATATACTTAAAACCATATGGTTGCTTTTGTTTTTGGTGTCAGTTTAGCTGGGTGGGCAATGCTTAGGCACAACATAAGATACACTTATTGATTCTTAAAAGGTCTTCATTCACACTTGAGCCAAAGCAGCTGGTTGAGGGCTAAAGAGCATTCAAGTCACCCAAATCTCTAGATATTGCTTTCTGCTGTACCATCTGTATCCTATTAAATATTCTTGACTTTTGCCAAGTTTGGCCAATTTATATGTTAAATCGGTTGCTGAAAACAGGATCAAGATTCTTGTGCAAGGAAAAAAACCCCAGTATTAAATTGCAAACTCTTATACATTAATCATTTGTTTTGGAAAAATCCAATTCAAGTTCTTCTGCACAAATAATGGCAGTAAGATGTCAGATTTCTTAGTCTCTGAGACAAAAATAGGAGGGCAAGTGTAATTTCAACACATTTTATTCCCAGAGAAGGGTATCATCTTCAGACCTAAGAGAGGATGTCATCCAATTTCTTGTTAGAAGAGCTAAAAACTACCAGTCCTGTGAAGCAACTGTTGAATCACTTGCATATACTTTTTCATCCAATATATGTTATAACCAAATAAGTCCGAAACTGTTTAGCAAATGATATTTCAGTGCCTTATAATCAACTAAGTATTGAAGTAATCCTGAGTTTCATACATTTAGCGTTACTACTTGATGGTGATAATCTTTATGCAAGCCAGTATTTTAGTCTTCTACTAGTTTAATTTATTGAATTAGGAGGTCAAAAATCTCATCTCTGGATAGGATATTTTTCCCATAAACTGAACACAAGGTGCATTTTTGCACCATGTATTGATTTTGTGTCAGCCATCTCATTGCAGAAGTTGGAATTTGACCATCTCACTAAAATCTACTGAATGCACTAAAAGTGCTTTTTTTTTTTTTTTTTTTTTTTTTTTTGAGGGGGTTGTTGCTCTTGTCTTTATAAGGATCTGTTCATTCCTGGAAAAATGAGATTTTTAAAAAAAATCTTAAAATTCACTGTATCTGATTTTGTATCCCTTTGCTATTCCTCTATCCAATTTTACTTTTTACGCATTTTAAGTTCTGCCATCTCAGACATTTACATGCTCACTGCAGGATTTGTATATATATTGCCAGCAGTAAGATCTTGCCAAATTCCTCATAAAATAGTTTCAGAGTCCCATTCTTCTCCCTCAGTGCAGTAATACCACAAAGCATAATTTTTTTGCCATTTCTCATTCTTATCTTGAATGAATGTGCATTCATTTCAATGAGAATGCTTCCCTGCTGAGATTTCATGATATGACAATGTAGCCTAACTTCAATGTTAAGTCAGTTACTCAAAAAACTAACTGAATTAAATAACAATTTAGATAATTTCTAATACATGCAAGGGTGTCAAAAATAATTATGCACAGTCTTGCCTCTCTGGTTCTCTATTTTACCTGTGAAACTATGAGAAACAGAACACTCAGGTCTAGAAATTGCAGCTACCGTTAATTCACTTTTAAATAAAATTTCAAATTGATTCACTTAAATACTTCTTTATTTGTAACTACTTCTCTTCCCCTCCTCCACCCCAGGAATACAAAAGCTTTGTAAAGGGGAATAGATTGTCATGTTTATTGAAAAAGGGGTAAAAATACAATATTCTTTTCCGTAATGAAGTTTCACAAACTCTTCCTAAATCTGCGTATCAGTCAAGCCTGTACTTGATAATACATGAATGGAGTAAACCTGAAATATATTGACTTTGTTTATTTGTTTGCATTTTTAACTACTTGTTTTGCTTATACGTGCGTGTGTGTGATTAGTGAAAATACTGCGGAGCTGGCTTTTTTAAGTCTGCACTCTTCTTGTAAAATATGGGCAATAACCATATTAAAGGGCTAAAGTCCTTTCTAGGGTCCCAGATTAAATTGCAGCAAGTAGTACACAGATGACTTGTTTTTCTTATTGGATTCTCTACTGTTCATAACAGATTCCTTGTATACAATTAATCCAGATGAAAATATAAATCTTGAAACATATTTGCAAGTAATGACTTCAGAAAATAATGATTAGCTTATTGATTGGTAAATAAAATTTATTATGATTTATGTACAAATTATCAGTAACCAAGAAGAGATGATAACCTTTCCTTTTTAAAACCGGCTTCAAATGAGGAAAAATAAACTTTAAAAAAAAGCAGTAACTGTTGAATTACTCATTTGGCTTTCCAAATGACAAGTCATTGGAAGTCACAGGTAGTTCCAGTGCTCCATGTCAAGTGTTATATCAGAATTCATTAGAATGACGCCACTACTTCATTATTAGGTCTCAACTTTCTAAATTAAATTGGAGTTCTCGGCTCCCTTCATTAGGTGATGATGGCTAATTTTCTCAAATTCTCATAACTATTTGATATTTATGGAAGAATTAGGATGTACTTATATGAATGCCATCTCTGAAATGAAATCATGTCAGGATTTTTGATCTCATATACTATTTCTGCATGAAATTTCATTATTGATATTAGTTCATTTTTTAGAAATCATAACATTTTCTCACAACAGAGGAATAGATTTAAATCACAACAGAGGAATCATTTAAAATCTCTTCATTACCTCAGTGGGACATGGATGGGCCTTAGCATGAAGAAACTATTAACACCTTATCATTACCTTGGTATTCTGTGATCTAACAGTGGCTGCATTTAAGCAATGTTTACTGTAGTTTTACTTCATTAGCTTTCGGTGTTATTTAAAATGATCTCTGATATTTACCTTTAAACAAACAAACAAAAATAAATAAAGACTCACAAAGAGTTTCTAAACTGCTGTTGTACAACAGTCTTTTTTAAGTCTGAGTCTTTCAAAGTAGATTTCAATGAAAGCAAATAGATGAAGGATGAGGGGTTGTGGAGACAAAAGTTTCAGCTCAGAAATATCTAGAAAAACTCTTGTTTGCCAAACATCATAAACCTAAATGGCTTAGCTAATTATTTGGTTTCTGAGAGCAAACTTATTGTGTGCTGCATACCAGTACTTTTGGAATTCCACCACTCAGTTGTAGTTTATATTTATAGGTTCCTTAGTATATCAGTAATATTCATAAGAAAAATATTTATGAGTGATGACTTAGTGTTTCTCTGTCACTCAGTAGCAGCAAAAACCTGGACATTTCAGGTTGCTGTGTGAGGTAAAACAAGACAAATCAAAGACAATATGTTAGATATTCACACACTATCAGGTCTGAAAGGTATCTTATCAGGAAAGTCCCAAACTGATTAGGTTAAGTTAGCATGTGTAAATTACCTTAACATGTCTGTCACAAATATTATTTTCATGATACCCAGAACCCAGAGTGAAAAGGCAATGAAATATCACTTAAGAAATTGACCCTTGCTGAAATGAATCACCTCTGCAAATAAGTGTGCCTCCCAAACTGTAATTTTGTAAAGTTTTGTCCTTTAAAACTGGTGTGTAAGCAAGATGCTTGAAGAAGTTAAAAGTAAGATATTTTTATCTTCTCCTATGATAACAGTTACATATATTTAATTCTGTGTCTCTTTCCTAGGCCTCCAACAAGTTTAATTGCATCATCTTTCTTCTGCACTTTCAGAAATTTAAACTTGAATAATTCATACAGCACGGGTCTCATCAAGACTATGTGACGTAGAAATGTATTTTTAGAACACCTGCCTTAATTTAGGCACCAGTAAGACCATGGAATCTCAGGCTTCAAACAGTGAGAAGAGTAAGAATGCTTTCACATATACCATTATCTTACCTGTTACATGTTACTTAAAGCTTCTATATTAAGGAGCTGCACTCCTACTTCACATTTTTCACAATAAAATTGTGAAATATTCAAATTAGTGTAAAGGATCATAAGAAAGTATTCACTAGTAAAAAACCATTTCTTTTATTCTAATATCTCTGCTGTCTTAATTGCACTGAATGATTTCCAGGGGCTGTCCAAGTATAGTAAGTGAATATTGTCTTTTCTTGTTGGTGTTATGGCTTGAATTGAACAGTTGCCATTATTCCCTGTGTGTGTGCTCCCAAAGTCTCTCCATTTCAGGCCCCAGTAAAATTACACACGTATCCAAAGCAGCCTTACATGCTAGCTCTAATGCTGGAAGCAAAGCAGAAAAAGCAACACAGACTGTACGGTCTAATTCATCTACCTGTTGTCACAACTAGATCTCTTGTGGAAGCTACGCTGGCTAACCTGTCTTTTACTGTCACACTGCAGTCCACTTGGTGGATACCTAACTGCTTTACAAAAATTATCTGCTCTGGTTAGGTGCTCTAATTTCTAGTTTAAGTTACAAAGTTAAAAAGCTCTAAACCATCAGTGACTATAAATATGAGGTCTGTATATTTCCACCTCTTTCTAGTTGTTTCTATTCTTGTTTATCCTTTGGATATAACAGCATCTGTATTTGTCACTCAATTTCCATTGTGTCACTTTCCTAATGTTTTTGCCTAGCCCTCTATGATTTGACCAGATGGCCATGAGGGAAAAGGATAAACTGAGACTAATTTGAACTTCTGTTACTCTTCAAGAATGGTAGAGACAGAGGGAGGAGAGAAGAATAGCAGCTTTAAAATTATAACCTGCTTTTCCTGTTTATTTCCTTCACTGAATTCTTATCAAATGCACTTGTTTGCAAACTAAATCCAGATTTTTCTAGCTGTCAGAGATACATGCTTGTCCTTTCTCTAAAACACAAACTGAGTTCATCTTGTCTCCTGCCTCATCACCCACAATAAATATTCTTGAAAGAAAACTAAACAGCCAGCTTATGATAGTGCACAGAAAAGAATATCACAATGTATCATCCTTGAAGTACTTACAACACTGAATTTTTTGCTAATAAATTAATGTATGCATTTCCTGACATTCCTTGGCATGTGCCCACCAAGCCACTCAGCAGGACAGGCAGGGAGCAAATAAAATGGAAAAAGCCAATGAGTCAAGATAAAGTCAGTTTTATAAAGCAAATATAAAGGCTGCATGCAGAAGCAAAGGAAAACAAAATGTTTATTCTCTACTTCCCACCAGTAGGTGCTGTCGTTCTACTTCCTGGGAAGTAGGGCTTGAGTACGCGTATTGGTTGCTCTGGAAAACAAATGTCAGTAACAGATGTAATCCTCAATTTCTTTCCGCACAAGCCCTACTCCTCTCTCTTAGTTTATTATGGCTGAGTAGACATAATATGGTATGGAATGTCCTCGTGGTAAATTTGGTCAGCTCCCCTTCCAGCATCTTGCCAAACCCCTGCCAACTGATGGACTGTTGGAAAGACAGAGCTGATGCTGTGCCAGTGCTGCTTAGCAGGAGCCAAAACACTGGTGTATCATCTACATTCTTTCAGCTACCAATGCAAAGCTGGTGAGGGCTGCTATGGGAAAATGAACTCCAGCTCAGCTACATACACTTTTTTCAGGCTACTTTCTTTTGGTTCTAACTTTAGATTTATTTAAAGAGACAATTTAATACACGTCTTCCACGTTAAAGTTTTCTCAGAAAATACTGATGCCACGTGTGATTATTCCAGTCTTTCGTCGCTCCCTTCTTCAGTATCATGATCAACTGCCAATCTGAAGACGGAAATTTGACACTGGCAATAACAGTTTCTCCTCCAGCTGGAAATTTTCCTTAATTACTTTAATTCTCAGAGTTTCACAGAAAATGTTTTTGAGTGTGTACAAAAGTTGCAAACAAAGCAACATCTTGATATGATGGGGAAAAAAAGAAAGAAATCCAGCTTTTTTGGGAGTTATTTTTCACGAATGTAGTGAGATTCTTAAGTGCATTTATGAGTTCCAACTGAGGAAAACAAATTTAGACATTTAAACAGTAAAATAACCCTTAAGGAAGAAAATAATTTCTATAAAAAAGAAGGGGAATCTATTACGAAAGAGGTTAGTAACTAATATATATGATAAAACAGTTAAACAGAACTAAGCAAACTGAAAAATGAAGGCCGTGAGTATCAATGACGAGCAAGAGGATAGGTCAGAGGAGATAAAGGACTCATTAATTCCTTTTACATAGAAATGAATGTGTAGAAGCCCCAACAAACTGTTCATTTAACCATAAAAATAAGGTCACATGCCCTCAGACTTCATATTTATTAGTGCAACCCAAAGGCATTAAATATATATATGGAAAATAAACCCTAAATTAGACAAGTATGAAACACTAAAGATGCCATGATATACCTTCTTTTACCAAGCCACCACTACCATCCTCATTTTTGCAAGAAATTTTTCCAGGAATTTCCAAGATTTTCTTGTTTCATTAGCAGGGGAATTACCTTCAAACTGAGATGAAAGAATAGGAGGTTCTATTTACTTGAGTTTTAAAATTAAAATTAAAGTTTTAAATTAAAAGTTCTTGCCTTTAGTCAAATCCAAGTCTACAACAGGTACATTGTCTGACAACATGAGGACATCCACAGGATATTTTATTTGAAATATAATTAATTTTTTTGGTAGAAATTGTAGGAGAGGCCTTGTTTTCCTGGCATCCATTGTGCACAGTGGTCTTGAGATTGCCCATGAGGTTTTCTCAGTGGTATTTTGAACATAAAAGAAATGGTAAGGGAAAAGAAGATAAGGTTACAGAGCATGAATGGGAGGCGGGAAGGACATTATGTTGAACAGTAAATGTAAAATGAAAATAAACACAGCATCAGGAAGAAAAGCGATGAATGAAAGGGAACAAAGTAGGGAAAGATCACTGAATAAAAATTCTATTTAACTGGTCTACATGGAATATAGATCATCAATCCATGGTACCTTACCCATCACTACTATTCTTTCTTTCTTGTACTGGTTTTGGGTGGGATATGGCTCATTTTCTTCATAGTAACTCACATGGTGCTGTGTTTTGGATTTTTGATGAAAATAGAGTTGATAACATGTTCATGCTTTAGTTACTGCTGAACAGCTCATACACAGCATCAAGGCTGTTTTTCATGCTTCCATGCAAGTGAGGAGGCTGGCAGTGCACAGGAGGTTGGGAGGGGACAGACCCAGGACAGCTGACCAGACTGACCCAAAGGCTATTATTCCATGCCATATGGCATCAGTATATAAAGCTAGGTAGGGGAGAAGAAGAAAGAGGGGCATATATGGAATGATGGCATTTGTCTTCCCAAATTACCACTAACACATGCTGGAGCCCTATGCTCCTGATGGCTGAACACTGCCTGTCCATCAGAAGTGGTGAAAGATTTCCTTACTTTGCTTTGCAGCTTTTACTTTACCTACTAACCTGTTTTACCTCAACACATGAGTTGTCTCACTTTTACGCTTTTGGTTCTCTATCCCAACTGCTGGTGGTAGTAAGTGAGCATTTGTATGGCGTTTAGCTCTCAATGGGGCTTAAACCACAGCAGTCTTTTTTAGGAACCCAGCATAGGGCTCAAGGATTAAAGGCAACAGATTTGATTGGAGTGTGCCAGCCCAAATTTATAACTGTTTAGCTAGTAGCTAAAAGGTTCTTGTACTTGCCATGGGGCTTGCTTGCTTGACTGTGTATTGAAGCCCAGTTACTTTTTGCTTTTGCTGTTTGCTGTAGTCCTTGTTATCTTCTGTACTGTGACTGGGATTGTTTTAATAAATTGTTGCCTGGATTGGCAGGTAACTAGGACTTTACTGCTTTTTGTGTGCTGTATTACAGCTGGTGAGGGGGGTCAGCGGCTCTGACCCAGGAAGAGGTGACCAGTTTGGAGAGATGGTCCCAAAAGGAATCGCCTACCCGATGCCCGGTGTCTTCCCTCAGCTGCTGGCAGGAGGGCCCTTGCAGAGGCTGTCAGCTCTTTAGTGATTGTCAGCTCGTGATTCCAGCTCAGCTCTGTGGGGCAGCCTCCAGGCCAGACCAGAAAGAGAGATGAGAGGCTCGTGTGGCTGGTTCCACATGAGGTAGCTTTATTGTGGGTCCCCTCCAGCGAAGAGGAAAGCCAGGGACAAGAGCTCTCTCTCGTAGGGGCAGAGGGCTTGCTTTTATAGGGATACAGGGGATGGGTGAGGACCAATGGGTTACAGAGGATCTGGGATTGGTGAGGACCAACGGGTTACGAAGGATCTGCATAGTGTCTCCTAAAGGATTGTGGGTCTGTCTTTTCTTGTGGTGACCAAAGAAGTGGTTGCCTTTCCAGGGAGTCCTGCTGGACGATTACGAAATCTCTTATCTCAGCAGAGATCCCTCCAGGGCAGGGGCTGGGCATACCCCACATGCTGCTGTGTGGGACAAGCTGGAACTCCAGTGTGAAGTAGGGTGTATATCCACATGGAAAGAGGTACACTTCAAAGCATCTCTGGCCATGGTTATGTGCACATCACAGCAAGTACACCCTGAAAGGATTGTGGAGCAAGCAAAAATCCGTATTGGAACCAGTATAACTCAAAATGTCAGTGCTAGAACATCTTGAAGCTCCTGTGGCCTTGGAAAAGTCTTTGTTGCTGTAAGTATGCCCCTGAAAATATTGGTGCATTGGACATGTGACAATTATCAGAAATATTTTACTACAGTATGCAAAGATTGATAAGGAATAAGGAACATTCTTCCAGTGGACATTTGTGCATAAATTGCTGGGCTTGTATTAGCTTTTTGACTACTAAAATTCAGGGAAGCTACAGAGTTCTTCTAGAAGCATATAAAATTTTTTGTAAAAATTCAGATACAGCATATTATTCATGTTACCATGGAAGATCAGACAATTATTTTAACAATCAAATGTGCCTACAGACATATTTGATAAAACATTTCAGTATGGTATGAGATCTTTTTCACATGACATTTCCTGAAGACAGATCTGAAACATATATAATGGTTTCAAGTTTAGAATTTATTTAAAAGCAACTTTGCTAACTTTGCATTAAATGTTATTGAATGCATCTGATAACTTAATACAACAAGTAACTGCTAGATACAGCAGTAAATACTGTCATCACTAAGACGTTTACACCTCACCTGAGAATTTAATTTTTCATGGTGTTTTTGTTAATTAATCTGAAGATTCTTGCCCTCTACATGGCATCAGTTTGTAGTTCCTTTCTTTTCTTTCTGCAACATTTATTATATTAACCAAGGTTGTTTCAGGAAGAGAAATCCATCCATTAGGTTTTTCCAGTGGACAACTACATTTTGCTCTACAACTAGATATCCTACTTTTGCCTCAATATCTTATTTAACTTTTTACAAGTTAGAACACTTCACATGATTGATTCAGCTGACAGGTATTAGAAAAAAAATGATAGAACATTTTTATGGAAAAGCTATTGTCCTTTGTGAGAAAACCCATCCATTATTATTTTAAGTTTAAAAAACTTTATATTCCCCCCAGCCAGGAAACCAAATGCTTCAGTGATGTAATTCAGCAAAATTCCACTGACTTCAGTGAAGCTCTGCCAATTTTATATCAATTCTGAAACTTCTTTCTGTGTTGATTTTCTCTTGTTTCATTTCTTTTCTTCTTTACTTTTGCTTCGCGAGTTCTTTTACTCAGAGTTTGGTTTAAAAGGCAGAGACACTAGGTTGTTCTTCGGACTTAGATGTTTATTATTTTCTTATCTATAGCACAGCTGCACAGGATGTGGTTCTTAGTTAAGAAGGTGGAAAATGGCTCTGGAGTTCTAACTTCCAAGGTCTTTTAAGGTCCAAATTACCCAATTATGGAATGCCAAGTAATTTATTTTTACCTATAATCCAATAACTAACTATTCATGATCTGCACTGCTGGTTTTTTGACCTAACACCAGAGCACCCAGATTTGTGAAGAAGAAGGAGAAAAGAAGAACAAATCCATACCCCAAATCCTCCATATTGTTATATATATCCCAGAAACCTAAATTTTCTAAACCCAGGGTTCTAACATTTCTGCATTCCCATTGAGTGTATTTAATGGGGATTACTGTCAATTTCCATTGTGAATGCTGAAATGGTGCTTACTGTCCTTTTTTTAGCTGAATGTTACTGAGCACTTTTGTTGTATCTTCTCTTTCTTCATTTGTGCTGCTCAAGAAAATATGGTGTGAGGAAAATAACTTGTAACCAGTGACTATAAGAAAACATTTGTCTTAAGAAACTAGATCTCAGTGATCTTGAGGATTAGACTTCAAAACGATCATTTGGGTTACAGCACATATAGGTCAGGTTTTTTTAAAGGGTCTGAATGGTGCCACTCAGAAATGGACTATTTAATTGTAATATGGAGGAAGGACTTCAGAAACCATGGCAGGAGTCAAGGGTTTTGAAACAACCTCTTACATCGCACTCTAAACCACAGACAAAGGAGGATAACAACATAACTTTTCATAAGGAAGCAAGTGTAATTGCTTATTTAAAATGCTAACAGTAATGGGTGAAAAATTGATTATAACATTTTAGAAAAAAAAGAATACAAAAAAAAAAAGTATTATCAGTCCAGGATTCCAAACTTTTAAGAATAATTTAATGGAAATCTCATATAATATCAAACAATGTTAAAGCCCAAAGCAAAAGGTAGTTATATTGACTGCACGTGCACACACACTGTTGTCCACAACAGAGGTGATTTTTTAGTGATTTATTTTTAAACAACAGCGTCTAATATGCAAATGAAAAACAGGAAGAAAATCTTTGAAACCAATAGACGTGCCAGCACATAGCAGAGTGTTCTGTGATAGACTATATATTATGACTTAATATTTTGGACTACTCCCAACAAAACAAGATGAATAATGAAATAATAAGGTCCCAATTAGACATGATTATTTTATGTGATTCAAAATGAATAGTGATTTTGAGTTTCCTTCTCCCACTTAATAACACGAGGTGAGTGGGTTTTTAGACACTTTCCCTTTGGCATGATCATAATGAAAGCAAATACATTTCTGTTCCCTCCATAATATTCCACACATTGACAGAGGATTAAATTATTATTTCTGTAGCAAATGAAGAGACATTTCCTCATTAATGTTTCTGAAGGAAAGAGCTGTGTCATTCAATGATCACTAAACTCAAAGAAGTTTCTAAATACCTGACTGATTTAAGGGTGTAATTCTCCTTAAAATTCCAGTGGCAGTTGGTCATTCAACTGCTTCTTCTGGATCCGGGTTTCACAGTTGATGTGGTTGTCAGGAGACAGGCTTTATTGCGGGTTAGGCTTCAGAAACAGGACATTCCTGTTTCCAAAACTTCACATTTCTCTGAAATGATCACATCTAGGAACAACCGCAGAACTGCTCAAGCCAATCATCATTTGTATTACAGGCAAGGTGGATTTTCCTGTCTCAGGAGCTACTAATGTTTTGATGGGGTTTTTTTGCTTCAGTTTTTGCTTCTTTTTGTTTTTACGAGGCAGTGATGAAAATGAGAGAGAAAAGTTGAAAGGAAGGGAACAGTATAATATTTGAAAAATAAAAAAACCACTATCTTTTTTCCTATGCAATGTCTAAGATAAAGGTACACTTAATGTGGGTTAATAATAGAAGAGTGTCAAGAGATTCTCGGGTGAATGTCATTATTTGTTCTTGCAAGGTTCATAATTTCTCCATTTCTTCTCAAGCTTATCTGTGGAAACTGAAAATTTGGTTAATAATAGTCTTCTGAACACCGCATCTGTGAGGCTGTGATATATTTGGGGTTAAAGAGAGGCAAACAAATTGCAAGAGCGTAAGACAATAAAGAAACTGCTATAAATATAGAAGAACAAGAAATTACAACCTTCCTGTTGGTTTGCTGTAAGCTTTTTACCATTGACAATGCTTGTTTATTAAGACTAGTTCATAGTGCTCATCAGCACATGTATAATCTTTTTTTTCTGGCATGACTCTTTTAGGTGCCAATAAATACTATTTTTTTTCTGTACCTATTGCTTCAAAGGAGAGTGAGGAAAAGTTCCAGGTAAAGAATGACTTCAGAAGCATGAGATTTTTGTATGAGAAAGCTCTGCCAGGGAATGCAGGTGAAATGCTCTATTAGGCACCTGGTTTTTAACAAGTCTGACGCACAAAATGCCATAACATTAGCGATGCACTAATTATTTGTCTTAAGGTCACTGAAATTGGTATGTTTCCTCAGGTAGCAATACAGCTACTGAACTACAAAATAAAATATTAATTTAATTTGTAGTTAAAAATATAGGAAAAAATATGAAAATTATATAATCCTGATTGAATTTCTGTATCCTTATTGTGTTTTCCTTAAAACATGTCTTTTCTTTCTAAACTATTACCATGTGACCATGTGAATTTTCTTTTCTATTTAATAGAATTCTAGAGCATTCTCTACTGAATACTTGGTGAATATCTCATAACTAAGAATACATTGTATTTAAAAGAAAGAAGTGGATCTTACCTTTTTATTACTGTCTCTGTCTGGCTCTGTGCAGGTCACATGCATGAACGCACACACAAACACATGGCTGGCTTCAGTATAAAGCCAGTCGCAAAGAGATGGGAAGCATCTTTGCGTGGCAAAGGAGCATTTATTGCTTCCACACTGTGAAAGTTTCCAGAGGCAAAGGCAAGAACAATGCTGAACTCAGAGGTTTTATCCAGGGGCAGGGAAAAGGTGGGACTAGGGAATGCGGACCCATGGGGAAGCTCTGGGGGAGTGACAAGGGGTAGAGGCTAACAGCCGACCTGGGGAGCTCAACTGGGATAGATTAACATAACAGAACAATGCATCCTGGGAGAAGCCTTTCCGGTCACCCTAACCTTGACAGGTAAGTCTCTGGCACCAGAGACTGTCTTACCAAGAGCTCTCTCTGTCCCTTGTGCCACAGGCCAATCGGCCACCACACCTTTTCAATTGCATTTGCACAGAATTGACTGTTTACATTTTCAAAGACTGCATATGGGCCTGCAGTCTTTGCATCAGAATTGTTTACCTTTTTTCTTACAGCCTCATCTTCACCCCCTTCCTCCTCCCTGAGTAATAATGCCAATATTTTATAGTTTGCATAATTTTTAGGGAGATTTTTGGTTATTTAGCTCATGTGTAGTTGATTTTAGTTTAAAAGTCATTATTTATAAATTACATTGACTGCACTGATATTCCACAATTAAAGTCTATGAATTATGTATTCAGACACCATTTGGTTAGATAGGCCTTTCTTCCTTACCAGACCATACACATGAGATTATTTCAGCCGTTGGCTCAAATGCCGATAATTCTGGGTTGTGAAGCTGTGTTGATAGACATTCTCCTTGCATAGCTCCTCATGCTGCCTATCCAATGACTGGTAATCCTTCCTGGGCCATTTTCCCAACATATGGTCCACAGCAGCCTCTCTGTGTCCATATGGCACAGGTGTTCAGGCCATTTCTGATGGATTCCTGCCAGATTTTATGAAGCTGTGCAGTAAGATTAGTTAAAGTCATTTCAATGTCAGAGTTCTTTATCCTTTTTTATTAGTATAAGCATATGAATGGGTGTAAAGCAAAAAAAAAAAGAAAAAGCCAGACAACTGAACTCTATACAAATCTCTGTAGTTTATTTAATCTTGTTTCTGGCACATACATCAGTATACTTCACCTACAGGCACTTCATAAAATTCAGATATGGAAAGAAAACCACAAAAGTTCCATGTCATAGAAGCTAGTAAGAGACTTAGCTTTGATTTACATCCACAAGAGAGCAACACCTACTGAGATGAATTGTTTAACAATACACATTCCAGAATTGGTACATGCAGAATATGTTGTACACATACAGGCACAGAGCATACTAATGCATTACTGGGTATTTCAGTTATTTTCCACAGTCTCATTCTAGATGTTCTAGTCTCACTTTTGACCACTGCAAAGCACCAAATTAACTGGTATCATACTAATTGTTCCTACTCACAGGTAAGAGAATGCATCCTCTTTAGCACGGTTGGCTGCTGTTCTTATAGCATCTCATGATGATTTGATGTTTTCATGTTTGGTTTTCTATTTGCCCTACCTCTCTATTCACTGGTTTAACACACTTTTCAGGGTATCTTTGTATGTTTTCTGTATATTTTTCAAAGGATTCTGTCTCTCAGTTATCTCTACATTTTTGCAGTAATAATTTTATGTCATAAATTAGCTGCTTATTTTAATATTGAATCAAGATTTGGAGTGGTTTTGGCAGTTTGGCTATTATTATTATTATTATTATTATTTTGGTTATCTTTATTATTTTGGTTTTATTTTTATTTTTATTTAGTTTTTTTTCCCTGCAACAGCTGTGAAACATAATTTCCCTCAATAAAACACTTTAAGGTTTCAAAATGGTTTCTGTTCCATTTCAAAACAAAACAAAAAACCAAACAAAGTAAATATTTTAAAGGAATGTGTAATGCTTGTGCATTCAATATATCAAATAGATTAATGGAATTTATTCCCTTATTCAGAATCATAATTTCAAATATTCCATCCATATTCACAGACGATTGGCTATTCCACAATAGCTAGTAGTCTTGAAGTAAGACCAGCACAAATTTGAAGAATACTACTACTGAAAACATTTGTTGAAACATAAACATTTCAGCAAAACCTATCAGTTTCAATAGTTCTGATCTGCCGCACTATTTTTACATCATATAGCTGTTACGACTTTTGGAACCTAATTTTCAAGGTCTGCCTGTGGTATTCATGGTTTTTTCATCTGACTCAAAAACTTGTTGCTGATCATTTAAATATTATTAACCATTTTTTTGCTGTTCTTTTTGTTTGCTTCAGGAAAAAGCACATCCTTTTCCAATAACTCTTGAAAAAGAGTCTCTTGACAAAATTAGAACAAACCAAATCCAATGAGAGTCTCAAAACAGGATGTGTAGAACCAGAATTTTTTTTCTCTGAAAAAATTTTATTAAACTGATATTCATGATAAACTCATGTCAGTGGATTTTGCAGCAACAATGTTATCAAACAAATAAATTCATGGGAGTCATTACTAAAATATCTTTTCTTTGACCTGATGACAATATATAATCTCCTTACAATCGCTTCCTTACAGAAAAATGAAACACATGATGGGGTAAAGAATAGTAGAATTATATTTCTTCTGTGGAACAGAAGAAAGATTATTCTAGTCTTATATTATTCTATTCTTATAATCAGTACTGAACACTTTTTAATATGTTCTAAACTTTTGCCAGATAAAAGGGTGAAATTCCATCTGTTTTGATAATCTTAGATAAACCTTGAATAAGGATTTTTTTTTTTCAATCCTGATTGGTTAGCGAAGTACATACTTGTTCAAGTACACCTCATCTCTATTTGTTATTTGGAAATTAGATATTGTACTTTTAAAACAATTACTTTTAAAATCTGATTTTAGTGGAAATTAGTGAGGAGGAAAAAATGAAAGTCACCACTCACAGATTATATATAACCCACTTCAGTTGTGCGATGCTGGTTTTCTACTCTAAAATGTGTTTTCTCTAGGATGTGTGAGGTGTTCTCCTTTCTGCTTACATGATTTTCAGTCAGTTTTGTCAGTTATGTTCAGGTACATGAATCTGTTTCATATCTCTTAAGAGATATTTTTCCCTTTTTATAACCTTCTCTACTCACAACTGTCTCTTGCTTGTTCTGATTATATTATTTGCATATATACTATTGGGTCTGTTCAGCACAATAAAGAAGAAGTGGGTTTTTGTGTTAGTGAGCTGTGTTGGCTAACAGATAGTAGCAGAGCTGAGACAGAAAACATGCTAGAATTACTAAGCCACAAACAGCATAAAACAACCTCCCTCTGCAGATGTCTTAGATTTACTCAGCCAGCTGCTGAAACCTCATCCTTACTACGAAGGAACACAAGTTTAAAAGCAAGTGAACAGTGTAAAAGGTCATACATACAAAAAAACATTGACAAATTGGTAAGCTAGAAATAGAGCTCATAATTTCATACACAAGTCATAAGGCAAGATTTTGCAACATTGTAGAGGGATAGTTCACCCAAGTAACAGGACATGATTAAGTAGTCCTGAATAACTGTTTTGTGTGACCTGCCATCTGATAGCCAATCACTTAAGAAATTTTGAATACAATAAAAGCTACATGAAAGAAAAAAGTCTACCACTGATTTGTCAGCTGTGGCAGGTAATTTGTGTGGCATGTACATGGCACTCTCCAGCAAAGCCAAAAATATCTGCCATTTACTGGTTACCTCTCTTCTTGCCTGAGCCCAAGGTGAATCTTTCCATTCTATGTGCCCCTTTGAACATCTCTGGTAGTGATGGTTCTTACTGTCTGTACCATACAATCTACAGCGCAGTCCTCTGTCATATTAACTTTTGGCACAGGCTGTGCCTTAATCTGCTGGTAACTAAAATATATACACTTTGTGGATATTTAGTTATAAACAATACTAAAGGACACTGTCAAATTCATGCAATCTGCTAATTTTTTTCATTCAAATATTTTTTCTTTATACATAGAGTTTAAAATTGAATTTTTTGTTGTTTTGCTAAATCTTTAGTTTAAGCAACAATCGACATAGCATAAAAATATAAAAAAGAAAAAACTGGCTCTGCATTTAAGAGTCTGAGGTGTTTATTGAATTCTGAAGAAAGAACTTGTTATTTTCCAATTTACACAAAGGCATCTAAATTATCACTCCCTAAATACCCAAATTTTGTGTCTTAATCAATGAAACACAACAAATACCTGTTTCTTCATCTTTCTCATTTCAGTAGTGTGAAAAGAAAAAGGAGGAGGCATGGAAAGTAGTGGAATTGAAGGAAATTCAGCAACTTAAAACTAGATGTTACTTCTACAAAATGCAGAATTTCTTAAAATGCAAGTAAAAGTGTAAATATAGATTATGCATTCTCTTCAAGTCACTGTTCTTGATGCGGAACCTTTTTTAGCACATCATCTGGAAAAGATGCTGACATAAAGGCACTTGACGACTTTCTTTGTCACGTTCTTTCAGGCCTTGTATCAGTCAATTGCATGCTTTCAAGTGGCAGCAAAACTAAAACACTGAGATAAGCAGAGGCAAAGAATGAAGAAAGCAAAAATATTGAATAATTCTTCAATATCCTATAAATATGAGTTTGATGTAGTGATTTGCTCTTCAAAACTTGAAAATTAAAGAGAAACATTGCTTTAAAATCACTAAGGATGGAGTCCAGATGTTTTCTGCCCTTTTAATACATGGGAAAAACTGACAATACTTCCCATAAACAGATTGCACCAGTTTGAACTAATGGCTATAAGAAGCAAAATGGGGTTTTATTTTGACTGGGTGTTAAGAAACATATACGTAAATAGTGACTCTAGGCACTGGTCCTAAAATACAGCATGTGGAACAAAGTCTTCTCACTGTCAGGGATTTCTTATTTTATTAGTAAAGAGTATTTTACCTTAGCTTCTAGATAATTGCCATGTTCCTCAGAATAGTAAGAGGAAATCAGCAAAGGGTGATCTTTACTCAGAAGGCTCTGGTAGAGGCCGGAAAAGAAGATTGTAGTTACTGTCAGTACTCTCTGTTTGGACACTGATTAACCTGTAAAGACATTCAAAGACAGGTAAAACTGGCACAACTCAATGCAATAAAGTGAAAACCAGTATGGATAAACTTAGTGGAACACATTTTCTGCTGTTTCTCTCCTGACCGAAAGTTAAAAATAATCTACAAATCCTAGTCTGAGAATGTAAAGTACATGTCTCCATCCTCAGAGTATTTATTTCATACTCCGTAAACGAAAATTCCATATAGTTCATTAAATATGTTTTTGGGTTTTTTTATACCTGTGAATTACCTATTGAATAAGATGCACGTTTGCTGTTCCCCCTATTTCTCAAGGAAAATAAGCCAGACCCCCAAAATGCAGGAGAATAACAGGACTGAAAACTGTACTTTGGTTTCCTGTCAACAAGTTGATCAGATCGTATTGTCAAAATACAAGCTGAGGTATTCTGATACTGAAGAATTGCTCTGGTGTTCATATGTTGAAAGTAAATAAATTCTTACAACAAGTGTTTTTTAAGCAAAAAGTTTAAAAAATTTAATTTGTAGTTCTTGCTTCAAGTGTAGAAGCAACAGGGAATAAAAGATAAAAATTTGATAAACACTTCTTATAGTTTATTAAAAGTTTTGCTTTTTGTTTATTTGGATTATACTATAAATTAATTTTTTTAAAGTCTCTGTGTTGAATTGAGTATGGGTAATGGTATTTTTTAGACATGATAGATGATCAGATTTCCTCTAAAAATCTGAGATAAAGATGGGAAATAGCATCTGTATCTTGAATGTGTTTCCAACATGTACAGTTATATATGTTGTACAGAAGTATAAATTGCACTTTCATGCTCAAATTCTAGCTAAATTTTAGCTAAAACTCCTGGACTGAGACCTTTTCTTGTTTTTTTTTTAAAAAAAATGTTGTAAAGGTGTTTTCTGTTTTTAAGTATTTAAAAAAGGAAAACAAATGGTTATCTTCTGAGAATTCCTAGACTGGTGCAAAGCTTTCTGTTTTAATATGGAATATTGGGGCAAATAAAGCCTTCACCCAAAAAAAAAGCACTAACACAGTCTTCAAGAGAAAATATCTTTTTATTTATCTCAGTCTTGAATATTTAAAAATCGCATACAGCAGGATTTTTCCTAAGCCCTTACCGTTTGGCTTGGTTGTTCCAGTGGAATTAATGGTAAGATGACTGTTAATTTTGATGCAAGCAAATTTAAAGCTGTGATTTTTAGTGCCATTCTTGACAGACTTGTGCAGGAGATACAAGTGAATTTTAAAATGCTGCAGTAAAATAGTGGATTGTGATTTGGAGTGAGTTGGATTCAATTTCATCAGAGTTGGTAACAAAATAGCTGTCTTTCTGTCGGTGTAAACTAGCAGAAGTCATTTAATACCTTTGTATAATGAGACAGACGAAACTATAATAGCCATAAGTGAAAACACAAGCTGATGTATTTAGATAGAAGTTGAAATATGCAGTACAACAAGCTTTTGTAAGAAGCAGCAAAACAATTGCTGAGATGAAGTCACTGATTATATTAGAAAGAGATGACAATCTCTTATGGAACGAACGAAACTGGAAGGAGCAGATGATATACCAGACACGTGTTGCCTCTGAGAGAAATCTGGAAAGGCTGGGAACATGAGCAGACAGCCACCTCACTTAACAAAAGAAAGGGACATGCCTTGCAGCTGAGGAGAAATAAACCCATGCGGGTGGCCGGTCAGTTCGTGTACAGCTGTGTAGAGAAAGACCCTTTGGTATTAGGGAACAGTAAGAACCTGAGTCAGCCCTTGCAGCAAAGAGGAACAACACCATTCTGGCACATTAGGAAACCATTGCAAGCAGATCAGAAGAGGCAATTCTTCCCTAGTACTCTACTCAAATGAGATACATCTGGGTGCAGTGTTCAGTGCTGGGCTGCCTCACACGAGAGAGATACATGGATATACCTGCTGGTTGAACTAATGAGAAAGAAGTGAAGGCGCAGGCAGTGGAAGAAGGGACAGGTATATTGAGAAGACCTTAGGGATGCCGTCCAGTTGTATATGTATGGGGTGAGGAACATCAGGGTGAAGGTGGAGCTGAATTTGACAAGGGATGCAAAGAATAACAGATGTGTTAGCCAGAAAAGGAAGGTTAAAGAAAGTGGAACCCTCTTACGCAGTTAAAGAAAGTGGAATCCCCTTATGCAAGGCAGGCGAACCGGTAAAAACAGTCAGTGAGAAGGCTAAGGTACTCAACAAATTTTTTGCCTCATTCTACAATGGCAACCTCTTTTCCCACACCTCTAGAGTGAATAGACCTCAGAATGGGGACTGGTGGAGCAAAGGTCCTCCCACTGTAGGACAAGATTAGTTTCACGGCCAGCTGAGGAACCTGAACATATACAAGTCTATAAAACCTGATGAGATTGATTCCAGAATGATGAGGGAACTGTCTGATGTAGTTGCCAAACCACACTCCATGGTACTCGAAAAGTCACGGCAGTCCGGTGAAGACCCAGGTGACTGGAAAAGAAAGGAAAACATTTAGCCATCTTTAAAAAGGGGTAGAAGGGAGAACCCTGGGAACTACTGACCTGTCAGCCTGCCCTCTGTGCCTGGGAAGATCGTGGAACAGACGCTACCAGAAGCTGCCCAGAAGGCACATGGAGGACAGGGAGGTGATTTGAGAACTATGGATGTCATTTATCTTAACTTCTGTAAAGCCTTTGAAACAGTCCCCCACAAAATATCCTTCTCTCTTAAATTGAAGAGTTATGCATTTGATGGGTGGACTGTTCAGTGGATGAGAAATTGCTTGGAAGGTGTCTATTCGGAGCGTAGTGATCTGCGGCTCAATATCCAGATGGACATCATTGAAAAGGGGTGTCCCTCTGGGGTTCGAGACCAGTGCTTTTTATTGTCATCATCAATGGCATAGAGAGATTGAGTGAAACTCTCAGCAAATTCAAAGACAGTACCAAGCTGAGTGGTGTGCTGTCTTGGTTTTGAAAGACAGGTGTCTGCTAAGGAAGGCAGAAGCCTCCCTTGAAGTGGCAGATATAACCCCTTTCCCTCCAAGTTATTATAATTTTGAAATCAAGAGCCTTTAGGCAAAGATGTGGGAAACAGGAATAACAGTTCTTTACAATACGTATATATATATGCATATATATATAACCAGTCTAACAAAACAACAACTATGGCAGTAACAGCAAACAGAACCACAAACCCAGTGCCAGCCCTCTCGGCTGTCGGGCCCTTTCCCCTCGGGTGCAGTTCCGCTCGCAGCCGGCAGGGGCGCTGGCGGCTCCCGGTGAGCAGGGCAGGTGCGATGGTTCCCCCGCGGCTGCAGGGGGCGCTCCGGAGCGAGCTCGGGGAGCACGCGGCACCGGTGCCCTGGATCCCGGGAAGGGATGGAACAAAAGCTTCACAAACCCCTGGGCAGCTTATCCCAGTGTCCGGCCAGACCCTCGGGAACAGCAGGCTGGAACGGCAGGGACAAGCACAAATCCCGGGTGGCAGACGAGATGTATCCAAACTGCGGAGCTGCGGTGGGAACCCCCCGGTGGTCTGGGCAGGCAGAGCGAGCAGGGCTACAACACAGCGAAGGCTCGAAGCAATGGCGGGGGCAGGATGGCCACAGCCCAGCTCCCAGCGGGGCAGGGAAGGCAGGCTTGGGATCCTGGGGTTTCTCTGGCAGAAGGAAAAAAAGCAGCTGAAGAAAGAAGCCTCCCTCTCCGTCCAAACATTGGGGACCGACTGTCCACACACCCAGGTGAAACAAAAGAGTAGCCAGATGCATCCCACCTCAATGGCTAGCTCTTTTGTTTTTCTGAAGTGCCCAGCAATTTGTCCCCCTAGGAACATGTATGGGGAAAATTCCTTTAACAGAAAAAAAACCTAGAACTCC
Source organism: Corvus cornix cornix (assembly GCF_000738735.6). Classification (NCBI taxonomy): domain Eukaryota; kingdom Metazoa; phylum Chordata; class Aves; order Passeriformes; family Corvidae; genus Corvus; species Corvus cornix. Next base: position 60,452,523 of record NC_046357.1, read on the forward strand.
TAAAACCCCAACAATGCCCCACCCCTAGAAACATTCAAGATCAGGCTGACCTTTGAGCAACATGATCAAGTCGAAAATGTCCCTGATCGCTGCTGGATGACCTTTAAAATGTCCCTTCCACCTCAAACTATTCTAGTATTCTTTCATACTGGAGAGAGTCCTCTGGGAAACCACGGAGATGATGAAGTGACCAGAACATCTGTCACAAGGCAGAGAGGCTGCGAGAGCTGTGAGGGTACATCCTGGAGGAAAGGCTCAGGAGGCTCTTATTCGGGTGTATATATATTTAGGGGACTGCATTAAAAAGAAAGAACCAAACTTCTCAGTGGTGTCCAGAGACAAGACAAGAGGCAAGTGACACAAATGAGATATGTGAAAATAATTCTAAACAGAAGAAAAAGAGATTTCAGTGTGAGGGTTATCAAGCAGTGGAACATCTTTCCTCAGGAGGCTGTAGTATGCCTGTCCTTGGAGACACTGAAACCTTACTGGATATGTCTAGACAATGTGAGGAGGTGATGGTCAGTATCAGTCACTGTGATCCTGTGATAGGTCTATCAGAAAAAACACAACTGAAAAATAACCAGAAGCAGAAAGAAAGAGTGAAGAATTACAAGGCACAGAATCATGGTTTCATAAATCTGACAAAAAAGGACTTCTAAACTTCTTACTTTAAAAGATATAGTTAGAGCCAGTAGTGAAGTGAATGCCACCTATTTCTTGGTACCTCATGTGTTGGTGGAGCCGGAAGTCTTTATTCACACTTTATTTTTTTCCACCTTATCCAAAGGCATTACATATTCCACCATCAGCATACTGTTTTATTAGAAACAGAAAACTCACAAGCCTAAAGGAATTCCTCAGACCAAGGAGGGATAACAGTATTTATTTTGTGTCAGAATATTAAACAAAATAGAGTGTTTGGCCAGACCAAAACATGTTTGATTTCTCTTCATTAGCCCAGCTGTCTTTCAGAGTACTGCAACCACGTTTGCTGTGTTAGAGCTACAATAATCTTTCTCAGAAACATGTGAAGTTATATATTTTCCTTTTTTTCCTTATTTCAAAATTCTCATGTTTTGCTTTCTTATTCTTTGATTTGTATAAGCACCTGAGATGCAGAAAAGTAGGGGAAGAAAGCAAAATGGAAAACATCACGGATGAGCAGATGATCTGTAAGCATTTATTATAAAAGCATAGGATATCTAGAATTTTATACTGTGCTATCAGACTGGGTGAAGTCTTTTGTGTTGGAAATCTGGAGAATTTAAAATCTACATTTAACATAAGATATAGTTGTAATTTCTCTTTATAATATTTACCAGTAGCTTACTCTTGATTAATTCTGAAAAACATTTGGCAATCATAGTATTGGAACAAAGGGCTTCTTTATTTACCTTTAGCAAATACTATACTGACATGTAGTTTCAATAGCTTGATAATAAGCAATAACTTGTTGTAAAGGTTTTGATGACATCTATCAGCCTTACATATATTTTTGAGAAAACCACTATGTAAATGACCTCCTCAATTCAATAATACTATATCAATTTTTAAAATAGAGGTCATAGCTTTATTTACCCTAGCTGATACTTCAGTCTGTTCACATTATGAAGAGGTGAACAACCTATTCCTATCACATATTCAATAAATAATAGATTGGTAGTTAAGAAATGTCTCAGCCCAAGAGAGTAATCTCTAGTCTTCTCATGGTATTTCTTTTCTTTCAATGCTCTGTTTATATAATATGTTTGAGTTGGTACCTTATATACCAAACAAAGACTAGCATGGGGGAGCAATTTAAAAAAGTATAAAGTTTATGTAGAAACATGATTTTTTTCAGACCACCAGTCACTGATGCCATCTTCAGGTGCTGGGAACATTTCTATTTTAACTTTATTTTAGTTTTTTGACATAAAGTATTAATTAGTTGATGATTTTCTCTGCAATCTTTTCACCTCCCCTAGGCAGGCAATTCTATTGGTTTTCTATAAAAGTGAGTAAAAAATATCCAGTTGCTCTAAACTGCTAAAATTTTTCCCTTTACAGATATGGTATATTAAGTCCATGAAATGTTTTTCCTACAAGGAGTCTGAGTTTTTAAATTCTTATATAAATCTACACACAATGATGCAGCCTTTAGTATAAATTATAATGAATGTGGACTTTCTTTGTCATGCAAAATAATCACCATCACAGGGCTGCTAAAAGAAGATGTCAGCAGCTTCAAATCACTAGAGGTTTGTCCTTTGCTGTAAAGTAAGAACAATGCTATGCCAGAGCTTTGAAGGAAGCTCTGCATAGGAAAGGGAAATGCTTGAAAATGTTACTAAACTCTTGTGCAATTACATGAGGGAAATAGTCCTCTGGCACAAAAAATTTTCAGCAGATAACCTTCACAGCTTTTCTTCTATCTCATAGGTTGCTGATCAGTAAGGAGAGAAAACACCTGAACACAAGGTGATTTAGATCTTGTGTTTGACATCATGCATCTTTTATTCAACCAAATATGTAGTGAAATACCCAGAAGCAAACTGTTCTATATAACATTTCGATATATCAGACAACAGTCATGCCATTGTTGTTTTCATTTCATTAAGCTACTTCCACAGAAAGGGGAGAGAGAGAGCGTAAACAGTCCAGTCTTTCAACTTACAGCAGCAAAACACAATTGTCAATATGTGTTTCCCTTGCAAGAGAAGTAAAGTTCTACTTATTCTTTATTATTGAAAACTCACAGAGTGAGTTAAACCATTAATTACTTTGTCAGTGTTTCTTTCAATGGTATCTTACATTTGATTGATCATAGTATACATATTTTAATACCACCCAACACTTCTCCCAAAACAAACTTAGTGGAACCAAAAAAACATAGTGAAAAGATAATACAAAATGTAAATACGTTGCACGCAGTGGGACAGACAGGGGTTTCAGTCTCCTCAGACATACATGTACCAATTTGTCTTTCATTCTTCTTGTCTGCCTAATATCCTTTAATCCTTTAAGGCCTCATGTCCCTATAGCCCAAATACTGACATTTTCAAGTTCATCTGTTTTATGATACTTCAAAGCTCCTAGACATGATGTGGTTTGATTAATGGCTGACAGTATTCTAAAATTATGTTGCAAAGGGGTACCCAAAGGTAATCACAGGAATCAAGAGTCTATGTGGTCCTATTTCAGTTGAGCTGTCAATACAGAAATCACCAATGAGTGCAGTGTTTAATTATTACTTGGGGAATTCATTTAATGTTGTACAGTGATTTTGACTTCTTAGTCTAGATAGGATTTTTCGGACCATATGCCTTGAAAAATGGACATAATTCTCTTCAACTTGAAAGTTTATTTGTGGTTTAATAATTTTTTAAATTAGTTTCCAGTTTTGGTAACAAGAAAATAAGCTGATAATATTACTTAATAATTTATAAACCTAGTATAAGGATGAGATACCTAAAATTTGAAACTTGCAGCATGGTACATAGTTCTTGTCTTGTCTCTTGAAATACAAATGCAGTTTACTCTTTCAAAAGGAAGTAATCTTACTATTTCATTATGCATTCACATGATTAGAAAAGATCTTGGGTATTTAGGGTGTCACTGAGCTCGCAACAATCAGGCAGGAGTACCTGAGAAAGTATGTCATAGAATAAACCCTATAACACTTAAAATATGAAAAAAAAACCTAGACAATTTTTATCTTCAGGAGTTCTTCCCTTATTTGTGAACCCTGAATCATCAGTGACTTTAGTCCCAGATGTATGTGTGCACAGTGCAAGTAGCTTTTGAAACAGAATTAAGAGGAATGAATGCATAAGTCTTGGAGCCCTATTATTTGAAGATAAAAAATTATCATATGGTCATCAGATACAGATGCAATTCCAGAAAGTGCAACATGTTGCAAGAAGCCATATAAAATAAGCACACTGGAGGTAACTTTTCTGTAATATGGAATCATGGAAAAATGTACTTTGGAAAATATTTCTGGTGGTCATCTGGTCCTGTGCTCAAAGAAAGCACAACTTGATCAAGTTCTTTAAAACTTTTTTCCCCACTGATTTTTGTATAAAATCAAAGATGGCTGTTGCAAAGCTGTTATGACTAACCTCTTCAAATCTCTGACTACCCATAATGTGCAAATAATTTCATTTTCTACCTGGGCGAAACCTCACTTTTTTGTATGACCTCCCTCCTTGTTTCACTGTACAGCTCCATCTTCATAGAATCATGGAATCATAGTATGGGTTGAGTTGGAAAGGACCTAAAAATCACCTAGTTCCAACCCTCCTGCCATAGGTAGGTAAACCTTTTACTGGACCACAGCTCCATCGAACCCGGCCTTGAACACCGCCAGGAACTGAGAGTCAACAATTTCCCTGGGAAACCTGCTCCAGTGCTTCCCCACATTCACAGTAAAGAATTCCTTCTTAATATCTAATCTAAAACTAATCTCTTTCAGTTTGAAACCAATTCCCCTTCTCCTGTCATTGCATGTCCTTGTAAAGTTTCTCTCCACCTTTCTTGTAGGCTCGGTCCGAATACCGGAAGGCATAATTAGGTCACCCTGAAGCCTTCTCTTTTCCAGGCTGAGTAATCACATTTCTCTTAGCCTTTCTTTCTATGAGAGAAGCTCCCTCTCTCTAATCATGTTTGATGGCCCTCCTTTGGACTTGCTCCAACAGGTCCCTGTCCCTCCTGTGCTGAGGACCCCAGAGCTGGATGTAGCACTGCAGTGGGGTCTCAGCAGAGCAGAGGGGCAGAATCCCCTCCCTCTCAGGATACAATTGACTTTCTAGGCTGCAAGTGCACATTTTGGGGTCATGCCTAGCCTCCTGTCCACCAGCACCCTCATGACCTTCTCATCAGCGCTGCTCTCAATCTGCTCATCTCCCAGTCTTTATCAAAACCATGGGTTGCCCTAACCCAAGTGCAGGACCTTGTACTTGGTCTTCGTAAACTTCCTGAGATTCCCATGGTCCCACTTCTAAAGCTTGCCCAGGTCAATGGCATCCCATCCTTCAGATGTGTCAACCACACCACTCGGTTTGGTGTCATCTGCAAATTTTCTGAGGGTGCACTTAAACCCTTTGTCTGTGTCATTAACAAATATGTTGAAAAGGATTTCTCTCAATGCAGACCACTGTGGGATACTACGTGTTACTGATACCCATTTAGAGAGTAAGCCATTGACTACTATGCTCCGAATAGACACCTTCCAAGCAATTTCTCATCCACTGAACAGTCCATCCATCAAATGCATAACTCTTCAATTTAAGAGAGAAGGATGTTGTGGGGGACCGTTTCAAAGGCTTTACAGAAGTTAAGATAAATGACATCCATAGTTCTCAAATCACCTCCCTGTCCTCCATGTGCCTTCTGGGCAGCTTCTGGTAGCGTCTGTTCCACGATCTTCCCAGGCACAGAGGGCAGGCTGACAGGTCAGTAGTTCCCAGGGTTCTCCCTTCTACCCCTTTTTAAAGATGGCTAAATGTTTTCCTTTCTTTTCCAGTCACCTGGGTCTTCACCGGACTGCCGTGACTTTTCGAGTACCATGGAGTGTGGTTTGGCAACTACATCAGACAGTTCCCTCATCATTCTGGAATCAATCTCATTGGGTGTCACAGACTTACATGGAAAACACTTTGGTCCCACAGTCCCCATTCTGCTGCTCATCTGCTTGATAAGTGTGGAAAGAGATGTAATCTTCTCTATACTTTCACATTAGATACCTGAGGATAGCAATCATGCTTCCTCTCATCCTCCTTTTTCTTAAAGGCTGAACACACCCAGATCTTGCAGTCCTCTCCTTGAATGTCCAGTGCTCCAGTTCAGATTGCTTCAGAGGCCTCTGTGGGACACACGCCATTATGACAGTGTTTGTGTCATGCAGGGGAGATCGCAGCAAGGGCAAGATCTCTTTCCAGACATGCTGACTCCATCCCTGCATACACAGCCCCAGACAGGAGGCTACCTTTCTGCATGGACACTGCCAAGCTGCTGTCTTCAGAGCTAGTTCTGCAGAACTGCTCCCAGCCAGTCAGCCCCAGCCTGTTCTGCTGCTGGGCTTTGTCTGTCCTAGGGGCTGGGTTGCTTCTCCAGACTTTCTGGGCCCCTCTGCATATTAGCTCTGTCCTCCAGTGTATTGACTGTTGGAATTGTAAAAGGACGAGAGCCCGGGGATCCCAGCGGGGGGAGGAATGCAGTCCAAAGCCAATGTGGTTGATAAGCGCAAAACTCCGTTTATTAGCAATCCAAAGACACTTATATAGTATCCCAGCTTGTTAACTCCTAAGTGGCTTAAAGCTTATCAAAACACATTTCTACTTCTACATAATTGGACTTACATTGGCAAGCTTCCTGGTCAGAACATCTTATCTGCACAGCTGTACCTTTTCAAAACTCCCTCTTTATTCCCAGCCCTGCTTGTTTTCTTCACACCAGAATTTTCTCATGGAGAGTTTTTTCTCACACACAGGCCTTCTGCTTGCAGGCTTATTGCTTGTATAGTTCTTTTATGGATCCCATAATTCTATCAATGATCCATGCCCCTGATCCTTTAATAATTGCAACAATTGATCACATATCAAGACTAGGTATCATCCACAGATTTGCTGAGGTTGCAGCTTATCCAATCATCTAGGTTGTAATTAAAACAACGAAACAAATAATTAAATAGTAGTGAAATAATGCTGATCCCAGATCAGCTCTGTGACAGAATCCCATCGTAACTGGTCTCCAGCTGGACTGTGCCACTGTTCATAGACCTTTGATCCTCATAGTCTTGCCAATTCTCAATTCACATTACACTCTATCTAGCCTAATGATATCTCAGCACTTTACTTAAAAGTTACTATGTGATACTACACTGAAAATATTAAATACTGTAGGATGCTACATTTGTTAGGCCTCTCATTTTCTTAGAGAGAACAATAGGTTAAGCTAAAATTTTAAAAAAAGTCATGTCATGGACAGAATGCTCATGAAATATGTGCAGAAATATGAACTTCTAAGTATCTTTATAAGGAGTCCCATGAAGTACGTTTAATATCAATGGCATAGGAATTACAGATATTTATGATTTGCTCTGTGGTTTTTTTCTTTAACTTTTGAGGTGATTTCTCATCCTTCATGTACAGGAAGCTATTTCCATTTCTCTGAATTCATCACCTTTGTGCCGCATGCTTGACTTAGCTATTCCAGAAAGGTATTTTCTGAAAGATAGGCACCAAAATGAGAATTTTGTGTTGTCAAGATAGCATTACAATGCTGACAATGACTAAGGATGTTTCCCTTTTTGACCTTGATCTTCCATTTGCCTCAGTTTTCTGTTGATAAGGCTTAGACAAAAATTTCCTTCATCACAGAGTAATGAGAAAGTAGATATAATTACTTATGAAGGGAATATGTAGCTATTAAAACAATTTTCAAATAGTAATTTCACAATTCCATTGGCAAAACAAGTTTTCTCTTAGAAATTGTGATTAACTTCCCTAGCAGAAGTATTGTTGCTCACAGATTGTATGCATCTACATCATAACTCTATACAAACTTTTGTGGAAGATGGTATTCTGAAAAATATGTAAACTATTGGATTCATTAAAACTGCTTTGTGAGGGCAGCAACCAAATTTCTTGACCCTTGCAGTAATAAACTCGTCTTTGAAAATAGCCTGTAAAGTATAGGGAGACATGAAGCGAGAAAACTATATGGCAAATTTAACTGGAAAGTAATTGTTTTCTACATGGATAGAATTGTTCAATAATCTGTTGCGGAATTTCAAAGTAAATCTAACATAGTCACTAAGCTAGTTCTGAATGACAGAACTAAAACGTATTGCACATGGGCAGCACTACAGCAGTCTAACACTAAACCAATGTTCCTGGAAGATGTGAATATAATTACATGTTCTGCCTGAGCTACTAAGTGGAGAAGCATTCTTTCTCAGACTTCTGTAAAGCATGTCAATTTCCAGTTTCCATATTTTCCATTTTCAGTGCACAGCCTGTTTGAGAATGCAGTGATTTGAAAACAACAATGTCTGCTAACAACAAAGCATCCTGAAAATTGAGCAGATTTCAAATTCTCCTGTGGAAAAGAATTAGTGGTGGAAAAAGACAATTCATTCCCTCTGAAGTTACAGCAAGGAACTAAAAAAGGAAATATCTTAATAAGTCTATATCTTGCTAATTGTACGTTTTACATAGGCATTGTATCATTTGCATAGACATTTGCTCTGAGCTAGAGAAAGTTTTACGCTTAATATGACCCATGCACTTCTGTCATTGAGATTAGGTCTCCATTTTTATGGGAGGAGTGCTTCATCCATTCTAAAGAGATCAGTTTCCTTTATAAACGAAATTATTTTAATGCCTCAAAAGAAAGTATTGTATCTATTTTGTAGAGTAACCTGAAAGATATGTTTAAGAGATGTTAAGTTTAAGATACAGAGTGGTCAGTTGTTCTGGGGAAAGAGTTCTTAAAAATTTTTGACAATTATAGATCAATATAGTCAGTTTAAAAAGCACATCCTTCTGTCTATTTTCAGTGAAGCCAAACTTTTCCTATAATTCTAGCCAACAAGAACATAGTGTGTTGCACAGGGCTGGGGCAAATAGCTATCTGCTTTCAGTTTTAGCATTATTCAAACTTTGTATTACACACTATTTGTCTCCTTTGCTCCTGAAAATGACTTAATTTTCATTCTTTTCCCTTTTATTAGAGATAAAAAATACATGGTATATTAACAATATTCCCTTTGTAACTATAGTGTCACTTTTTAACTTGCTAGTCACCAAGATCTAATTTCTCTTATCGACCTTTCACTGGAGATCGTCACAATTATAGCCTGAATGTATACATTAAAGGGACGAGTGATGTTACTTCATTGTCTCTGATTAAGACAACAGAAGCTGACTTTACATCGTAAAAAAGATGATGCTCAATCTGTCTTGATTCTGAGCAGGTCTCTGAACAGACTTGGCAGTACTAGTTAGATGGCTAATGTGTTTCCTTGCTAGAATGTCTGCATATCCTCATTTTCCTTCTATTTTAAAATTTTGTTAAAGAAGTACAAGTAAACTTTTGCTCTTCAATATGTTAAATGCTTTTCTTCTATAATTAATGTTACTTCTGAGTGATAATTAATCTGAGAAATAATCTCTCAGTACAGTTAGTTTATTGTGGTGCTTAAAGAATTATGACAAGAAGAAAGGAAGAACCTGGATCAGAGTAAACTTCCTGATCTGTCTCTTAAATGCGAAGAGCACCTATTTCACCCAATGGAATGTAAAATGAGGCCAGTCTAACCCCATCTCTGGTAAACAGGCAATAACTTGATCCAATAAGCAATGTTCCTTCAGGCTCTTCATTTTTGTTCAGTTCTGACACCTGAAGAGTAAAAATTCCACTCTTTATACTGTCTTCATAGATTCAACCTTATCTACACCTGTCCTGTTTTAACCTTATGCAGAAACGAAGCCCCATGCAGCCTCTTGCTCACTCATCCATCAGTGAGACAGAATTGGAAGAGTAAAAGGTAGAAAACTCATGGGCTGATATAAAGACAGTTTAATAGGGTGTGGGGTATGCCCAGCCCCTGCCCTGGAGGGATCTCTGCTGAGATAAGTGATTTCGCAATCGTCCAGCAGGACTCCCTGGAAAGGCAACCACTTCTTTGGTCACCACAAGAAAAGACAGACCCACAATCCTTTAGGAGACACTATGCAGATCCTTCGCAACCCATTGGTCCTCACCCATCCCAGATCCTCTATAACCCATTGTTCTTCACCCATCCCCTGTATCCCTATAAAAGCAAGCCCTCTGCCCCTACGAGAGAGAGCTCTTGTCCCTGGCTTTCCTCTTCGCTGGAGGGGACCCACAATAAAGCTACCTCATGTGGAACCAGCCACACGAGCCTCTCATCTCTCTTTCTGGTCTGGCCTGGAGGCTGCCCCGCAGAGCTGAGCTGGAATCACGAGCTGACAATCACTAAAGAGCTGACAGCCTCTGCAAGGGCCCTCCTGCCAGCAGCTGAGGGAAGACACCGGGCATCGGGTAGGCGATTCCTTTTGGGACCATCTCTCCAAACTGGTCACCTCTTCCTGGGTCAGAGCCACTGACCCCCTCACCAGCCATAATAATAATAGGGAAAGCAAAAGCTTCACACACAAGCAAAACAAAACAAGGAAATAAAGCAGTACTTCCTATGGGCAGGCAGGTGTTCAGCCATCTCCAGGAGACCAGGGCCCCATCACGTCAAAGTTTTCATATATGTCTAGCCAACAAGTACATCTTGTGTTGCACAGGGCTGGGGCAAATTGCTTACTACTTAATATTTTAGCATTATTTAAATTTTGTATTGCACACTATTTGTCTCCTTTGCTCTTAAAAATGACTTGAGAAGACAAATGTCATCACTCCCACTGTTCCCCTCTTTCTCCTTCTTCTCCCCCCTCTTTATATACTTTGCATGATGTCATATGGTCTGGAAGATTTCTTTGGTTGGTTGTGGTCACTTGTCCAGACTGCGTCTCCTTCCAGTTTCCCATGCACCTCCAGTTTCCTCACCTGGGTGGCTGTATGAAAAACAAAAAAGGCCTTGGCTCTGTGTAAGATCTGCTAAGAGAAAATAAAAACATCTCTGTTATCATTACTGTGTTCAGCATAAACAAAGTATACGCTCATACTGGCCAGTGTGAAGAAAATTAACTCTACTGCAGACAAAAACAGCACAGCATGAGAGAAAAGAATGAGATAATTGTGACTATAAAGTCACAACTCTATTGTCTGGGTGAAGAGTTTGTTTATTTCTCTCAGTGTATACTTGCAAAGTTTGAAACATGACTTTTAAAGCTGTGCAATTGCTTGTAGAAATCTGTATTAGTTTCCCTCTCCCCTCACCTTTTTTTTCATTATCCCTCATTATTTGCCTTTAATTAATACTGATGTCAAAACCCGCAATGCTCCTGGCAACATTCTGTACAGACAAGAAAGGAAAAGAGATAAAGACAAGATCTCTAAATAGTGAAAAACTTTTTTGGCTAACAATATACTGTCTGCATGATATAGCATTATAACAACCCACATAATCCATGGTGGCTTAAAGATAATGGGTTTAGACCTTTAGACTACATGAAGAAATTGAGCAGAATAGCTATTGTAGAATATATGGGCTTTTAATTGCTATACCAATCAATATAAACATTTTAACTTCTTGTTCAGGTGCGTTTAAAGTTGTCTCAATATCTTACATTGCAAGGTTACTTCTGTAAATTGATTAAAAGTATTAGAGGCTTTTATGAATATGCAATATTTTTTTTTCTTTTCTTGGCCTGTCAATACAGCAGTAATTTTCTGCATGAAACAGTAACAGTTGAAAAATACAGAAACACAAATTATTACAGGAAGATATAGGTTTATGAAGAACCTTCATTTTTAGATACTTTTATTTTTCTTATGCTGATTCTCAGTTTGAGAATGGTGGTGTCCATTCACTGGTTTTAGCCATTTTGCACTTTCTATCTTGTTCTGAACTTATGGATTCTCTTCCTATGTAACATGCCCCTAGGCCAAATGAGTTTTTTGGCTTTGATAGGTATTTTCTTTAATTTAGTTGTCCAGTAAGAATTCTTGTTGGTCCCACGGCACCTTTCTCTGCTCTTTCACTCAGCCTGGGATTTGCCTTCTGAGCTGCCTGTCCTCTCCCCTGGCCCAGAGCTGCTCTTTTCTCACTTAGTCTGGCAAACTGCTCATCACCTTATAGCCTTGTGGAAAGTAACTACACTTTTAGAGTAAGCTCCATGGTATAATGTTTTTATTCATTAAAAAAAAAACAGTAAAGAAAGAAATAATAAAATACAGACATAGCACTCTCTACTACTTGAAGTAGTCCTCATATGGTTTGTATACAGTTTTCATACTGAAAGCTTCCCTCCAGCCCTTATGTGTGCATTACTCTAGGATCATGCTATATATTTTTTTATGAAGTTTGGCATACCATTGAATACAATCATGCACTCCTTTGCAAGTCCTAATTAGTTCTATTTTTTCCCCGAGACTAGGAGCTACTGCACTTATTGCTCAACAACAGTAATAGTGTACATGCACTATATTAATTTTTTTTCTTGAATTTATAGCCATGTAGTATAACATATTTACTTCATAGGAAGGCTTATTTCTGTCTGGCAGCTAGTGCAGTAATTGAATCCATTTCCCACAAGTAAGCAGTTTATTTTCATGTTTCACTAAACAAGTTTAATAATAATTGCATGTACTGTGTAGTTTAGGAAGACTCTTATTTCCCTTGTGTATCTTCAACACGGTATTTGTTTGAAATGGTTTACTGTGCATTATTTAAGAGCCAGTAAGCACTAAAAATTCTTGAGTTATGTAAAAAAACCCAAAAAAAGGTAAATCCTCTGTCAGCAATAAATTTACAGTACAAAAATATTATGAATTCACATATAGGAAACAGAGTTTGGGTCTACAATAGTTACTCACCTACTAGTACACAATTGGTTTTGTTTACTTTGTTTTTTCCATGTCATTGTGGTAACAATAACATTAAACAATCTACTTCCTAGTGATTTAATCACAATTAAAGTTCATTTTAATAAAAAAGCACCAAATACCCCTCTATATCTATGTCATTAGAAGAATAGAATGCATAGGGAAACAAACAAACAAACAAACAAAAAAAGCCCCACACACCCCCACATCCTAACCCCCCACAATCTTCCTTTTGGTTAGGGACTTTGTAAGTAAAAGACATGGATCTTTTATGAAACTGTGTAATAGTAAATTTAAAAGACTGACTGGACAATGCTTTTGAATAGTCTTGCAAATGTTACTGTCTACAAATCCAATAGAGTACTGGAACAGGCATTTCTGTTTTACAAAAATTCTTAAAATATCTGATCTGCGTTACAAAGAAAATTCAAGATAATATGAATAGCATGTATATGAGACCTAAAATGATGGTCATGCTGAATATTTGGGTCCTAATAATAGTCTATTAAAATTAACATCCCTCTTCATGATCACTTGATCGTGAGGAAAAGACAGCATTGTCAGCTAAGAAACAAATAGCCAGGTCCAAATAGTGGCATAAAGTTGGTTAAAATATATAAATCTGTACGTTTGATGACACCTGGGCAGGATATTCTAAAAACAGCAACTGTTTCCACATTCAGAAAATGATTAAGCCTTCTCAGATGGTTTTTTCCTGGGAGAGTGCACTGGTCTTAATCAGGGTATCTGTCAGTCCTTTGTGATTAAATATATAGTCTCATTTTGTGAGTTTAACATTGTTATTGTACACTCGAGGGCTGTGACACTTAACTTTTTTCATTTTCCTGTTCCGTGTCTGGTTTTTCCATGAATGTAGCTGGGTTTCACCTTTTGCAAGTAATAGCACACAGTGCAACTGATTACTGACAAAGCTAATAAATTAAAAAGAAACATATACCTGTGGGTAATTAAATTAGACTTGATGAAAGTTGTAGAGATTAATGTATGCAATCAAACTATGTGCCTTAATCACTACCACTGTCAGCTATAATTTATGGCAGAGCATCTTTACAACAATTCACTTTATCTAAACTTTAAAAGCATGTGTATACAGAAATAAATGATTCTGCAGTTTGGGTTGGTGTCTAGTGCCTTTTGACAGATTCAACAACAACAAAACTTAGAACAGCCCTTTTTACCAATACCAAGTAATACTGAAATTCTCTATTTAAGCACTCATCACCTAAATGTACACAAACAAACTTGACAAGGGTCCTGAACTAGTAGGACATCTAGGGAGAATGAACCACAGATGTCTGGCATGAAACCTGCTAGAAGTCAGTCATTCAATTCACAACTTTCTGTGCAGTGCTATTTACTGACTTTTCTTTCTGCAGTTTTTGTTCAACCTAACTTTAAAATTAACATACACGATTGCTGTATATGAAATTCTGCCAGAAAAATTAAAAAATAAGTTGATGGGGGGCATGAAGATGACAGGAAAGGAAATTTCAGCCTTCTACAGTTAAAACACCTTAATTTCAATAAAATATTTTAATTGAGAAGACATTTTAGACAGCAATAAAGAATGCACTTAATTTGTTGAAATATGCAAATAGGGTTCCATCATTCTAGCAAATGGATTTATGCACAATCACTTCTTTGCTGCAATTGCAGTTGAAAGAGGCCAAATAATTTATCACAATTTTTGGACATACACATTTATGAGAATGAGGTAAATAATCTGCAGCATTTTACTGAAAGACCAAAGAGAAAAAGATGTATCTTCACAATTCTGTGACAAAAATATTCATCACTGCAAACAGATTGATGCAGAATAGAATTTGTATACTGAGACATTTGAAAACTGAGACCTAGACACACAAAAGTTTTTAGGCAACTGATTCACACAGTGGCTGAGACACTTGTTTCACCAATTGTGACAAAGTCATATAATTTAAAGAAGCAGATTTAAGTTGCGAATTTTATTTTCATGTAGAGGTTTACTGTAGGGGATGCTTAAACTCAGGATAGAAAAAAGGATTTTAAACATACATTTTTCTCTCCTTGAACTTATATCCTTCACTAAATGCACTGGCTCTCTTAATGGGCATGGCTTTTTCCCATTATCTATGAAGAAAGCCTATAGACACCTGTGAACTCAGCTTCTCTGTCTTAGTATTTCAGATTTAAAGTTGCGTCATTGCTGTACCAATAGGTACAACAACCTCACAGAATCTGACTCTAGGTTTGTACTAAATTTTAACTAAAAACTTAGAGTGTCCTATTCCAGAGTTTTTGCTTAAGACATTGTGGTGGGTTGACCTTGGCTGGAGGGTTGACCTTGGCTGGAGGGGAAGTGTCCATTAAACTGTTGTATCATTCCCCATCCTCAGCTGAACAGGGGAGAGAAAATAAAACAAAAATGTCACATAAAGGACAGGGAAATATCATTCACGAGTTATTGTCACAACCAAAACAGACTTGACTTGCAAAAATTAATTTCATTTATTGCCAGAGTAGGGTAATTAGAAGTAAAAACAAATCTAAAAACAAATCCCCTCCCTCCCCGGTCCCTTCTTCTCAAGCTCAACTTCATTCCCAATTTCACCATTTCTTTTTCTACAGTGGCACAGGGGGATAGGCAATGGAGGCTGCAGTCAGTTCGTTGTCCCTGGTACTTCTTCCTCGTGTTCTTTCCCTGCTCCTGTTCCTGCAGGTTCCACCTATGGCGGGCAGTCCTCCAGGAATGCTTCAGTGTGGGTCTCTTTCCACACGATCCAGTCCTTCAGGAACACTGTTCCGGTGTGAATTCCCTGCAGAGTCGCAAGTCCTGCCAGCAAACCTTCTCCAGTGTGGTCTTTTCATGGGGTAAGAGACTATTCTGTTGTTCTAGCATGGGGTTCCTCCACGGGCTGCAGGTGCACATCTGCCCCCGCATGGACCTCCATGGGCTGCAGGGGGGGCATCCTTCCTCACCATGGTCTTCAGAATGGGCTGGAGGGGAATCTCAGCTTCAATGCCTGGAGCACCTCTGTCCCCCTCCTTCTGCACTGACCTTGGTGTCTGCAGAGCTGTTTCTCTCACATATTCTCACACCTCTCTTCTAGCTGCTGCTTCACAGCAATTTTTTTCCCCCTTCTTAAATCTGCAATATTATTGCAGTGGTGCTACCATCACCACTGATAGCTTATCCTTGGTCAGTCATGGGTCCCTCTTGGAGCCAGACAGCACTGTCTGATACTGTGTCAGACATAGTGGAATGTTTTAGCATCTTTTCAAAAAAGCCACCTCTGCAGCCCCTCACCACCAAAACCTTGCCATGTAAACCCAATACAGTCATTAATGAAGTCTGAAAGCAGGGGCATTTGATGTTCAGTAAAAGGCTAAAAGTGCATTTCTTCCTTAGTCTAAATATCAGTTTTTTGAGTAGGGTCACAGACTCCAATCAAAGCCCAAATGATCACTTCCTCAAAAAATTTCAGTATAACTTCAGATAATTTGTAATATTAATCCGTTGACACACAGTACAGCATAATTTGACATTTAATGTGTGCGGATGTGCTTTCCCAGAAATCTGGAGAGGTCTATTTATTTTTGATGTAACAGATACAGTACTAGATTCAGTGCTTTTGGTTGAGGGGAAAGCTGATTCTTGGAGGTTCATTTACTGAAGTAACATTAACCATAAGCCATCCCTTACATCCATTTCAACTCAGCCAAAAAAAATTCTGTCCTTTGGGAATTCAGACGTATTGAAAGTGGACTTCTCGTCTGTTTCTTAATTTTTTTTATAATAGAACTCAGGAATCTTTTAGTGTCTTTTTATCATCATGTCCCTTTTAAAGATATGTTGCATTTTTTTAAAATTTGATTAAGAAGTTTGGAAAATATTTTCATGCTATAAAAGTTATTTTAACATGGTCATGAGCTATGAAATACACAAAAAAATAAGTGTGTAGTTTGAAATAACATATTCAAATATTATGGATCTTTGTGATCTCAACTAATAATGCTGTATTTCACATTGTTGCTGTTAGGATACATCTCAAGGCTGTAAAATAAAATGAGATCGATTTTCCCAGTACAAACCTCTGTGTTTGAATAACAACTATGTTTAACCAAAAAAAATGAAACTTTTCTCTTTGTCTATATGTCTTATACGTTTATACCCATTCATGAGGTAACATTTATGTTACCCCAAAAGATAAAAGATTGCATTGTTCTCTTAATGAATTTTGTGTATGAAAAGGAATTTCTGATTAGTCACAGAATTGCAGAATTTATTTGGCAAAGCCCACTCTGACATGAATATGCAGTTGTGCACTTTTTGCTGAGTATGGCTTCTCTTATCACTACTGGGACCATCTAGTATCCCAGAGCTGTCATAGCACAGAGGTTACTTGAGATAAATCACTCAACAGCAGCTGCAAGCCCTTCCAAAGTAACAGATTAGATACAGCACATGCAGGGTAATGCAGAGTGAAGCAGTCTGACTGAATATTCTGGAATCTAATTCAGCAGCATCGTCCTCCCCAGTTCAGGCTCAGATCTGGCAAAGTGTCATAGAAACTGGTGAAGATCATTCTTCAGTAAGGTCAATGTAGTCTGGAATAAGAATATATTGAGCCAGCATAGCAAATACAATGGCATCACGGACATTTTTTGCTGCTGTTTTCCTTTTCTGACAGGTTGATTTTTTATCCTGCTTTCACTGTTACACCAATACATCTGAGGATCCTTTCCTGTGCACAGTATTGCTCTCTAGAAGGAGTAATTGCCACAGGAAAAACCCAAACTGAATTGTGATTAAGCCTTTGATAGTTCAAGTCCAGAATACAGATAATTTTATGCAATTCATAATTATTTCACTGCTGGTTTGCGATGACTGAAAGAAAGCTTTATTCAAATAAGATTTACAGACATTGAAGCCAAGTTTCAGCTAATGATTTAACAAGGCAGAGTAGATCATAATACAAAAGGATTTGTTTAGAAACAGATAGCACTGCCTAACAACAGGGTACCTGGATCACTTCCTTCTTGTCAACAAAATCAACAGAATTTGCCAGTACCCCTACCATGCAAGTCCTTTGATTCTTTTATAAACTACAGGATGTGTTCTAATAAGAATGCAATGTGTTTGTGTGGAGGGACAGTGAGAGCATCTGGGTGGTGCTTAGTTTCTAGCTGGGGTTAGAACATGACAGTATGTAATCGAGACATTTGGACAGATATTAAATATAGATTGATTTTTATGAAATATATAGTTAAGTTCATAATTGTCAATGCATTCTCTGAAGGAGAAGGAAAATAGCTAATCATTTTGCCTTGGTCACCAGTCAACACCAAGTACTATCAGTTCTTGATTTAACTTCTGTAAAGCTTGTCTTTAATTTGCACTGAAAGAACAAATTAAATCAGTTTGAAACACTTTTATATACCCTATTTTCAAAAAGAAGATTAGTGTTTATTGCCATTTATTCTTTATTAAACTGTTCCTAATATAAAGGAGAAGGGTGAACTTTTCAATTTGTAGTTCATTCACTTTGCTGAGGCTTTATTTTCCTGCATGGATCCTGGCTCAGTAAAAGACAAACCTACAGAATTTTCATCTGAATATTCAAAAAATGTAGGGATGGTCACAGCTGGGTCTTGATAAACAGTCAGTTAATTTGAGAGAGTCTCCCACTCAGGAGTTTTTAAATTATGACATTTCAAACAAACATAAAAGTAGGTCTTAGCTTACTGTATCTTAATGGCTATGCAGTCAGATGAAGAACATTCAGAAAGCTGATTGAATCAAGAGAGGAGAATCATAGTGTCCTGTAAAAAATGGAAACTGTTTGAAAATTCTCAAAAAAGGTATCTCTGAACTTTTAGAACCAAAGGAACCTGATACAACAAGAAGCCAGTGGAAATATGTATTTTGGTTAAGAAGAATGACTGTGTTATCATGATATACCAAATAGTATTTTTTTAAAAATAGTGACCTCAAGCTGAGCAGGGACATACTACACAATTCCAAAGAGAAACCATCTGCGTTAGAGAAATGTCAGATATTTTACAAAATTCACTACTAAACCCCAATGACTGTTGCAGTGGGGATCCTGCAACACGCATATATCAAACCAAGAGTCCCGTGGAAAGGAAATATATACGGACAGACAGATTCTTGCTAGATGTTTCAGAGATGTTTATTTCTCCAGCCGCATGGCCGGAGCTCTGCCCAGGAACTGTTCCAGTCATGGGACCAAGGGTCCTTCTGCCAGCGCAGGGAACACAAACCAACCAATGGGAACGAGGCTGAGCAGGGGCAGGGAAACCCCGTGTCTGTGCCCTCAGGGCCCCTCTCCCAGGGCTACACGGGAGGGGAGGGACCCCAACACCTCACCCGTTTTATTTAATAAAAGGAGAATGAAAACAACTGGATAAACATAACAAGAACCGTTTCAAGACAAAACAAAGCCACCCTCCTGAGTCTTTAAATGTCCAAACAGATTCTCTGGAACATCTTAGGGCTGACAGAAGGGAGACAGAATTCTCTGAGCATGCTTTGTGGGGAAACTGAGGCAGCAGAGGGTTTAACTTCTTCCCTCCCCCTTTTCATCCCCCACTCGGCATTGGAAAGGGATTTTTGGGGAAACAATTGGCAAAAGCATGGTTTTTGTGAGGGAAACCATGGATGAAAAAACGGATTGGGAATACACTGGGGGTAATAGGACATAGGGTAAAAGGGAAAGGTGGGATTAGGAAAGGGAAACTGTAGGGGGGGCTTACAATGGAGATATTGTCTAACATGACTACGATTTTTTGCATATATACTGCCTTTTACAGGAACACCATCAGGCCCAGTGACCTGCGATGCTTGTAACCCTTTTCTCCCTAGAACAATTTTGAATTCCACGACTTCTCCATCTCCCAAGCTTGGGATGCATTTTTCAGGGTTATTCTTTTTAATAGCAGTTCTATGCACGAATATGTCTTGCTGGTTGTCACACCTTGTTATAAAACCATAATTTTGCTTAACATTATACCATTTTACTATCCCTAAGGTCTTAGTTACTATGATCTTTTCCTTTTTCCGAGTGGCTGCTGTTTTCTGTCTCGCTGCCTCTTTGCTCTCTCTTTCGGTCGCTCCCGTGTTGGAATTGTCGGGGCTGCTGGTGCCCGCGCGCTCTTCCGGGGTCGCGTTCGGGGCTGTGCGGGCCGGGCCGGGCCGCGCCGCTCAGTTCTCCGTGCGTCGCCTCCTCTGGTCGCAGCTTCGCTGCAGCTGCCAGGCGCTGCACCCACGTCTCGGCCAGGCCCCCGAGCGACGACCCCCCCGCGCCCTGCTCCAGCGCACGTCTCGGCTGGCGCGGCTCCGCTCCACCGCCATCGCCGCCAGCCGCCGCCCGCGCTGCCCCTCTCGGTCGGGCGTTCACGGGGCTCGCTCCACCACGCGCTGGGCTGGGCCGGGCGGGCACCGCCGGGTCCCGCCGTGCCTCGCTCCGCCACCGACACTGCAGCTCGCGTGGCTCCGCCCGCACGCGGGAACTGCCTCGCTGCTGCTCGCAGAGCGCTCGGTGCACGTGGCCTGGGCCGCACGGTCCCTGCGCCAGGCTTCCCTTCGCCAGGACACAGCTGACATTGCTCACAGTCTCGGTAACTAAATAATATTCATGAAAATATTCTTCCATCGGCATATATTTTGACTCCAGTATTAACTGTGTCCAAACGGTCTTCCAAAAGCCCTTGGTAAGAATTAAATCCCAAGAAACATAGAAAAAGTTCTTAAACAACCATGCCAGGAAGTGTTTCAGCTCTTTCTGAGCTTGAATCAAGCTAAAATTTACAAATCGTTGTTCAAGAATCATTTTAAGATAAATGTCCATATGCGGCTCTGAGAGCCAAGAGTCTTCCCACGGTTCCTCCATAGTTTAGATACGGAATAGCAAAGCAAAACCAAGAAGAGGAATCCAAAGTTTCCAGGGTTTACTCACACAAATCAGTTGCTTAGGGATCGGGGATTGTTCTGCTCTCAATTCTCCACCATTTGTTGCAGTGGGGATCCTGCAACACGCATATATCAAACCAGGAGTCCCGTGGAAAGGAAATATATATGGACAGACAGATTCTTGCTAGATGTTTCAGAGATGTTTATTTCTCCAGCCGCATGGCCGGAGCTCTGCCCAGGAACTGTTCCAGTCACGGGACCAAGGGTCCTTCTGCCAGCGCAGGGAACACAAACCAACCAATGGGAACGAGGCTGAGCAGGGGCAGGGAAACCCCGTGTCTGTGCCCTCAGGGCCCCTCTCCCAGGGCTACACGGCAGGGGAGGGACCCCAACAAATGACTTTCTGTCATCATTAAGAAACTGAGACAGAAATAATGCTTTGTTAAGCTGGCATTCTCTAGATGTCTGCTTTTGCACAAACATAGTCTGTTTGTCAGAAATACCTGTGCTCTGTCCTCTGACAGGTAACTGTGTCTTTGATATGCTGCTTAATCTGTTGGAGAGTCTTAGAAAAGGACCTTAATAGAACACATTGGTATCTTCTGGGTCTTGTGCTAGACAAATGTCAGCATCAATTGATAGACAAAAGGCAGGAGCAAGATGAAAATTTCAGATATTCACAATATTTGGAAGTCTATAAGGAGTAGCATGATGGGCTCTAAAGCCAACAGTGAGCAAATATTTAGATATATTCCCTGCTTTAAATGGTGCATGGGTGGGAGATTGGCTGTTGCAAATGTGAACTTGGACACTCATTCATGTGTTTCTGCAGGAGGAAGAGGAACATCCTTCTACCACCCAGAAAATTTTAGTCCAGAAAATAATGCAATCATTCCCATGTAATAATTCATAGTTATCTTCTTACGTTTTCTGTGTGCAGAGAAGTTTACCCTTCCCTATTATTTTCTGTAAGTGAATGACTTTCCCCCATTTTCCTTTTCCTCACTTTCTCTTCCTCCCAAAAGATAAATGCTCTCTCATTTTCACATGCACTCCTGCTCCCAACTCTCATTACAGTCCTGGCTGTGCCTTACATCTGGCAAGCTTAACATACCACTCTCTGTCCTCAGAACCAAAGTGGACTGGAATACTCAATAAACCAAGAGAGTTATCTGACCTATATTACAGACCATGTGCATGTCATTTTTGTAAAGCACCTTGCATGCCAGCCAAAAGCCTTCACATATTCCATCCATTCTGAAATAAGCATCCCTTGTGTAGCAGCATGTGCACCTTTATGCATATTTTACCATCTACTCTTGTTTTAACTGAACCTAAACAATGTTCTTCTGACACTTGGAGACTTTAAAATATCTTTGACTGTCAAGAGTCCCAGGGCTTTCAGACACATAGTCAATGTGATGCTCTAAAACACACACAAAAAGACAATTGTGTGTGTGTAGTAAATGGATTATAAATTTCAGAGATTTTTCTCTAAGCACCTCAGCACTACAAGAGCTACAGACTGTTGTTTATTCTACATAATTCTAATAATAATGACCCTCCCTGAAGAACTGTAAGTAGGTTTTATAGAATTTAAATTAAATTTTAGCTAAGTTTAAAGTGACCTTCTGCAGCTGAACAGTGGCTCTTGCACGGAGCAGGGAGGCCACAAGCAATCGACATTTTAGACTAAACAACATGGCTTCCCAAAATCAGACAAGCCACAGAGAAAGGACATTTTAAACAGTGAATTTCCATTCCATTCACCTTTGTTAATATACTTTCTCTGCCTGTCCCTTAAAGAAAAGAAAACAA
Organism: Corvus cornix cornix; assembly: GCF_000738735.6. NCBI lineage: Eukaryota > Metazoa > Chordata > Aves > Passeriformes > Corvidae > Corvus > Corvus cornix. Next base: position 60,474,778 of record NC_046357.1, read on the forward strand.
GTGAAAATGTTAATATTGAAAGTTTTAATTGTCACTCATCTTCCTCTGCCCAAAGACTGTTTCTTTTGGATGCTGCACCTTCTAAAATCATACCAGACTTTAATCCAAGCTGTACTACTCCTGAAATGGTGGGAAACAAGTTGAGAGTCCTCTGACTCCTCATGCCTGCCATTCGCACAGTGGGTAGAGAGGGCAGGAGGATTTCTACAGTATCACTCTAGTGCTTTCGACAGAAGCGCTGAACAAAGTCATTTTAAAAAAAAAAGTTTTTCAAATTTTACTTTAAAAAAACATGCCTTCAGTCTGAAGTGTGACAGAGAAGTAATTAAAATCTATTAGGAGTTACAGTAGTTAAGCAAATATTCTATAATTTCCTTCAAAATGTTAGAGCAAGGAACAAAAAGCTTAAAACACCTTTTTACTTTCTGCTATAATGTTTACTTTTTCTCATCATTCACTGCAGGAAACATTTGCTGCAAATGTTTCTTAGGTAAATTACTGGTTCAGGTAGCTTAAATCACAAACCACAGAAAAATAAAACCTTAAGAGATGTAACTAACACAGAAATTTATGATTACTAATTCTGAGGCAGAGGCTTGGAAGTGTATTTTCTCTATCATATTGCCTGTCCTACCATTGAAAACACATTTGAACCTCAGACAAGGAAAAAACCCTAAAGAAAACAAGATGTTCTCTTTGTTTACTTTGTCCTACTGTTTACATTTTTTATTTTACCATTTTAACTTTCAGTTCTAGGAAGGTCTTGCATGTTTATGGAAATATTTTGCATTATTATTTAGGTAGTTAGATAGCTAACTATGTCACATGTCATAGTGCTGAAATCATTCATACTGAACAGACAATATTCCTTAGCATGTTTTTGTGAGCTTTGCCAGTTAATTTTGAGTTATGATTGTTACTCATTGTATTTTCTATCCAAGATGCAAAGAGTACAACTGGAGAGACAAAAATTTGTGTCATTGTGTATATAACCTTTCTCTGCCTAGCCAAGTTCAGAAAAAATTGAAAAAGCGCACATTCCCGTTGGAAGCTGGGGTGTAGCTCTTAGCTATTCATATGTGCAAGGACTCCTTCCTTTTCTGCCTTTTTCTGTTATTTTGCTAATCAGAAATTAATAGCAGTATCCATATGGCACAATACTTTTTATTTATCCTTTCTCAAGCATAGCAAAAGAGCAGCCTACTACCTTTTCAATAATATATTTTCTAATATACTGAAGAAATTGTAAGTTCCTATTTTCTACTTACTACCTATTTGATATGTGCTAATAAATGCTAAACATAAAAGCAGGAACAATACTTCAGTGTTTGAAAGGAGTCTTTGTGTAATAGTGATTTACCAAAATATGAATATTGATCTAATATCGATATCCAACTGAGATGGACAAAAACTCTCTAACAGTTTAGAGTTAGAAAGTGCATGTTTATTTGGCGCCAGGCACTACGTGGGATAGCTCCCTAAGATGGAGGGCTCTGATACAAGCAAACACAACGCTTTTTATTTCCAAAAATTATGAATATCCAAAATACAAATGCATATTTGTAACTTTAACACCTCCCATTCTCCACTTCGTACAGGAATGAGCTTAAATGTAATTAAGCATGCGTAGTGTGTGTTCTGAATTGAGTCGGTGGCCTTGAATCGGGCCAGTGGTCCCAAAAAAGATGAAGCAAGCTCATCTTCCTCACTTTGACTTTTTCGCCTTCCTGAACTTTAACAATCCTAATTACTTTAGTGATCTCTACGTTTCCTCTTGCGTGACTTTTGCATAGGTTCCCACAGAGGGAGGAAATTGGTAATTGTCCTTGTTCCCTAGACCAACTTATCAATGTTTCTATTCCTCGTTCTAAGCACAGCTAAGCAAACATACAAATGACAGATCATCAGTAATTTGGTAATCAGTTACCAACATCTTAAAACCCATTTCAGGTCCAGCTCTCTTAACTATTCTAATTAACTCTAGCTGGGCCCGAATTCCTTCCTATTCTAACTAATTTCAACACAGCTAGCCTATAACTAAAATCTTTATGTTTCTTCTAAATCTATGTTTCAATAGCACCAACAATCCCACCACATTAAAGTCTGTTCCAAATTTTTCCTTTCTCCTTGTATTTGTTTCACATGACCCAGTTGGGGGGGGGGGGGGGGGGGAGGGCTACAGGGGCTTCTTCCGTAAAAAACTGCTAGTATTTTCTTCATGTTCAGCAGAGCCAGTTCCTGGTGGCTCCAAGGATATGTGTGCTGCTGGCCAAGTCTGAGACAATTAGAAATAGTGGTAATGCCTTTGCGACAACATATTTAGGAAGATAAATAGTTGTTGCACTTTTGAAATTGTGACCTGAGAAGACCAGAGTGAAAACATGTGAGGAGAACAACTCGGCAGACACCAAGGTCAGTGCAAAAGGAGGGACAGGAGGTGCTCCAGGCTGAGCCAGAGCTGAGATTCCCCTGCAGCCCGTGGAGGAGCCCCATGCTGGAACAGGTGGATGCCTGAGAGAAGACTGTGACCCTGTGGGAGGCCTGTGGAGAGAGTGGCCCTGCTCCCATGCTAGAGCAACCTGTCCTGAAAGGATTTCAACATGTGCAAGAGTGACCAATGCTGCAGCAGTTCAAGGAAGACTGTTGTCTATGGGATGGACTCATGTTGGAGAAGTTCTTAGTGAACTGTCTCGCCTGGGAGGGACCCCATGGTGCAGCAGGAGAAGGACTCCTCTCCCTGAGCAGTGGGAGAAGCACAGGTGATGAACTGACCACGACCTCCATTCCCTGTCTCCTTGCACGTAGGAGGTAAAGCTGGAAGGAGGGAGGGATGGGGGGAATGTGTTTTTAAGGTCTTACTTTAATTCTCATTATTCTGCTCTGTTAGCAATAAATTCACTTCATATTTCTAAGTCTGGCCTGTTTTGCCCTTGATGGTATTTCATGACTAATCTCTCCCAGCCTTTATGTCAACACATGAACCTTTCATTAAATTTTTTCTCCTCTGTCCAGCTGCAGAGGGGAGCTAGCGAGAGGCTTTTATGGGTGCCTGGCATCTGGCCTGGGTCAGCCCAATACACTCATTCTATTTCCCGCCCCAGAAACATAGTTTCAGTTATTTCTGTCATAAGTTTGGACTTCTGAGTTGTGCACTGGTCATTCAGGTAACTAAATACATCCATTGAATGTGCTTTCTTTGAGAAGTTTTCGTTAGACAGAATATGAGAATACAGTAAACTTCCTTGTAGTCTTGGAAAAAATTGCTAGAATTGTTCTATCAGTGTTCTATCACAGTGTTCCTGGAGCAGGCACCATAGAAGTCTTGAAGAAGAATTTAATGTCTGTAGCCTTATTTATACCTAATTACTCTTTAAACATTTCTCAGGCAGCCTGCTCTGCTGAGGGCTCCCTGTTTTGACTTGACTTTACTCTGCTGGGTTAAAGCTGGGATAGAATAGTATAGAATAGAATAGACTAGACTAGACTAGACTAGACTAGAATATCGTTCCAGAGCTACAGCTGTCATCTACTCCAACTGCCTGATCAGGGCAAGACTCATTAAAGTTAAAGCATGTTTTGAAAGGCTTTGTCCAAACACCTCTTGATGTGGTGATCTATTTACCCACTGCTTTTATGATCCCATATTGTTCCCCCCACTGTCCCCTGCCCCTAGCCCTGGACACTCCCTTGGGCTCTCCCTATCGGTTCCTGTACCCCAACTCTGCCCATGTACCGTCCCCGAGCCTCTGAGAAAACCCCACTGCACCCAGATCAGGAGATCTTGCTGCCTCTGGGGATTGCTGGGGTAAGATGTAAGATTAACAATCCTCTAAAACCCTTGTGGAGAGACCCTTCTCACCTCCTTCGGCATCACTGTGTTGTAGAGCTGATAGCTGGCCAGAGAAAGAGTGTGGAGCTGTCCAAAAAGGACTACGGGAGGACAGAATGGCTGCCCTGTCCTAAGAAGCCCCACTGAGCTCCCAAGGAAAGCTGCAGCCTGCTAAACTAAACTTAGCACTACAACATCTTGAACTCTGACAGGCCTTGGCCATTGACCACCTCTCAATGAAACCTTTTCCAGTGTTTGATCAGACTCCCTTGGTAAATAGCTGATTCCTAATGTCAGGTCTGATCCTCTCATGTGTACTGTCCCTGGATAGAGGGAGAAGATACCAGCATCTTTTTGTCTATTTTCCCTTTTCAGGAAGCTGCAGAGAACAGTGAGGTCACCTCTCGGGTTCCTTTTCTCCAAACTAGACAAGATCAAGTGATTAGTCACTCCTCGCAGAACATGCTTTCCAGTGATTTCACCAGCTTTGTTGCACTCCTCCAGATGCATTCAAAGACCTTAACATTCTTAAATTGTGAGGCCCAGAACCACACACAGTATTCAAAGTGAGGCCTCACTAACACTGAATACAATAAATTCTTTTGATTGGCTGGTGATGATGAATTTGGTGAACAGAGGCTGCTCTCCAGCCACTCCTCTCCCAACTTAAACTTGTATTCAGTGTTACTCTGTCTCAAGTGCAGAATCTGACATTCATTCTTATTAAATTTCATGTCATTGATGATTACCCAATGCTATTATCTACCCACCTTCCTCTGCAAAAACTCCTGTCCCTTAAGCACCTCCCAGGTAAGTACCATTGATAAACTTGCTGATGTAGCACTCAGGTTTTGCATATAGATAATTTATAAAAATGTTGAACAGAACTGTCCCCAAAGTTGAGACTTGAGAAACACCACTGGCTGGTTGCTGGCCAGATGCAGCCAGTTCTTCACAGGTGCAAAACTCTTTCAGAAGACTACTGTGACAGAGAGTATCAAAAATATTACTTAAATCCAGAAAAACTATATTTGCTGTGCTGCCTTCATCCACCAGCAGGATGGTGATATCTTATTGTAGAAAGATAGCAAATTGCAAATTAAATACGATTTTCCCTTTGTGAACCCATGTTGACCGCGCCTGATGCTTGTGTTGGCCTTCAAGTGCCTTTAGTAGAACTCAGTATCATCTTCAAGAAATATAAAGTTGAGGCAGTTTGGGTCATCTCCTCAGAAATGACTGTTCTAGACTCTTTGTCTAGACCTTTTACTTTAGAAAGAGTTAGACACAACCTGCACATTAGAAAAGGTAAGAGTAAATTGCAAATCTGCCATAATAGCCACATCTCCTGGAGAAACAAAATCTAAGCTCCAGATGGTTAGATAATTTATCACAGTAGATTTGGGAGCATGCTCAGGGCCTGAGGGTTTAATAATGATTATACTGAACCATGTCTTTAATCCTTTTTGTTGCTGTTTCCTAAAGGCTCTCAACAAATTTTCTATAGGAATAGTTTTTTAAGCACTATTTATAACAAATTTTTAACACTTTTTTTACAAATTAAAATACTTGTGCTTAAAATTTAGTCAGTTACCAAGTGTATTTGAGACACTGCAATTTTCAAATGTTCACAGACAGGATGCCACAGATCTTCTTAATTAAGAAGATGACTGGTTTATATTAATATAATTGTCTATTCATACCATTATATTGTGCACAATGGTTAATTCTGAAGATGACAAGAGGTTAAAATTCCAAAGAAATGCTTTCTTTTCTGAAGGCATCAAATAAACATAAATACATGTCTTTCATGACATTCCAATAGGGATTCTTTTTAAGTTTTTAACATCTTTAGAGAGGAATGAAACTAGTAGAGACATTAACTTGAGATGATAATAAAGTCATCTCAGTAATCATATAATAATAAATAACAATAAATATTAACTATAAATATTAGCAAGTTGTTAGATTTATGATTAGGAAATGTTTCTAAGTGCCTTGAAAAGTAGGACTTTTAAGATGCTAGAATCCTACTGGAGGGATTAAAGTCTTCTGTGATGAGGAACGTTTGCTTACACCAGTACTCTGTATATCTGACTTTCATAAGTCCTTGAGTTAGATGGTAAAGAACATGACTTCTAAAAGTAAGTCTGATACTTTGATTTATGAAAATGTTGTAGGAATAAAACAAAAAAAGAAGAAAAATGGGACATCTGGAGAAATTATACTCAACAGTGTAAATGTGGGGGGACAAGCCAAATATCTTGAAATATACATCATGCTCTGAGATAAAGTCTTCCTGTTTCTTCTTACAGATGAAAAAATACGGTGCAGCACCACCTGATCCACATGATCGGCATACCAGCACCATTGTTAATATAATTCAGGTAGAGTAAGACCGACTTCAGAGAGATAACATTGTTCTGTCTCTTGGATTTGAAGTAGCAGCACCCTGTGGATATTCATACTACATGTTGGGCTTTACTGTAAAAAAAAGTGTATATATATATACATAATTTCTATGTAGAAGTGGAAAGTAGAGTTTTGCCAGTAGACATTCAAGCAAGCAAGAATAAAGTCTGTGTGATGACTTAGTGGAGAATAAGCCTTGATCCAGCTGTAAACCTTGGAGTGAATTTCATCCGCAGCAAATTATGAATGGACAATATCACCTAATCGGTTTTGTGCTTGAAAGATCAAAATAGTAAGGCACAATTCAAGAATGAAATACACAAACATTGCTATCAAGAATACAGTTTTAGAAAAGTAAATATCCACCAAGGGGAGGAGGAAATTCTGTCAGCAAAGGCACACAACTGACGTCTCCTGCTACTCCTTCTGCCCAACCCTCCTTGTCTCTTCCTAGCCCCAGCCCTCCCAAAATAAAGATTCCAAGAATAATTCATCACTGAAGACTAAAATAAGGGTAGTTGTAGAAACACTGACAGCTTGTAAACTCAGCCAAATATGTAAATTGCAAAAATATGAATTACCTAATCGTTCACTATAATGAAAAAATAGCAAAAAACTTTATAGTTGTAAATATGAATAGCTGTAAATACGAAATATTTTTGCACATCAGTACACAGACAAGTTTTAAAACTTTGTTCATTCATTAAACCAGCATAATTCTTTTATTTAAAGGAAAGGGACAAAAATAAAATTTTAAGCCTTAGTCATGTGGGATATGCCCAGCCACTGCCCTGGAGGGATGTCTGCTGAGATAAGAGATTTTGCAACCACCCAGCAGGACTCCCTGGAAAGGACTTTTGAGTCATGGTGAGGAAAAGTAGACCCACAATCCTTTGGGAGACCCTATGCAGATCGTTCTGTAACCCATTGGTCTATCCCAGACCCTCTGTAACCCATTGGTCCCCTTGCTGATCCCCTGTATCCCTATAAAAGACCAATTCGCCTCTGTAGAGGGAGAGCTCGTCCCTGGCCTTCCCTTCGCCGGAGGGAGCCCACAATAAAGCTACCTTCGTGCGGAACCAGCCATACGGGTCTTCTCGTCTCTCTCTGGTCTGGCTTGGCCTGGAGGCTGCCCTACAGAGCTGAGCTGGAATCACGAGCTGATATCACTAAAGAGCTGACAGCTTCTGCAAGGGCTCCTCTGCCAGCAGCTGAGAGGAAGACACTGGGCCTCGGGAAGGCGATTCCTTTCAGGACCATCTCCCCGGACCGGTCACCTCTTCCTGGGTCACAGCCACGGACCCCACCACCAGCTGTAATATAGTCAGGCACTCCTGTACTTCAAATTCTTCAGGAATAAAAGAAGATAAGACATTTATGCCTGAGCTGGAATTATGTTCTACCTATTTTGAGTCTGCTTGCACAAAAGTGACCCTTTCCATGAAGAAAAAGTTTTCATTTTATTGCAATGCTGTTGGAGAATGCCCATCTAAAGCAAATGCTGTTGGGTAACTGTCATAGGTTAGCAAGCACAGCTCTGGATTTTCCTGCAAAGAGGTGCTTACAGCTTCCTCTGTGACCTAATGGAACCTATCAGGTCACAGAGTTTGAATATGAACAATTTTTTAAGCCACTTAAAATTTTGACCGCCTCTGTGGTCCACATTTAAGAACGGACAAAGCCCGGGGGAGGTCTGTCTCGTTTCCAGGGCTGGGACAGGTAGCTGCAAGGCCTGTACGGTGCCCGGCGGGCCCAGGCCAGGCCCTGCTTGGGCCGGGCCAGGACACAGCCATCCTGGAGCCGTGCTGCCTTGTCCCACCCGCGGCCCCCCACAGCCCTGCTACATGCAGACGGAGTGGCCCGGTTTCTCCCCCCTCTCCAGTGTGGCCGAAGATTCAGCTGAAGCTGCCCTGCTGCCCAGCAAAGATCATGTGACCAACAGCGATAAGCGAAATTCCAGCTGCAAGGCCTGGGTGAGATTAACCCTTTTAGTGCTGTAAATGCTGCAGACATTAAGTAAAGAAAGAAGAGCTGAAAACCTGAGGGAGGAGAAAGAAGAGATGCTTAAAGCTGAAAATTTGTTGTAAAGCTGTGGTGGTGATAGACTATGATATATCAGAGTACCCGTTGTAATTTCATGAAAGCATGGGGGCTGGAGTGTTCAAACTGTACTTGTGAGCAAAAGCACCTATGCTGGAATAAGCAAATGCCGAAGCAGCTGTAATTTGAAGTTTGAACAGGGAGAGATGGAAGTGATGAGGACTTGTTTGCTCCAAATCGGAAGGAGAAGACCTCAGTTCCTAGAGATGCTCCCAGAGATAGTCCTAAAGATGAAGATGAGGAGGAGCCTTTGCTCCCAGGGACAGGGGGAGGGCCTCTATTCTTAGAGATGAAAATGCTCCCAGAGATGGGTGAAGGGAACTTTGGTTCTGAACAGCTCAACCTTAAAAAGGTACCCCAGTAGCTCAAGATTGGACCCTTGAAAGCAGTTGTGGGAAAAGCTGCAAGTTGTGGGAGGGGACTCTCACATGATGCAAGCAGGGAACCAACCTGGGCAGCTGTCTCGTTGTGATACTTGAAGCCACGAGAGAATTTCTTGTGAAGATGTCTCCATAGTATGAACAAGACAGACTCCTCTTCCTAAATGAACTGAACAAGGATATTATGGAAGTGGTAAACAGACTGAACATCTCAAGGGTCGTCTTTTACATTGCCAGTGGGAGAAGGGAGGAAGGTGGGGGGGAGGAGAAGTGTTCTGAGGGTGAGATATGATTTTTTTTTTTTTTCCTTCTTTTAGGTCTATTAATAAACTTCTTTACATTCTTTCAAGTTTTGTGCCTGCTTTGCTTTTCTCCTAATTCTTATCTCACAGAAGGTAAACAGTAATGAGTATTTTGGACCAAACCACAAGAGTAACACATTTAAAGTAGTTGTATTTGCTGACATTTGGAGTAGGTCAGTGAATATGTATATTTACAATGTCCTGCTGTCTTGAACTAGTACAGAATCACCAGAAATTTGTGGCAAGCAGAGATACAAAAAATTGTCCAACAGAAACTAAATATATCAAGAGGAGCAAGGTCATGAAGAAGGCATTGGAAATTGTTGTTATGCGAAAGTAGCTGTTATCATGCATTTTTTCAGCTAAAATTCTGTGATGAAATTCATTATTCAAATCCAAACCCTCCACAGTAAGTGCTGCCAACTATGTATTTGAAGTAATAGAGTGAATCGTGAGTATATTCAACCCATGTCACTCTGTAAAAGATCTGAAACATTGGCCAGGGTTTTGCTTGAAACTAGAATGTACTGCAGAAGTAGGAATATGTCCTAAAAGACCCTTGTTGGATAAAGTGTCATTCTTTACTTATTTGGACTGTAAGACTGGCTTTTACTAAATGTAAGACATTTACTGCTTTATTCAGGGGAAATCTGAAAAAAAAATATATTAAAGGGACTGTGCTGTTTTCTAACCATTAGAATACTTAAATATAATGTAATACTTTTTCAGTGAGGCCAGTATATATTTATCAAATTCAGGTATCCAATTTTTTTTCATTATGAATTTTTATTAATACATTTACTTGACTTTTAAGATTTTTACATTGCAACAATTTAGTATGTACAGGACACCACAATGGAACAGGGCAAACATCATAAAGACTGCAGTGAGAGTAAGTGAACTTTGGGGAGCATAAGGACTTGAAACCTATGGAATATAAATGGATTGACAGAATTTAAATTAGTCTGATGTAACTTGAATCAGTTATTGAAATCTGGTTGCTGGAGTGATCACTGACAAAAAATTTACTACAACAGAATTTTAAAATTTGCCAACAGCTTACCAAAAATCACATTCAAAATTCTGAGCCTTGCAAAAAGGAAAATAAATAAAGCCAATTGGAATGAATATTAGTAATAAATTGTTTCTCTATTTTCCAGGAATACTAGCTAAAACACTGGATTGTGGGAATGAGATTTGTCCTTTTATATATGTATATATATACTGTATTTGTATTTTCTGATTCTGTTTTGTGCATAATATTTTCTCTTTTAAATATTGCATGTTCTATTTCAGGAACATATCTTGCAAATTGCTGAATAATCTGACACGTGTGGTTGGTACACTGAAAAAAAAAAAGTACTGTCAGCAACATAAACAAAACAAATCAGTGTACTAAAGCTAAGAGCACCAAACAAAGCTCCAGCAGAGCCATCCAATGTTCCCAAGAGGAATGCAGGTTAAAAAACCAAAATGAAACAGTGCTGTACTACTTTTTGTGAAGTGAGAAAGATTAGGAAAGGAAAAGGTAAAAACAGGTAACAGCAGAACTTACTGCCCAGTGCTACTTAGTGTGGATTGCAAGGTATCTGCCTAGCTCAATAGTGTTGCAGTGTGGAAATCCCACATATCCAGAAATTCAGCTTACAATGAGGTACACTTTGAAAACTTGCATGTAAGAGCATTGAAGCTAAAATAGTGGTTAATCAGAGAAAATGTGTTGTGATAGCTATATTCGGGAAGAAAATCATTAAGAAGAAACTATTATGAGAAACTGATAAAAGTAGATCTGGTGAAGTACCTTTTGAACTGTCAGATTTATTATACAAAATATATTAAATATAGACTATAGACTACAGTACATTGAAAACCAGGAAATTGATTCAAGTCAGCCTGTCCATTCCCTGTGGTATCTACTGTTCAATATCCACTTACAAGTGTTAAATTTAGCCTTAGGTGGGGTGCCAGATAATTTATAGTACTCATAAGTAAAACATATATTAAAAAAAAAAGTTAAAGTGAATTGCCATTTCAGAAATTTAATGAAGATGCAAACACCTTATTGGTAACTTTCACCATGTGAAGGTATCTCAGAATGCTGTGGGTAAGTAAGCTGAAATATACTTTTTATCTCCTTTGGGTGCAGCAGATTTCCAGGTAATAACACTGATATAGGAGAAACTGAGGTACAGCTACCAGGGAGATACTGGTGATAAACACAAGGGCGTTTTCCCTGTTTAGTTCCATCTCTTGTGCTATGTGAGTAGTATAGTGCCATGGGGTAGTCAATATAATGGAAATATTCCTCATTCTTAACCTTGCCAGTGTTTCAGCAGCAAATGAGCAAATTATAAAGTTTGACAGAAAATTATGGATCTGTTTCTACAGAATTATAAAAGCATAATTGTTAATTGTTAAATTAGCATAATTGTTAAATTCTCTACTGATATGAATCTGGAACAGGTGGTAATAATTTATAAAAGCATTATTTCATAGCAGTATTTGAGTGTTGACAGAAATATAAATTAACAAACATTATTATGCAATTTTACACTTAAGAAATTCTAGAAGATGGAAAGTAGAAATATAGTTTCAAAATGCAGGCATTTGCATTTTAAAAATTACAGGAGTAGTACAAAGAAGAAGGAAGCTGCTATAAAACCTCTGAGATGGCTTCTTTGAGAAGGTTCTTCGTAAACAGACCTACAGTGAGGCACTCCAGAAAGCAAAAGGGACATTACTTTAGTCAGGGTGTTTGCAACTTTCCAGTGTGACTATAAAAACAACTTCTCAAACAGCAACAAGAAAAAAAGTACTTGGGAAAAGGAATGAGTGAAAGCTCCTGTACACTGATGCCTTTTGTTCTGACTCAGAGAGTAGTAACTGTTATCAGTGGAATGCCCACATGCTATTCTAATTCTTCAGAAACCATTCACAGTTTGTTGTCAAACAATTCTATGTTTTCTAGTAGATTTGACATTTTCTCTGAGGGAGTTCCGGAGAGTCCACTTGAGAAGAAAATGGACATCACATCTGAGCAAATGGGGACTCATCTGACTCAGAAGTTGATTTTCTCCAGAAAAAAACTGGGCAATCTTTACAATGGATTTCAAACCCATGAGTAATATTTATGATGACAATTCACAGGAACTAAATCACGTGCATCTAATTTACAAGAAGAGATACCTTTGAGGTGAAGGATTTTTAGTCAATTTTGAAATATTTCTTAAGGCTACTAAGGAAAAGAACCAGTACAAATAATTGCAATAGCTCTGGCTTCATTTTCCAAGACTCTTACCCTGCAGACAGAATAATTTACCGTTGAGCAGTGCTTTTAACTAGACTAGTGAAACAAAAATACACTGAGTTTGAAACAGCAACATTTACTAATCAGTCATGGTGAAGTAAATAATACAAGCAGCAGCCTGATTTCTTACCGACTCAGAAAGAAGTGTGTGTGTATGCGTGTGTGTGTGTGTGTGTGTGTGTGCGCTGATATGGACCTGAGCAAGCAGAATGTCTCTTTTTCCATTTCTGAAGTTCATGCCTGAGACAATCTAAAAGAGTGCAAATTTTCTCCAGGTGAAAGGGTAAAGGTCTTTTCTTCACATGACATTCTTATTTACTATTTGGTTTGCTGAAAATGTAGCCATAATATATGTTCATAACTCACCTTATTAAATTAATCCCTCACAAGACAATAATAAGAGTTGCTTGATAATTTATTATTTATTCTTGGTTTCTATTAAGAGGTGCGGTGGTTCAAAAAAAGAAAGGATTAGCACCAATCTGATCAATATTTCTGCAGAAAGTTTTTCAACAACTAGAATATATATATTTCTCTCTCTGTGTAAATTATATATAGTGATATACGTACATATAGAAAAATAAACATCAGTTTATTTTTTAGAGAAAGGTTTTTATGGATGGGTTGTGAATCATTACAACAGTGTTCATGTAACATAAAAATATGGCTCTTTCCCAGCTATCCCTTTTCTTTTCCAGAGATTTTGAGTGATTCGTTTTGTATTAGTTCCCAGGGAATTTTATTCTATAGAGGAGATGCTGGGTATTGTCATGATCACCTGAAAATATCAGTGCAGTGCTAGGAATTTGTGTTAAGATCATAGTTTAAGCAAGGTTGTCTAATTGTGATTTGATTACAAGTGCAAACATTAAACATATTTTCAGGCATTGCATTTTTTAAGATTGACAGGAGTTTCTTATGAGCACTTTTTCAGAGACGGCTGCTACAGTAAACATTTTTATGTTTTTATATTCTTACCTAAGTGCTCCAAATTAATATAAAAGTTTACTTTTCTCCTTGTACTTATAATTCTAAAGTACCATACCAATACAAGCATTAAAGTGTGTAGAATGGGAAGTTTTATGTCACCAGGATGTAATTTAATTGATTAGCCTGATATCATCTTTTGTTTCTATAGTGACTACCCTTCTGCTTAAAATGTTTTAAAATTAGTTAGTCAATATAGTCTTTATGAGAAACAGGATTACTAATTAAAAAATACCTAAGAAATCTGTTTTCCTCTTTTATGCAGAAAATGTATGGTGCCCTTTTCAGTAGAAAATCTTGGTTTTCAATCAGAATCATACAGAAAATTACCTTTTGACCCAATCTTCTTTAATGTCTAAAAATGTAAGCATTGTTGTATGGCACAAGGAAACAGCAAAAGCAAAGCTTTATAAAGCTCACAAGTTCAGACTTTCTACTCAGACGTAACAGCAGCTGAATTAAAGAAGTGGAACTCTTCTGTTGAGGTTCTTTCAGAAAGTCACCAGAAATGTATTGTAATTCATATGAATCTTATTTCCACAGTCTAGTTGGCTCTTGCAGCTCTTGCAGGTCAACCTAATTTATTATTTCCATTCCTGCAACCTTCTCATCTGTGTGGGTGATTCAGCTAGTGGCATACTTCCCTGTCAATCAGTAAACAACCCAAGTGATAGTCACTGTGCAACCAGAGAGGCCATCTTTCAAACGAGACATAGGAATAAGGTTATGGTCTCTCAATAATATGTAACACCTCACAGAACAGTCTGCAAATCTTTTTGTGCCTTTTGCCTGAGGCTTAGTTTTCTAGGACTGCAATCAATACTTGATTTTACTTCACAGAATATTCACAGAATATTTTGAATTGGAAGGGATTCAAAGGGACCATCAAGTCTAGCTGTTAAGTGAATGGCCGATACAGGGATAAAACCCACAACCTTGGTGTTAGTAGCACCGTGCTCCAACCAGCTTAACATTTTGTAAAATTTTCATGAATTAAAATGGCAAAAATATTTGTATTTTTCACCATTATACATACATGTTGCCTCATCTCCACATTAGGAGTGGCACACACCTTAACAACTATTTCTCTCATAAAAATTATTTGCAATCAAAATTCTGTTCATCTTCACCATTGCATTAATGATGCATATTTGACTTTTTGCTAAACTTGTTCTTTTTCTTTCTTCAGTGTACAATAAAATATTTAATCCATAGAAAAAGTATGCTAGCTCTGAAATCTCAGTCAAAATTCAGTACTCGTAGTTATAATTTGACTATCCAATACCTGGAACTGTTTAGTTATCAAAAGGCTTCAAGAACCTTAAGTAAAGACACTAAATTAAAGTTGAGATCTGATAGTAATATCTTCAGGTTAACATCTTTCTGTAATGTGCTACACCTTTCTTTGGGATTGCATTGAACTATTATAACATTCTTTTAAGGTAGTGAGATAAAGTAATCTCTGTTATATTGACACAAATGAAACCTTCCATTCAGTTACACAGGGACATCAAACTCTGAATAATTTCACCTAGTCTCAGACATAGCTCTCCTCTTAAACGTGAAATATTTCCTTTCAATTCCATCTGAGAATTGTTTGATTGCATGCCAAAGTAATTAGGCGACTGATTTATAACACTTCTTACATTGTTAAAATGAAGCCTCGCTTTACCACAGGAGCAGCACTACACTGATGATAGGTGAAGTGACTTTTTCATTATAAATTCCTTAGACACTAAAAAGCTAAAATATACGTTAATAATTTCCCAAATTGTCTTCCTGTAACAGAAGTTTTGTATCATTCTTGTATCCATTTTCCCTTTCCATGTTTTCCTGTTCATGTTTCCAGACATTATAAAAGTACATCAACTAAACAGCTATTTCAATAGTGTGTCTTGCAATGCCATTTATTAAAAACAATTCTGTCATTTTCAAAGCTCTCCCTCACTTTTGTACAAGAAAGTCAAAGTCACCATATTACTTTTGAAGTTTAGATTTTTCCTAATGTCCTTCTTAATATCAGAGCTTTCACTAGTGCTTTTCTTCACTGTTCTTCACTCCATTTCTTCAATCTGTAGTTCAAGTTTTGGATATGTTCTTTTTTTTAAAAAAAAACCCTGTTTTTTAGCAAGACATTGGCCAAGCAAAATAATCCATAAATTATTGGGCACAATGGCTAATTCCAGAGCAGAGCTATGACCTCTTTGTAGTGAATTGATAAACAATTCTATTATTTCTTAATTTAATTTTTTCAGTAAAATATTTTGTTTTTCTTAGGAATACTGGTTCAATATATTTCTCAGACTTTTTATGACAAGCAGTGCTTATGAACCTATGGAATTTTTCTCAGTATATAACAATATCCTACTCATTTGTTGACAACTATTAAGTAAACATTTTTTATTATATTCCTTAAAGCACTACCAACTAATTTTAAAACAAATTGTTGCCTTTTTATATTCCTATTATCCTTATTAAAGTGAGGTTTTTCCATATGAAAATGCAGAATCTTTTTCATGGATGAACTGGGAAATGCAGGGATGAATGGCAGAATAAGGACTTTTTTCCCCTACTTGTGTTTTCTACACTTGTTACATAATTATTTAAGCACAAGGATACTTCCCCACTCAAAATTAGATCAGATTTAAAATTATAAATGAAAAATTTGATTCTAAGGTATTAACAAATGTTGCTAATAATTTACATGTGGATAATCTGTCTTTCCTTGAAATTATATTGTAGCACTTCTCTCGCTATGTAAGCATCTACCTCCCTATTGTTCAAATGTTAGTCTCAAAGGATGCATCATCTGTCACTAAATGTTCAATATAAAACTGCTCATTTTGTTTCCTTTCATTCACTGTAGAAGCAGAGCACAAAACTGTCCCTCTGGTGTGTTCAACAAAATTGTGATCTCACTGATTAAAATGCAGAGAAACTGGCATTTTTCTTTTATCCACAGTCCATCACAACTTTATTGTTTGACTCTCATTAACACTGTGTTACTTCTCTCTCTCTAGAATTAATATTTTTGTTTTTGTTTTGGAATTTTTTTGGTATGTTTTTGTTTTGCTGTGTTTTTTCTCCCCCCTTACAGGAAACTAATTAAACAGGAACAACCAAAATTAACTTTCTGTGATAGTATTTGAAGCATCTCTTCTAGTAGTTATGTAGCCTTGTACCATAATTCAATGGTGAAGTAAAAAATTTGGTGTCATTTAAAACTACATGTCTTTTGTGCAAAAGTCGTAATTTATTAAATATTTTTTAGATTTAGCTTATTCCCATCTGCTCTTTTCTTCTCTTATCTCTTCAGATTTTACTATTAAGATTAGAATTATTTTTAAAAGTATTACCAAATTTCTGTAATGCTCTTGTTGATTTACCATCTTTTTAAACAAGATATTCAACAGAATGCTTTTATAAATATTGAAATAGTCATTTTTTCTGTGTCCTTTTTCTCACTACAAGAAAGACATCAAGGCACTGGAACATGCGCAGAAGAGGGCAACAGAGTTAGTGAAGGGTCTGGAGCAGAACTCTTAAAAAGAGCGACTCAGGCATGTTTAGACTGAAGAAAAGGAGGCTGAGGTGAGACCTTATCACTCTGAAAGACTTCCTGAAAGGAAGTAGTGACAAGGTGGGTATTGGTGACATGTAACAGGACGAGAGGAAATGGCATCAAGTTGTTACAGGGGAGGTTTAAACTACAGATTAGGAAAAAATTTCTTCGTGGAAAGGGTTGTCAAGCATTGGAACAGGTTGCCCAGGGAAGTGTTGAAGTGGAAGTGCTCAAAAACTATGTGGATATGGCACTTGAGGACATGGTTTAGTGGTGGACTTGGCGGTTGTGCTATGTCGATGGACAGACTTGATGATCTAAAAGGTCCTTCCCAATCTTAATGATTTTATGATTCTATGATTTGTCATCAGATTTTTTAAAATAAAAATATTGCATTTTGACCAAGCTTCAAGTGCCACGTTTTTCTACATACTGCCACCACATAATCTTAACAGAATTATACTTTTCTTATTCTGGAAGTAAGATATCAAATCCATTATCTTTTTCCAAAAATTAATCAGAAATGTTGTAGTACTATGTGGTTTTCCAACGATTACCTAAAGATCACATTAGATGTACATACATTCTCCGTCTATGTGTAAGTATGTGCACGTACATACATAAACATTACTTTTTCAGTAACATATTCTGGTTTTTTTATTATTATTTCTTTCTTGGCAGAAAAGTATAGTGCAGAATTTGGGATCAAAATTGAATGAGGTGTATCAAGTCTTCCTCCTCTTTTCTCTTGGAAATCAATATTCACAATACAATTTAGAAAAAACAACAAATCATGCACAGCTCTCTTTAGACCCTGAATTCATCACTGAACATGGGAATAAGTGTTGAACATTTCTGCAGTCATAGAATAAAATCCTTTCTTTACATGTTATCTTATCTCTTGGACAGTTTGGCATCCAATTACTGCTATGAATGCCAAAGAGCACATACTCTCCAAATCAATAAATTTATTCACTTAAGTCAGAGCCATAACAAAGGAGCGCCTATTGATCAGCAAGCTGGACCTCAAAGAATTTTCTATAGCTAATATACAACTTGGCTTACAATGGTCCCTGAAGATTTTGTCATCACTAGATAACAGGAGTTAAGGATCATTAGAGTAATGAGTGATTTGACTATCTGTCTTCCCAGCGATTTGTGAAGTAATTTTGTTTCTTAAAGTCTTCCTCAAAGAAAAAAAACCAAAACTTGATCATTAATGTGTTAGTTTGTCTAATTAGTTTACAAGTATGTACACACATAGGTTTTGGGTTTTTTTAAATGACACAGTCCTTAGTGTGTAAAACATCTTGACCTGTAAGGCAAGTATTACATCTTGCAGCATTTGGACAGTAAATAAAGGAGTGTATTTTATGTTCATCAAACTTTGCATTTACTACTTATTCTGCAACATCCCTTTCTGTGCAGCTTGTCTACTATACTGGAAGATGCTGCGTAGAGTCAGGAAAGTACGGTAAGCAAGAAAAAAAGGATTTTAAACCTTTTCACCAAGACTGGCTAAAGACTTTTGGGGGAGTTACATTTTTTTTTTCCTTCCTTGTGAGAAAAAAAGACTATTCTTTTTTAGTTTAAAAATTAAAATAATTTATTGAAATCAGAAAAATTACAAAAATTAGAAAAATATAAAAATTTAGGATCCTATGGCTCGGTAGGTGGTATGCCCCAGGAATGCAGGGATCTGAGATCTTTTGGCTGAAATAGCACTGGATCTCGGATGGTGAAAAAGTACTTGCAGTACTGAGGTGACTCTTGGCTAATCCAAGGGTCTAAAAAGGTTATTAAAAGCCCCTTGATAAGAGTTATGCCTTTACTGCTCAGCACTAGTCGCCCCCACGAGCTAACCTGGAGGTGTACGAGTCTCTGTCTGGCTTTACACACTGTTTTATAGTGCCTTTGCTCCGCCCCAGTCTGCCCACAGTCCGCCCACAGTCCGCCCCTTTGGTTTGAAATGACTGGTGCTTTGCCTGTGTGAGATCATCTCAGTCCACCAATAGCTTGTCGTTGTCAGAGGGGTGGTATCAGTTGGGATAAGGGTGGTAACATGCCTTCATTAAAATTCAGGTTGCCATGTAGTTGGCCTGCAGGGTAACAGTTGAGGAGCTAAAAAGAGCTGGTGGCTGTTAGAAACCGGGGTTTTGGATTTAGGCTTTGAGTTTGGGTGCAAGATAAAACACTTTAAAATTAAAATACATCCAATACATCTTAAAACACTTGTAAAAGTATACAGTAAACATGGGAAAGATAACTCTTGTGGTGTACATGTGGTTTGAAGTTTGAGAAGGGAGCATAACTTGGGAATTTTATTAACTGGGGATTTTTAACTGGGAATAGTGCAACTCTTTTAATAAACTACTTTGAACAATTGAAAATAGTGATAATAAAACTTGGTTTTTGTACCTGGGCTGATGGGTTAATTTTAATATCTTAATTTAAAAATACTTAACTCAGAATTAATTAAAACACTTAATATGCAAAGACCAAACATAATTAGGGATTTCCTGTATGACATTCCTTTTTTTAAGTGTGACATATATTAGAAATTTTGAAGGTCTTCTTTTTCTTAAAATTATTTTTCTTTTCGTTAAAAATTATGCCGGGATTTCATAATATGGCTTCAAAATATATTTAATTAAAACACATTCAAATCTTCTTTTCAAATCCAAATGAAAAGTGACCCCAAGTATTTAACCCCTAAGTTGTATTAGCACTTTATTTTTGCAGGTAGTGAAAATGTTTAATTATTATTTTTAGTGGTTTAGTTCTGTTCCTATTGAAAATGCTTATGTAGATTAAGAGACAAATTATCTGCAGAAGTCCACTAAATCCTTTGGAGTTATATTAGCAAGGAATTTAACTTCAAATATTCATTTTCAGCACTTCTAAAATCCAGTAAAGTCTCTCAATTTTCATTTCATTACAAGAATATCTGTCACTTGGGCTTTAGCTGTAACGGCTTTCCTTTTTTCTACACATATTTTTTTTTCTGTGGGTGTTCACAAGCTGATGACTAAGATCTGTGAGTAATATATGAAAACAATAGCATAAAATTAACTTGGATTCATTTTTCATAAATTCCTATTGGAAAATATGTAGCCTTTAAGCTGTTATATCTGTCATGTTGTTGTGGAATAATTTCCTCTCCCCACATTCAGAAATAATAAAGAATAATTGGATAAAAAAAATGGGTCAAGTGAAAATTCCAACTTTATATGACAAAAAAAACAACATTGCACCTTTTCTAAACTGGACATTCCCTGAACAGGAAAATAATATTTATGTTTGTGATAAATGAGCAATCACATATACCATGATAAGGAGAGGGAGCAACATGGAAAAAATCTTACCAAAAGTCTGAAGCCCAGAGCAGTGAGACCCATAGGTATGAAACTATCTGATCTTTCCTGTTTCATGCTGGGCTTAGGACAGAAGGGGTGGAGAGTCATTTGAATCTGGGAGCAGTGGAAGGGAACAGTTGTGATATCTTATTATTTTAGCAAATCAGTGCACAGGATCGTCTTGTATCTATTCTGGAATTCCTGAGTTGAATGGAAATACAGCTCAAGATTTCCTCTTAAGCTTAGTATGTAATATTTAAACAAAGGCTTTTTATAACAACAATAGTAGTTAGTCATATTTGACTGATACTGTGGCTAACACTTAACTCACTCCCTAGTATATTTGTAATGTTAAAAAAAAGAGTGGAAAAATGACCAAATAATACCTGACTTCATAATAATAAGGCACAGAGGCTAGCTCCAAGGTATCCTTTCCTCACATGTGAGCAGTACCGAACTGTTGTGGGAAACAGAGAAGCAGAAACTTCCACAGACATTAATGAGTTTGATTTGCAGCCCTGGAACGAGCTTGGGATGGTGTAGTGGCAAAACTATACAGACTTTAAGCAGAAGAATTATAAACCTGTGTTTCTATAGTTATTAGTAAAAAAATATATTGGGTGATATGGTGAAGGGTTTTTAAGTATAGTAATGTGATTTTTTAGTTTAAGTTAAGAATTTAGATGTTGTAATAGAAGCGTATGTGTGTAAGTGAGCTAGAAAGCCATTGGTTGTGAAACAGAAGCAATGCAGTAAAAAGTACTAATGGTGATAGGTTATAAAGTCAAAATGAAGTTTTGTGTTAATTGTTTATTGTATCAAAAACTTATAAATTGCCATGTAACTCTGAAACCCGTGACTTTCTCAGTTATGGCAATGTGTTACTAAATCACAGCCTTTGAGACTGATGCCTTGTTGATTTTTAAGTAATAAATCTTGATAACCACGACTGTCCCATCTCTTGGATAAGGCATCAGCAAACTGTATATATCACTTGCAGCTTAAAAGAAACATGGTCTAATAATTCTTCCCATCAGGAATACTTTAACAAGAAAACCTGGCAAAAGCTATTTGATTTCCTTACTAAGACGACCCTGGACTACTTTTTGGTTATCACTGTGTAAGGTTTTACTTAGAAGTACCTTGGTGTATGAGAATTGAAAAGGACAAGCAAGGAAGTCCAGAGGTTTCCTTAGAAATTTCTAATACCTGAACTTACTTCAGGTTAGATGCTAACTTCTTCAGGATAAAAGAATCTTAAAAATTAAATGGCTGGAAAATGAAATTGCAAATTAACTTCAGTGTGATGGATTTGCCAAGGAATCTAAACGTTTTCTGTAGGAAGTGATCATCTGTGTTTTACTGTTGTCACTCAGAAAATCTTGGCACTGTAATGAATTCTTCCTTGAAAATGTAAGTTTTGGTGAGCAGGAATAATAATTAAAAAAAAAAGGGCAAGACAAATTGTGGAAATCATTAGGAAAAGATTGGAAACATAACAGAGGACTTCACTGTGACAGTTTTTAATTTTTTTTTGTTGGCCTTTTGAATATAGAGTGCAACTCTTGTGCCCTCTTTCAAGAATTTCTTCATAGAGCAGGAAAATTTTCAGAGAAAAAACTGAAGATGCTCAGAATTATGGAATGGCTTTGTATGAAGAACAGTTAAGTAATCTAGGATACTACAGTTGAAAGAAAGACTGCTAAAGACATTTGTGATAGAGAGTTGCAAAACTGTAAATGGAGCAAACAGAAATATAAATAATTGGCTCGACTATGCAGATGGTGACATGAGAGGTAGCTGTCATGCTTTAGAAGGTGTTATAAACCATCGAAGATCCCCCAAGCACATCCAGACTCATTTCTGTGGTCTTCCACCAGAGGACTGCAGGTGATCCACAGTGTTACATGAGGCAGTGTAAAACTCTCCACGCCAGGGATGGTACCTGGGGATTCCCATCTAGCCTGAGTGTATATTAACCCATTAAACTTTGTGTTTCATGGGCTTCATACACCTTGGATGGATAAAGACTGTGACCATCACTTTGACCAATGGATGACTTCAAAATTACAACAATCAAGTCTCATTACTGGACCCACAGGTGGTGATATCTTTCTACCACAGTCCTTTCTTTTCTCATTGTTTCTTTTCCTAACTTCTTCTCAAAATATATTGTAAGACTGACTAAAAAATTCCAATCAATGCCTTATTAAGTGCCTTGTTATGTCTGGATAAGTTAAAGATGCACAAGTTAAAGTTAGCTAAGTTAAAGTTTGTGAAGTGCCTCTACTTTGGATGTTGTTTTAAAATTTGCCAAGTACCTTATTTTATCATTATATTCTAAACTTAGCAAGCTAAAGTTTCTTATTGAACCTTCTGAGAGTTTTGTTGTTTCTCCTGCACACCACCCAGAGTGCATCAAACATCATTCCCCTAAACCCACCAAGTGGACTGGGGCACAACACTAAGTCAAATGGCAAATTGTGTTTTCAATAAAATTTGTTTCTTGTGCCTGTCCCCAATATGCTTATTTCATTTATTTCTCATCTTTAATGAATAAAAACTTGAAAAAAACATATAAGCATAAATGAGATAATTAGTGTCTTCCTTTGGCTCTTGTAAGCAAGGGTTGTAGTCTGAAGCCTTGAACATTGTTGCAACACATCAGTATTTAAGAACTTCACAGATTTGTACCTATAAATTTTTCAGAAAAATTTAATGGAAGAATTTTACCACACAGGGCAGAGTCCTCTTAAAGTATATGACTAAACAGTTTGGGGGGTGGAGGAGTTTATTTCTTTTTTCTGAACTTTTCTATTTCAAATTCTTCCCAGTCATATGATTTTTCCATATCTAGACACAGGTTATAGAAAATGGGAATATTTTTCCTTACTTTTTTTCATAATAAAATTAATATTTTCCAGTGAAAGGCAGTTTTTCCTTCTGACAAAACAGGAGGTTTTCTTTTAATGTTTCTGCATGCTTGATTAAAATAAACAAAAAGATAGTCAGCCTGCCCATACCCCCAGATTTCCTTCATTAGTCTAAAAAATATGAGCTTTCAATATCCTTCTAAGATACTAGAATGCAAAATGAGATGTCACATGAAGTAGACACATGACTGGAAATTTATTGTCCTTCAGTACTTCAGCTACATTAAGAATAGAAGTATATTGTGGCAAATCTTATGCAGACAGAAGACATAAAAAACATCCAGTAAGGGGATGTTAACATTCTAATTGCTAAGTATCCCTTGCGTTTTACTTCTTCCTCTGCTGGATATCTCAGTGGACTCATCACACTGGACCCACACTAAATCCACAATATTCCTCATGCTTATCCTAGGTTAGGTTGGTTATATAAGGGAGAGAAGGTATTCTCCAATCAGAAATTCAACACGCACTGTTTTTAACCTGCAGGAGATAGAAAAGAAACATAACATATTCTAGTAAATACCCTGTTCATCTCTTAAAAGTTTGTATTACGACTCCAGTAACAGAGTGTAACCTGATACACCCTTCAGGTAAGTTCTGATAGTTTAAATATGAGGTAAATAATTCCAAAGTTGAATCTTGATAAAAAAAATAAGTGCTCATATGTCATTACTATACTTGATTTTTTAATCAAATTACTATAATCTTCAGAAATTAGGCAATCAACTTTCAGTATTCAAAAATATTTTTGCTAATGGTTTCTTCTCTAGAATATATACCTTTTCTATCTCTTTTGGGCAATGTCCATTACTGTTAATTTTTCTTTAGGCTGTCTTAGGTTACAATGTAAGATGTAACGAAAAGTATGTATTCTATCACCATCTGTTAAAACCAGGTGGGGCAGTGTTCTTTTTCTCTTCCATGACACATCCCTGATAACTCCCTCCCAGGTAGATCATCTGTTAATGGGCCATCAAGTCTCACGGCATGACTCATAGAATTACATCATCCCATTGTGAGATGCTCTGCCCGGGGAGGGGGGAACCAAGCATTCCTACCTGGATATAATCTGAGGTTTGGAACACCACATCCAGCCCTTACCTATTGGAGTGCCACAGGACAAGAGCTACATAACCACCACTGGACCTTCAGAGGAAGAGCAGGCCTTTCTACAGAATCACTGCTTCAACAGAACCACATCCATCACTTCAGGAGGACTGCAGCCACCATTTAATCGGACTGCTACCACCACCCTGACCCACAGGGTGTTAGGTCGTATACTGACTGTCAGTTTAAGCCAGTGTTTCTTATTATTGCCTTGTTATATCTATATTAGTAAAGAACTGTGATTCCTATTTCTCATACTTTTGCCTGAAAGACCTTAATTTCAAAATTATAATAAATCTGAGAGAAGAGCGTTACATCTTCCATTCCAAGGAAGGCTCCTGCCCTCCTTAGCAGACACCTGTCTTTCAAAAGAAGACAAAGCCAAAAAAATCCTTTCCTCAGACTAAGAGATTTGTTCCTATTTATATCCTGGCTTTTCATGTTCAGAACATAGTTGTTAAATCTAATGTTTCTTTAATTTTCTTTGAATTTTCTTCCACTGCAAATAGGTGACATATGTAAGGATCCCTGTCAGTCTCTGGCTAACTCCTTACACGTTGTGGCAATTTTAATGAAATTAATGCAAATTAATGAATTACACATAGACAGAGTCTTGGAATTGCCATAGGATGGCAAGAAAGGAGAAAACAAAAAGCATTCTCATTTATAGCATTTAACACAGAATTTTTACGGAAGTTATAAATGAACATTTATCATCAGAAAATATAAGTATTTTTTTAAATTCACTAGCATTTATGTTCCTAAAGCTCTTTTGAAAATTAATCCATTTGCCTAGATCACTTCTGAAATCTGATTTTAATTCTGCTGCCACCAGTCTGCAGGAATGGGAGGAATGAACTCTAATCTCACAAAACCTAATCTCATAGTAAATGAAAAAGAGAGGAAGGGGATATAGTGATAGCGCTTAAATGTACTTTCCTGACAAGGACCAATGTGTTCCTGAAAGAAATACTTCAGCCTTCCTCGACAGACTGAGACTTGCTCTCTTGAAATGCTTTTTAGAAAAGGAAGGAGAGAAAAAAAAAAGGTCACTAAGACCCTGGAAGGATTTCATTTGTTGTTTAAGCATATTGAAAAAAAAATCTTTGGGAAGTCATAATTCACATCCTTAACGCTGTTTTCTCCACAGTATCTTGTCCTGTCCTGTAAATCATAACAAAAAGTAACACAATGCTCTCCACAGTACTGAACCGCATTGTTACAAAAATGGGTCACTGGAAGAGCTGTTTTCCCCATCACCATTTGTTGCACTAACCTGTATTTGTTGAGGAACACTTTCCCACTGTCTTGGAACATAATGCTCCATGTCTCTAGGTGGCTTTCCTTAGGTACATTTGGAGATGTCTTTGAAATGTCTTTCTGTCATTTCCTTAGTCAAGGTCCTTTTTCCCTTGTACCTTTTTTTAGGACATTTTTCCTGGGTCTTTTCTCCAATAGAAATGTGGGGGGGTGGCAGGCATTTTTCATCAATGTCTTATGTCTTTACTACTGTCTCCTCATTTATCTCAGATTTTGTTAAAGAAAGCAAATATAATGCTTAAGAAACTTAACTAAGTACAAGATCCATCCTTATGGGATTTTTTGTTATTTTAATCAGTCTGCAAGTCATAGAGCCTTTACAATTGCTGTAAAAGTTAAAAATATAAAAGGAAATCCATTAAATATAAAAGGAATCCATTTTACATGGAACAAACACACAATATGTAATTTTTTTATTCTTACTAGTTATCACACATAATCTATTAATATAAATGTCAGACACGACATTCATAACACTCTTATGAAGCTTACATACCTGTGAATATTTCTACTGTCAACAATACCTAGTCAATCATCCATAAACAAATTTTTTTTCTACACTATATCACTTGTATATATACACTCTTTTCTGCTTAGTAAGAGAGTATTGACATTATTGCAGTTAGGCATATGGTCTTTTGCTATAGGAAATACCAGACTTGATTTAATACAGTCTTTTGAAGAGATTTTGCCTTAGGCAACTTTCTTAAAATTTAATATATGTAGAAAAATTTGGGTTGTCTCTCATGAAGCAATCACAGACCACTACAAATTGGTATATTCTCACAAATTCTCTTTGTTCATAATGATAGCTCTATAAACACAAATTTAACCTTTTGGCCAGTGCTACTTTGGATTTTTGTGATTTTGTGGGTTTTTTTTTGTTTTGTTTTGGTTTGGTTTTTTTGTGGTGTTTTTTTGTTAGGTTTTGGTTGGTGGTTTTGTTTGTTTGTTTGTTTGTTTGCTTTATTTCAGTACAGAGCTATAAGCTGCAGTAAAACAAGTGTACTTCATAGAATTTTATAGGAATTGTGCCCAGCTAGTTTTCATCCACAGATTTGCCAAAAATTGTAGCTCAAATACCTGACAGGGAAAGGGCAAAGAAGGAGCTGTAACCATATTCATGAATTAGTATTAAATGTTGGGAAAATATGAGAGTTGCTGTCTTACAGGTTTGGGCCAATAAGTAGGGCAGATAGAAAACTGTCGAAGTGCCTCCTTTCCTTGCCAAGGGGAACACTGAATAGAATTGTATTTATCGCCCATGCTTATCTTACACCCTTATTCCAATTAATTGATGCCTTCTGCACCTAGAAGAACAATCCTTTGTTAAGCTGTTGCTTTGCTTTCCTCAAGGTTGGCCTTGAGTCATATTTGTATTAATCTCTCTGTAGGTGTGACAGTAGGGAAAAAAGCTAAGACTGCCTAAACCCCTCCCCTCCCCCATGACAACAGAGGAGAAACAAAAACAACAAAAAAAAGAACCAAGAAAAAAAAAAGGGGAAAGTACAAGACATTAAAAACATTAGAGTCACAATTATACCAAAATAAGGGAAAAATAAAATAGCACTATACACAGCATTAAAAAGAAAATTGTACAAAAGAGGGAAATGGTTTAACCTATATAAACAAGGTGTTGTGCAGAGCCCCTGGAACAAATATGGAATTGCTGCTGCTTCCTGGGCAGCCCACATGCTCCACTTAGAATAAAACCAGGATGACTGCTATTCCCTGGCATTTCCTCATGGCCCAGGAGAACAAAGACAAGATGGTGGGGAGGTTCTCCTGGCTCAGCCTTCCCTGACCCAGGAAAAATGGGAAAACAAAAGGGGACAAAACAAAACCTGTAGGGCTAGTTTGTTTAAACTGGGGGGGTTGTGCTGCCAAAATGCCAACTCCTGTGATGGTGGTGCAGGTTCAGGGGGTCTCTTTCTCCATGGTGCAACAACAAAAAAGTGGACCTTGAGCAGGCTCTCCTCCCTCAATCTCTCCCTTTTCCTGTCCCTGTCCCTTTCCCTCTCCCTCTGACAAGTGGCAAAAAACAAGTGGCAAAGGTGTGAAATTTGCTCTGAAGCAGCTCTGGATTGCAAAATGTCATTTCCAGGGTTATGACTCCGAGACCTACCCATGGTGACCCCCTTTGGGAGCCCACAGAGAACAGTGAAGGTCCTCTGTGTTTCTGTTCCCTGATTTGAAAGGGTCGCAGCACCACTCCCCTTCTGCAAATGGGGAAAAACATAAAGGTTCTGTTTCCAATGTCCGCGTAGCTGCCTGGAAACTGCCCTCCTCCTGGGCCCCTTCCTACCCCCTACTGCACTCATGGCTGTGATGTAAAATGGTTTTTGAATAAACACTGCTGAAAACTCCACCCCTAGTCTCTGTACCCAGGACAACAGGCTAATACGAAGAAAGTACAGAAGATAACGTTGCAACTTTGAATAGAGGTGTTAGGGAAAGTAGGCCAAGAATCATAATGCATATGTGCACACATTTCTCTGTGTTAGAAAGGGACTATAAATGTAAGAATATTTTATCCAGGGAACTTTGTAATGTCCTTCCATTTAAAAGAAAGTGCTCTATCTAGAGAACAATATTTGTATAACCATAGTTTAATATGTTTATTTCCTTAAATTAGAAGCAAATTACTAAAAAATTCAAATACTTTTGCTATATACTGCAGTTGTCCCCATTTGCATTTACATGATGTCTCTGTTGGAGATCTCAAATGCACTATGGCTTCAAATAAATTTGTATTAATAAGGAGTTGCAAAGGTTTCAACATTATGTATGTGTAACTGGCCACCTCACATTTTATAAAACTGAACAAGATACAAATTAAAGAGGATTTGTTAGGTTCTTGTAAAAAACATGATTAGTGGGTATGCTGACCCTAAGGCTTGATGAGAGTTACAATGCAGAATAGAAATCTGGATAATCCATAATAGTGACACAGCAATAATAGTAAACATAAATAAAATAATAGTAAACTATGACATTAGCTGAGAATATTTGATACTTCAAATTTATACTTCTGAGAAGAAAGGATTTGCTAACAGTGCCTGCTTAAAAATTACTATCCAGTGCCTTATTAATGAAAAAAAGAAAGCCAAAGTTAACCTCACTACAGAAAAGGAAAAATCACGTAAAAGAAAAAAACCAAATTGTCTAGTAGATTGAAACTTAATATTGGAAATGGGGAGCAGACAGATATTTCCACTCTGAAAATACTAGTTAATTCAAAACAGAGTAAGCAGAACTAGCTGTTAGAATATACAATTAAAAATAGACTGATGCATTTTGGGGTACATAATGCATATGTAAGGCATATGCATATGCCTTATTTCATATGCACTGTTGTCTTAGAACCACTTACTATCTTTGGGTAAATAGGTATATTCATTGAATAGAAGCACATCATAGCCTATCTAGTGATGTGTGACCTAAGGAGGCTACAACAGGAAAAAAACTGTGGAAAGCTGTGGAAAGCAATGTAAAATTTAAATTTATCATACAGCGAAATAGAGAGTAGAAGAGAGATCTGTGCCTGCTTTCCTTTCCTTTTAAGGAAATAAACAGGTTGAGATCATTTAACCATGGACAGTGTAAAGCACTAGTAAAATCTAACACAAGCTATAACAGCACAGCATCAACATACTAAATTATCAATTAAAATTTGGGAAAGAATTTCAGAGATATAGTAGCATGTTGACAGCATTTTCAATCAACTTTCTTGAATATGCAACATGTTGATTTAATTGGATCAGGCAGTGGTTCAGCACTGAGCCAGCCTGCAACCTGAGTTTACACTGTAAGGGTCTATACAAGAGATGTCTCCAAAATACTAAAGCATTGAAGGGAATTTGTGTAGTGCCACTAGTGAAGAATATGTTTATATGAGTGAATATACATACATACTCAGTGCAGATCTGCAGTGCAGATATAGAGACAAAGCATATATTGAGTGTAATGTATTGTAAACTTACCAATTTCTGCTGCAGGGTAAAGAATATAAATTCTTGTTCTGGGAATTCAACTATTTGATTAATGCAGAGTTTTTAACATCTACAGAAATAACTAAACTTATTGACAAAAATAAATCTTTTGCCCAAAAGGAATTTTTAAAAACATGCATCAGCAAAAAATGTAAATACTTTTTTCATTAAAATAGAACTGCTCTGGTTTAATAATAATTGCAATATCTCTTCCTTTTGCAATACATAATGGCAAAAGGTTTTGGCTTTCACTGATTATCCCTTCCCTCTAGGAAAGGGACGATTACATTAGATATGAGAACTTGTTACAGTGGGGAAACTGCAACATGCATATTAATCAACGAGGCCCATGGAAAAGAAATATATATGGACCGATTCTTGGTAGATGTTTCAGAGATGTTTATTTCTCCAGCCACATGGCCGGGATCTGCCGAGGAACTGCTCAATCACGGGACCCGAGGGTCCCTGCCCGCGCAGGGGAACACAAAACAACCAATGGGGAACGAGGCTGACCAGGGGCAGGGAAACCCTGTGCCTCCCCTCAGGGCCCCTCTCCCAGGACTACATGGCGGGGGGGGGAGGGCCCCAACAAGAACTAACTTAGCATTTCTGCTAGGACATCATTAGGATGCAGTAGTAGTGAGAACACCTGCTTGGTAAATAGTAGCTGGGCTTGGGGAAAAATATCTTAAATAAATATGGAGCTTGCCTGTAAATATCCTTCAGAAACAGTAATGTCCAAGGCAGCAGACAAATCTTTAACAGATTTAATATTACTTCCTTCTGGTGAACCTATCTGTAGTGGCTCACAAGAAAGCAAGTGGAGAGGTCAACCCTTCAGGGAGCCAGGAGGAACATTTTTGTCATTAACTGTAAATGACAAAATATCTCATTTGTAGAAGTCACTGTTGAAAGTGAATTGTGAAGTTAGCATATTGCAGCTCACGAACGCTGTTTGCATCTCCAACAGAAAACTTAAAAAGAAAAATTTGAAATTGCCTCTAATGTTTCAAATAACATGAAATGCTTTGGACAATGATCTAATGAACAAACATGAAATTATTGATATTTTAAATGCATGTACTGGCAGATACACTCATTGACTGAGACTATAAGATAGGAAGGCAGCAATCCCTTCCTGTGTCTGCAGTATTTTGTGTTAATGTTCTGCCTTTTTCACTAAAGCCAAAAAAACCCATCGAAATTTTTATGGTTCTTAGCTGTATTAACTGATTTTTCTCTTATGGGCAATGTCATGAAGGATTCTGCATGATAAGGTGATAAAAAACTAGGCCATGGAAAGGATTGTTCAGACACTGCTTTCTGAAAAACTTGACCTGCATCTTGAGTTTTGTAGAAGATGGAGGTTTTCTTTCAAAACTTCTGTACAGAAAATCTTATACATAGTACAACAGATTTACGACAGCAAGTACATCGTGTGTGGAATCATCTTTAGGGATAATATAAGCCTACTGTGTCTGCTGAGTATTTTAATAACTTTCACTATGTATAATTATGTATGAGTTTGATAAAGAAACAAACCATACAGTGAATTTGTCAACGGGCAAAATTTAGATTCATGATGTTGTTATTCTTTGCACAGGATGTGTAAGAATAAAGAAATTCCCAGTCAATATAGGGACTCAGTACTATCTGAACTTTCATAGATAATTGCAGCCTGAGAAATTTAGTCCAGCATATATCATTACTGCTTATACATCATGCTAAAGAACATGCATCACTCATGCTCTTTCTCTGCTTTATTTTGTGGAGTATATTGTCTAGCCTAGCCTATACATTTCATCATAAAGAATGAGCAAATGACACCTAAAATGAGAAAAATGAAATGGAGACACTTTTCTTTACCAATATGACTTAATGAACTACAAAGTATTTAAAAAAAAAAAACAACATGGTGCAGCTGACATAAAAATCAGAGAAAAGTAGGAAGATATTTCTGGATTTAAGGGGAATGGTGAGTAGATGTTATGGCATCTATGCAGAGCTTTAACATCAGTTTCTTTGGTCAGTCTTCAATTGCCAAGCAGCATAGCTTTCATGAGGCTGCATCTGTGATAAATAGACCAGATGGGTACAAACAGAAATAGAAAGCTTGGGGGAAAAAAACCAAAAAAACAAGTAATCCAGAGAAAAAATGAAAGCTTTTGATTCTCATACCTTGCTTTAATAACACTATCAAGCTCTGTTTTGAAATAGATTGGTTGTCCAAGCAGGTGTCCTAAAGGTGCCATCAGGCATTTGAATGCCAGCCAGTGTTTGAAAGCATATCAGTCTTACAGCCATTAATTGACATACTGCAGGAGTCCAACACTGCAGAAAAATTACAAGTACTTTATTCACCTCACAATTAGAACAGCAGAGGGAGCTGTCAATCTTTGCAGGAACAAAGACATAATGATATCCACTTCAGAGACAGGCATGTATTATCCAATCAATTCTAGAGCACCACACAGGGCTTGAGTAGTTGTTTGTACACTGTCCATATATACAGATAAATGTGGAGTTCCATGACTTCATAGCTTGACTAAGACTGACAAACCAGCCCACATAGTTGAACATCAGGTAGAATTTACACTAGCTGTAGTCATTATCCATTGGAATCTAGCTGCTTTTTGAATTTTTAATATAACTTAATTTATTATGCTTTTTTCCTTCTATTTCTTTGGCTATTGATAACTTCCTAGAACTTCCCTTTGGCTTCTTCATGCTGACTTTCAAAGCTGTATATAACCTACTAATATATGAAACTCCTCTTGACTGCTTATTAGTCACTGGTGCTCCAATAGGCATGATAGTAAGGGCAAAATAAAAATACACACCAGCAAAAATTGCATTAAAAGTAGAAAAAGATCATGTTCCAGTCATGAACTTGATAGGAGGAAATGAACAATGCATGGTTTCTTCAAATTCTCCTCCCAGCATTTAAATAGCAATATTCCTTTCACTTTTTGTCTTGAAGCAATCTAGGCTAGGAAGGTTTTTCACGTGTGCCATTGTGTGGTGTTTCAGTTGCAGAGTATTTAAGCACAGAAAAAAAAAGATCATTAAATGTTAAACGACAGATTTATTCAGTGTCAGCTCAACAGTACTTGAGACAAGGTACAAATCACCTCTGTCTGCCTTCACTTGACTGTTAAATTTGCCCAAGGCAATCTTTTTTTAAATCAAGCTTAGAGGTAAAGTGCATGATACATAAGCTTTAAATCAAATAAAGTCCTCTCAGGTATAAATGATTCTGCATTAATATGAGAATCAACTATGTTTTAGTTTACTGCTAATACTTATTTGAGTAAAATATTAAAATTTTAATTGTAACACTTTTCTAATGAACATAAGCTTTTGGGAATAATAGCAGAAGTTTAAACTATAGCCAATGGGCAAAATGTTAACCTAAAAATCAAAAAATTAGGATTAAAAAGACCATGAACACTTGCAAAATCTAAGCAGAAAATAACTCTTACCTTCTCCGTGTCACAGTCTCTAACCTCCACTGTACTCCATGCTTGCATGTTTTTATTTATGAATAAGGTAGAATATGCATCTATTTTTGGCAGATATGTATGGTCTAGCAATATGAAGAGCTACTGGATACCATTATCCTCATACTCCAAGGAATTCTATACCACTATTTTTATATTAAGGGTTTTTTATGAATGCATTGTTGAAACTCCCTTAAAAAAAAGAAGGAAGGTTTGTAAAAGAGGGACGTTTATTGTCTCTACAGCTCATGCTACTTTCAGTGTACTTTCAGCTACTTTTGCAAAAAATGTTGTCTTTAAACATTATGATTTGGATTATTTTTGCAAATATTATTAATTTGCTACCACATGTTCTGGCTAACATAAAATAGTATTTTGAGCTACTCTCAAAATAAAGAATTTAAGGTCAAAAATATCACAGCTACACAAAGACTTGTCTCTGATGCTGGAATCCATCATACATTGACAAAGATCAATTAGAAATGTGACGGCTATATGATTTTTTAAATTGCACAATGTCTGTGGCTATTCAAATATAATACTCTGCTTAGTCAACAGCTGTTTTTTCCAGCTTACATTTACGGACATAATCAAGTGAAATTTTGATGCCACGGAAGTTCCTTTGACCACAATATCAGATGCTGTAAAGCAACGTATACTGAGATGTATGTTAGTGCCAAGATACAGATGCTTTTGCAAGTCATTTGTCCAAAATGTTTTTTAAATGTAATTTGAAAACAGCATGCTAGGGAGCATGATCTTCGATAGTGTGGGTCAAACTGAACTTCCTTTGCTTTGTCTGAAAAACCTGTGCAGTATTTGGACTGTCAAGTATTTTAACAACATAGATCTTCTTTGTTTTGTCACAGTGTCCTTCTGTGAATCTCTGGATACTTCACTATGTTCCTGACAACTTAATTTCTAGGAATTTATTTCCTGTATTTCTTCTTCTCTGTCTCTCTTTTTTTCTTCCTTTTTTCAAAAATTTTATGGGGCATTTTAAGTCTTGAAGCAAAACCAAATTAGTTAAAACAGTTATACCTGCTATTTGAATTGGTATATGACGTTTGTAGTATGATACCATCTATACAATCTATCATTCTGCAGAAAAATAATTACATTTTTTGAAAGGTCTTCAATTCATATTAGATATTCATAGATTGAAAAAAACCTCCTAAAAACTGGCAGTTCAGCATGTAAATCTCAATGTTATCCACATGTGAATTACTGTAAAACGATGAATAAATGTGATTGAAGCACTTTCTGTAGCAGCTGCATAAATCAGCTGCTCTGCCTTGATTCTTGTTGCTTTATACTTTTATCACAAAGAGAAGCAAGCTTTTAATGTCATAGCAGAATCTGAAAACATTAGCTGTTCTTTTCTTTATTGAGTCTTTTGTACACTGTGTGTTTGTGAATGTGATGTTCACATCCAAGGGTTACACACTGGTTTTACATATATATATGTATAAATGGTAATAAACACTTAATGAATCATTTCATCCCTGCGAACATGAAAACTTGTACAGACTGGCTGAAATCATCCCCATGAATTGTTAACCAGGAATCAAACTGTATTCCAGTAATATGTACTTCATCTTCAAATCCTTCAAACAAATATTTCAAGTATCAATATCCTTATTATCTTTTCCCTATAATATTTTCATCATTTTGGCAAACGATTTTGCTTTCTGACCTTTCATTTTTCTAACCTTTGTTAGATTTAATCTAAAACTTAAATTTTGTTTTGTGTTTTAATATTTGAAATATTAGGAGTCTTTTTTCCCCCATGTAAAAAGAGTCCTGTCTTGAGAATGCTTACACTTTTGGCAAGTTTTCTTACTCTTTGTTTTTTGCTTTTTCATAGTTTTGTTTTAGTTTCGTTTTTTTTCAGTGTTGAATTATCTGTATTCATTTTCTTCAGCTGGGCTGAACTCTTCGGTTTTAATAAGGAATGTGTACCAGAAAGACCAAGCCAGTGATAAACATCAGGGTGAAAAGGCCTCTTGGACCTTTCCATCTCACTACTTCTCATACTGCTATGGAGGTATCATAAAAAGATATAACGGCAGAATAGTTGATGTTGGTGTATATATCTGGAGGCTTTCTAGTCCAGATTCCTTCTAAAGGAGGACTACTAGAGTTTGATTGCCCCTAGGAGGTGGAGGGGGGGGGAGGGGAAAGGAAAGAAAAAAAGAAAAGGAAAAAAAGGAAAAGAAAAAAGAATGAGAAAGAAATGGAAAAGAAGGAAAAAAGGAAGAAAAGGAAAAGGAAAAGGAAAAGGAAAAGGAAAAGGAAAAGGAAAAGGAAAAGGAAAAGGAAAAGGAAAAGGAAAAGGAAAAGGAAAAGGAAAAGGAAAAGGAAAAGGAAAAGTCATTGCATCAAATCTGAATTTTTTAGTTTCTCTTGACCCATGACTGTGCACCTGTGGTCAGAGTCTTGCCCTGTCTTTTCTTTTACCTGAAGACAGCAATGCCCTCGCCACTGAAATCTTCTCTTCATAAGATTGAAATAATCCAGCTCCCACCACCTTTCCTTAGATGCACTGTGCTCACAGTGCAGCCACTTCACTAGTGTCTGTGGGACTCGCTCCCATACATCAGTGTCTATCTCATGTGGGAAAGCCCCAGCCTGAGCAGTGCACTCAGGTTTGTCTCAGAGTTTCTAACCAGTAGGGTAAAATCCATTCCCAGACCTTATGGCAGCATCCTGGCTCAAGTATTTGGTAGAAAGGGTAGGTGGCCACTTTAGTGACCTTTCCCCCATCTCTGTTCCATTACCTTAAATAAGCCTTGTGTTCAAGGAAAGATCACCTTGAAACAGGTATTAAAAACAAGTTCCTGATACCATCAACATACTCAAGACTGATGTAAGTAACTCTCCCTATAGCCCTGCTGAAATTCATAAGAAGTAGTTTTCTGTCTGTAAAGTCCTTTTCTTAATGAAAAATCAAAGTGTAGGTTATCTCCATGTGGTGGACATGTGTTCATGAAGAATGTGCTTTAAATGAATGTACTATCTCCACCTGATCTGATACTACTATATGGAATAACACAGATATGCTGAGATACCTGATTAAAATCACAGAAGTAGCACAGCTGCATCAATGTAGTATTGCACCTGAATAATTATCCTTGTTTCTTTTTAGTGCCACTTTAAGAAAATACACAATTATGCAGGAAGCTTTCCCTAAGAGAGTTTTCCAAATTTTAACATTAGTCTTTCCCTCCTTTTTTCTCCTGTTTTATAAAAACAGGCTCTAAGTTAGAACAGAAGCTGTAACATTTAAGTATTCTCTAAAATAGTCACTTTATTTTAGACAATGCATAAACAGCGCTACTTTTACATTAAAGATTCTCTAATTATATATTTCTATGAGGAGCAAATATGAGCAGAGCAGGATTTTAGAAGCATTCACTACAATTTTTAAAAACAAGTCCAACCAGGTTTTAAAAAGAAATTTATGAGTTCTTGACTTACTGTAGTCTGTATATTTGATAACAAAGGTGGTAAACCCACCAAAACACTTTGGCTTCTTGTGGTCTTGGATGGACCACTCAAGATAAAAAACTATCTGGATGGCCACACTGACTTGTGGTCAAGAGTTCAATGTTCAAGTGGAGAGCAGTGAGGAGTGACGTCACTCAGGGGTCAGGATTGGGACCAGCATTTTTTAACAACTTTGTCGATACGCTGAAGGGCAGGGCTGCCATCCAGGGGTCCTTTGACAAGATTGAGAGATGGGCCTGTGTGAACCTCATGAAGTACAACAAGGCCAAGTGCAAGGTGCTGCACCTTGATCAGGGAAATCCCAAGCACAAGTACAGGCTGGGCAGAGAATGGACCAAGAGCAGCCCTGGGGAGTAAGAGCTGATGAAGGTTCATGAATGAGTTGCTAAACATGACCCAGCAATGTGCACTTGCAGTGTAGAAAGCCGATTGCAACCAGGGCTGCACCAAAAGAGATGTGACCAGCAGGTTGAGGGAGGTGATTCTCCACCTATACCCTGTTCATGTGAGACTCCACATTGAGTACTGCATCCAGGTCTGGGCCACCCAAAAATAGAACAATGTGGACCTGTTGGAGTGAGTCTAGAACAGAGCTATGAAGTTGATCACAGGGCTGGATAACCTCTCCTATGGAGACAGGCAGAAAGAGTTGGGGTCATTCAGCCCAGGGAAGAGAAGATTTCAGGGACACATTTTGGAATCTTTCAGTACTTAATGGGGCTTTGAAAGAGGGCTGGAGAGAGACTTTCCACAAGGGGGAATGGACTTAAACTGGAGTTCAGTAGTTATTAGAAAGAAAATCTTTACTGTGAGGGGGGTGAGGCACAGGAAAAGGTTGCCGAGAGATGTTGTGGACTCCCATCCCTGGAGGTGTTCAAGAGCAGGTTGGAAGGGGCTCTGAATGACCTAATCTAGTGTAAGATGTCCCTGCTTGTAGTGGGGGGTTTAGAATGAGATGGTCTTTGAGGTTCCTTCAAACCCAAGCCATTCTATGATTTCATGATTCTATGACTTTTTCTCTTTGACAATTAATACAGGAAATTTACGCTATTGGCCAAAGCAGTCTCATTTCTTAAGGTTTTATATTTCAAGGAAGATTTGGTTTCTACCACAGCTAGTTCTCATTTGCAGCAGTAACAGAACATGCCCAGAAACAGGCTCAGCTTTATGGTACATAGAGACTGTATATAGACTATTGGTGTTACTGCTTTAGATACAATCAGTACATTTTGATGACTGAAGGTTCAGAGCATTGGTATGCTGAAATTCTGTGGCAGTATTCTCTTGCTTTTTCCTATGTTAAAGCTCTGAATATTTCCTTAATGAACATCTAATGAAAGGCATCTAGCAAATACTTACTTATATGTTGATGTCCCCTAAATTAAACACCTTATATTAATTTGGAAAAAAAAATCCCTAATTTTATATTGGTAAAAGCATAAAAATATTAGTTTTTCAATCTGAAGAATAATCAAAATTTTGACACATGTAAGCTGATGTGGTCACACAAAATAAAAATAATATACATATAAGACTCATTCACATTTACATTAATGCTCTTATTCATATATTTTAGTTCAGACTATTAAAATGATCTTTATTAAGTTTAAGAGACCAATTCTCAGAACAATTTATGAGAGAATTGAGATCTTCATGACCTGTTCTGAGAACATTTTCAGAAACTGAAAATTATTTGGAAATATCTTAACTTTCTTCATCTTCCTTCAGGGTTTGCAGTAAATTTCTTGTTAGAGTACTTTTTTTTTTTTTTTTATCAGTAAGAAAGATGTTGCTATTAATAGTAGAAGTCGCATAATGCACCTATAAAATATTAGAATTAATTTTCTTTAAAAAGAAGCTACTTAATTTTTAATTTTACAAGAACTATGAAATTTTACTCTTCTAGAATGGGTGACTATACAAGCTATTTGGAATTTCCCAGATAGTCTGAGACCCACAGTTTTAAAATTATAATAATTCCTGCTGAAATAGTGTAATTTGATCCTCAAGTAAATGGTCTGCCTCAAAATTAAATGTAAACATTTTACGTGCAGATCCAATACATTACAAGAACTGTAAGTTCATTATAATCAAACATTAAAAGAAAAGTGTGCTCTTTCCTTTTTGAAGTTTTAAAATTAGTTCTACAAAGTTAAAATACAGTTTATGGGAATAGAAGTTGATCAGATGTACCCTTTTTGACTAGAAGGAGCACTAATACTCCCATTTGTTTCCTGTACTAGAAAGATATCCCTTACTTTTATGCTGATTGAATATGGTTATAGTGTTTTGGAGAGGTTGTAGTACTATTGGGACAACTATTTGACATGATACAGAATACAACCTATAGGTATCTATGTATGTCCCTTGGCAGTGGCTTATGGAGCTTGAAGAAATTCCTAGAAAGAAGAGCCTTTGGGTAATAACACAAAAAATTAAGTGTTCCACACATAAAGAATTTCATGTTTATCTTTCTAAATCAGTGGGTGAGTCAGACATTTAAAGAAGAATATTTCTGAAATGAAAGCAGGCTCTATAATCAGGCAGAGGTGACATTTAAATCAACACATATGTCGATATCATAGAAAAATTGTCTTCACTGGACATCTCTTTTTTTCACTATTACAAGGCTCTGCACATATATGTTATGACCAACCAATGGAAGGATTGTGGTGAGTGCATAACCAGATACCTTGTAATTCAATGAAATTATATGGGAAGAAATAAAAAAAAAATTGTCAGTCAGAAAGACCATTTGGACCTTTAAAATGGTTCTTGCACATAAGCATTCAGGCTCTGCAATACCTCACTTTTGGGAAGATTTCAGGAGCAACTTGTAATCCCACTGTCTAATGTCGGTCATGTGGTTAAAGCTGACAATGATATTTCTGTAACAGTTCGCCATGGTTTAACCCCAGCCAGGAGCCAAGCACCATGCAGCCATTCACTTACTCCCCCAGCAGCAGGATTGGAGAGAGAATCAGAAGAGAAAAGGAAGAAAACACATGTGTTGATATAAAAGAAATGTTAATAGGAAAAACAGAGGCTATGCACACAAGCAAAGCAAAACAAGGAATTAATTCACTGTTTCCCAGTGAATTAATTCCCTCCCATGGGCAGGCAGGTGTTCAGCTGTCTCCAGGAGATCAGGGCCCCATCATCTGCTGTGGTGACTTGGGAAGACAAATATCATCACTGCAAATGTCTCCCCACTTTCTCCTTCTTCCCTGCACTTTATATAATGATATGATGCCACATGGTCTGGAATATCCCTTTGGTCAGTTGGGGTCACCTGTCCTGGCTGTGTCTCCTCCCAGACTCCCAAGCATCCCCAACTTCCTCACCAGTGTGGCAGTACAAGTAGCAGAAAAGGCCTTGGCTCTGTGCAAGTCCTGCTTGGCAATAACAAAAACATCTCTCTGTTATCAACTCTGTGTTAGGCACAAATCCAAAACACAGCCCCATACCAGCCACTGTGAGGAAAATTAACCGTACCCCAGCTGAAACCAGCAAACAAAATTACATCAAGGGAAAGGAAAAAAATCTATTAGACAGTGAAATCGAAATAAAAAAACATATTCCCAGCTACAATTTATGCCTAATTACTTTGCTAGGAGAATGAAATAGGAGTAAAATGAATGTATATGTAATCTATGAGTAATTGAAATATAAACGATTTTTGATAATAGATGCTGATTATGACTGGAGAACTAAATTTCATGGGTTTTGGGGGGTTTGTAACAAAGGAGATTTGTTCTGCAATTCAGATGAACATATTTTTTTTTGTAGAATGGTATGAGCTATAATTGTGGCTTAAATCCATGGACACAAGTGTTTCCTAACTTACCCTGCTTCATATGCCTTGTTTTCATAATTTTAAAAAAGTAAGGAGCCTTTCTAAGGTAATTAGTGAAAGAAATATTTGGAAAACAGAAGCCTAGGAAAGAGTTTATAAGGAATCTCAAGCTGTTTGATTATTTAAGAGACGAACAAAACTGAAACCTGTGAAGGACGTATTATTCCATAATACTCATTAGTGGAATTCACTCTTGGGCTAATTTAAGACTGCAAAGAGCTGGTTCTCCCTGTGTAAATACATCTATGGACTTTCAGTTACATGGAAGAATATTTTTTTTATCCTCTTAAAATATCTGTGACTGACTGGAGACTAATTATTCTGCTTTTGAAGGCTAAGAACTGCACATATTATGGGAAGTTGCTTGGACAGTTTCTGGCAGGGCTGTTAACACAGGTTTTCTAAGCCCTAGAGGTGATAATCACAGAACAATCTTTGCTTCCCAATGGCTTTAATCTATAAAGGGTTATGTGGTCTGGGATAAAATAATCTGAAAAATCAACATCTTGCCCATAGCACACTGTTAAAGCTGTGATGAGCAGAAGCATTCCTGCTGGGTCTTCCTCAGAAAAGCTTACCTCGTGAGAGGCTTGCAGTTAGGAATCAGTTTTCCACCCAAATACCCTGCTCAGTTTTACTGGCTTTAGAGAAACACTATGTAAACTTGTCTCTTCTTTTTTGCCTTCCTTTTCAGACTCTTGAAGATATACTGGATGAAGGTGGGTGCATTTATGACTGCATTTTTTTCTTTACTGTGTTCTTTATACACACATGGGGAAAGCCTAGAGAACGAAATGTCTTCAGACAAACAGAACTCAGTAAACTTTGTAGATGTGAAGAGGTCATTTTAAAATAGATAAAAATTACTGCTTGTTTTAAAGCTTTAAAAGACCCTCTTAAAAATGTACATATACAATATGCAGGAGTTCATGATCAGAACATATACCTTAGTTCTATTAATACACCCAAATCCTGCAATTAAGAAAAAAAAATTATCTATTGAAATGCTTTCAACACTTACTCCTACATGTTTTTAGATTGCCAAAATATTAACTTATGCCAAACAAAAAGTAATAATTCATTTTGTCTACCTTACCTGCAAATTCAGACTTGGTTTTTTGTCAATGCTGTATTTGTTCTTCTCTTTTTCGTCCTCACTGTAGGTTTTGTCAGTATAGTATATTTTACGGTATTCTGTCTTACTGAAGCCTTGTTTTACATTATCAAGACTTTGTAGTTGCTGTCTTTCTTGGGAAACTGTTCAACAATGAAAGAATAGTAAGTGCTGGAGAATATTATCAGTGGTCTGTTTAGCCTTGCTTTCTGACTGCAGGAAAGCCAGTTTTTTCTCACTCAGACAGAAAATCCCATTTTACTGATCAATCTTATTTTAAGTTTTGCAATCTCATTTTACCAAACTTTAGAGGGTTGAAATGTTGTGGGGTTTTTTAGAGAAATAAGTAAGAAGGAAGAAGATCAATATACCCAAATGGTCTCATGAATCAAAATTCCTTCAATAGTCAGAATATTCAATCCTTCTGGAAAGCTTATATGATTGAGTAGTTGGCATAAGGATTCTGAGAGTTGCAATCTTTTATCAGAGAAAGATTTTAAAATAACCAGCATACTGCAGATTTTATTCCTATTACAACTTTTCATTTGCTACACCTCATATGTTCATTCACCCTGGAGAGCAGCAAAATCTTCTTGCACTTAAATAAGTACTATTCCTTTTAATTCACTGATTTTTCTTTTCACATGATCTGCCATTCATTTCTTTTGGTAATTGCTTGTTTTATAAAACATCATTTAAAAAAAAAAAAACAAAAACAAACCCAAGACTTTCCTTAAAGTGCTAATAATGATGCTGTTAGAACCCTCACAATGCTTTATTTGAAATACTGGATAACCTGCATTTTACATTTTATGTTATCCAGAATACTAGTGGATAATCGCCTTGTAAAATAGCCTGATAATACCATTCTTGCTTCATTAGAGATGCACAAGGGTTCTAACACCCCCCGCATTTTTATGTTCTGTATGTAAAAAGTCCACGTTACCTACAAGTGGATTGTGTAACTCCAGAAGTTTATTTCATCTTCAGCCATTCCTGAAGATGTTCTATTTTGATTTTATGTTGTTTTGGTTT
Organism: Corvus cornix cornix; assembly: GCF_000738735.6. Lineage (NCBI taxonomy): Eukaryota > Metazoa > Chordata > Aves > Passeriformes > Corvidae > Corvus > Corvus cornix. The sequence goes on from NC_046357.1 coordinate 60,517,380, forward strand.
TTAATACATGTTTTTGTTGTAAATATGTTTTCAAAAGTATTTTCCTTTCCATTTGCAATAAGAAAAGGATATGTGATCCGTGATACATGATTATGTTAACATTGATATCAGAGCATGCAAAAAATGCTGACATTAGGTGTATCTGATACAATATCCTGATGACTCAAGAAAGTTTAAAAGGTGTAATTTATTTTATAAATTCATTACACAGAGCACAGTGCCAGAGGCTTTCCAAGACGTTATGGTATTATTCTCCTGTGACAACAGCTCCAGTACTAGCACTACCAATGGAATCGGAAGATATAAAGTAGAAATATTGGGAGGTTTTGGCTGACATCTGATCTTGTTGTTTAAGAAATCCCAGAAGTATTCAGTAAAGAAGGGAATTTTACCATTCTTTGTAGAGAATGTAAATTACTAGACTTGAGAATGGCATGAAATATCAGTCATACTAATAAATAGATGTAGACCTAAAACAAAGCCTTAAAAATCAGCACAAGCACTTTGGAAATTAATGCCATCCCTTTCCTCCTTCTTGTTTTATGAAAACTCCTAATGAAAGTTATGAAAATTGTGTTACACAGATGCACAGTTTAAGCTATTGTATCTGTACCATTCATGACTCAAAATGAATCATGGAATTTCTGGACTGAGACACAAAAACACTATAAGTAAGGCAAAAATGCATTTTCTTCTCCATTTTTTAGTAATTCAACTAGGATTAAATAGTGCCAGGCATAATAATGTGATTCAGAATTCAAGTTTCAGGTCCATCTAAGGACACCGGTCATAGTCAGAGTTTTCTTGCATTAGAGTTTCTTGTCTAAGTGCAAATATTTCTGCACATTTGAATTTCTGCTTTTGATGTAATTTACTATGAATGAAGGAGAATGGCAGCTAGATCACCATCTTTTCCAGATTTCTTTATTAGGAAGCACATTTGCAGCACCCTCAGAGTGACACAAGGAAGAATGTTCTTCTCATATGTTCTTCCTACTTCAAATCTTGTGTCTGTCAGCGGTTTTGGCCAAATTTTTAATACTACTTAAATGTAGTTTTTCTCTTTAATCACTATAGGCATCACAGTTGATTGTGTCTATAGGTACTTAAGGGCTCTTAATTATGAATATTATTCTGCTGACATATATGCACACTAATGAAATTTTACTAAATATACAGCAAATCATTATGCAGAACATTTTTCACAATATTTTTAGCATTCACATCCATACTGAGAACTTTATGTGTGCCATTAATTATGTTACATTAATTATACTATAGTGAATTGTTTTTCTATAAGGAAAGTATTTTAAATATAAGTTTTCCTGTAATGCTTAATGAGATTAACAGAAAGATGTTTGTGTTATAAATTGCACTGCTCCAATTTTAAATCACAGCTTTTCCATGTATTTGAATAATCTCTTTCTTTTTGTATGGCTTCTGGTGTTTTAGTATGTTTCTGTATTCAGAAACACTTATCAATCAGAGGTAACTGAAGCTAGATCAGGCTTTACAAACTTAAACCACTAAAATTGTGGTTAAACAACCACACAATTCAAGTGAACTTCTCAACATACTTATGACTTGAAGTGAGGTTTGATCTGTACTAGTTGTACTAGTTGTAGAGTGGAATGTTTATACAATAAATTCTAAAAGAGGTTTTTAAACTTGTTTACATGTTGCCTGAATCAGAATAAGGGAAGTGAAATACCAAACTAATTGCTAACATTCATGAGCTAAAGCTTGCGTTTAACATGCGGAAAGAGAAACAATCAAGGGACTTAAAAATCAAGAAAACTGTAGGTTTTATTTAACTTTTCCTACTGGAGTTCAGGCTAAAATGACTGAATAAAAAAAGGCACTTATTTAATTCAGGGGTTATTATTTTGATTAGAGACAATTTAACATGCAAAAATATTTGCAGAATACATTATACCCTTAATTTTTGCTACCATTCCTCAGCTACATTAATGAACATAGTTGAGCCAGTTGCATAGACCACTAAGTACTGAAGACAATACTTTCTACTATAGTTTATGAAATAATAGAAAACCTGTTTTATTATATCTGTAATCAATAAATAAGGAAGAGTACTTCTGAATACAACCTCAGAATTATTGAATTCCATAATACTTTGGGGTTTAATTATTTTTCTTTTCTTTCTGGAATTAATTCTTGCAGTGAATTGTATGCATCACTATGTACAATCCTGCTTCCAGTTAAAATTTTCCAGTGTTAAGAAACTTACTAAATTTGAAATATGTTTTATGTCTTCTTGTGGGACTTGGACAAGTTTTATTGTTGTCATCTTGTTTTGGTTTTTTTTCCCCTTCTTCACCTTGTCTGCTTCTATTGGTTCAGCATCAGTCTGGCTAAACTGTCTCTCAGAACAACTGCACCTTGTCTTGTCACTGATAGGGGCTGAAGGTCCCTGTGTATGTTGGGACAGGAAGACTTTACTTGAAGCTCAGTGCAGAAATGAGCCTGTCCTTTCAGCATTCTCAACCACTCCCCAAAAGAACCATAACAAGTCATGCAAAGTTTAATCATTCATAGGCATATGTTCTGCAATGTGCTCTGAATGAGAATGAATCAGCAAGTGCAGCAGAACTGGATTAAAAAATGAACAGCCACACAAACAAAACACATAAGAGGCTCCAGATAAAAATTCCATATCCATTCTGGGCAGAAAAGAAAAACACCTAAGTACGTACTGGTATCAGTTTCAGTGTGCGGACTGTTGAATATATGATGACAGACAGGCAGCAACTACATACATGTAATGATCAAAAGTTATGAAAAAAATGAGATATGTTACAAACTGAGAGTTTTCAATGACTGACACTGTCTGCACAAAAGAAGTAAGTACACATCAGAGATGGAACTAGACAATCAGGTGTACCCAGGACAGAGGTGCGGCTATGTGTAGCATTAAGAATGGCTTGTGGAATACTCATTAGTTGAGCTCCAGTGTTCTGACAGGTTTTGCTAAACCAGTTGACAGGTATGAATGTCCATGGATATCCAACATGAACTGATCTATGTACTAGAGGAAGCCATAGACTACAAACCACAACTCTTGACATCCTTATTACGAGAGAAGGAATTGTCAAGGAAGATACAATTTGGGACCACAAAGTCAAAGTGCAGAAACTCACGAACCTGCACTAGTAAGAACATATATTACTTTTAAGCACACATAACCAAAAAAAGGTTGAAATTGAGGTCTTTTTTCCATGCGACAGAAGAGGGAGGGGAATAACAATCTAAAACAGAGGCCTATGCTTTTTCAGTTGAAGTCTTCTATTCCCCTGTGTATCAGGTGACAAGCTACTTAGAAAGTTTCTAGGCAAAATAAGGTACTATAAAATATGAAAAATAATATTTCTACAGTGGCCTTACAATGTAAGGAACTTAGTCCTCACGGCTAAGAAAGATGTTAGCATTCAGTGCAAAGTAGGTTATTGCTTGAAAGGGAGTTGGAAGTCATCACATCACATCTTATATGTGACATCATGAGAAGGATACACACTATACATGCCAGGAACTGAGGCATGAGAAATATACCAACAACAACAAGTCACATGAGCTAGATGTCCAAGACAGAATGTATGTGGGGAAGGATAGGGACAAAAAGCACTTTATATCCCCAAAGATGTCAGTAAGATCCTATTAAAAGTCTGTAAGAAGTAGGTCTGGGCTATTTAATTTCATGTTGATCTTTTATGCAAGGAACTACATACCAGTCATAAATTAATACCTTTGTTGGTAGATGATGTTTTGTTAAGATACTCCCTAAGAAGGCCTCCCTGAAACCCAGTGGTTTGTTTTATAAAGTAAAGCAGTTCTGCTCTTTTGAAGGAGCACTATTGAACAGTTTCAATCACTTAATGCCAAGTGATATCTTGGAGATCATAGTGCAGCCCATTGAAGGAGTCACACAACTGAAAAAATAGTGTGCTTCCTGTCCATGGAAATAAATCTCCTAGGTAGTCTACCTAAGGTAACTAGCAAAAAGGCTGTGTAATGTGGCTACACAGGAGAGCAGTCCTATTTATAATGGAAGACCCATTGAATTTGTTAATGACAGGCTAGGGATAGCAACAAAAATGGAACAGAGAAGAGAAGCAGTGACAAAGAGAGACTGAGAGAGTAAAAATACACTTGAGAAAGCAAGAACAACAAGGCCAGAATGAAGGCAGTCTAGACTACTTTCATTAATTGACCCCATACAGGTAAAATAGGGGAAATAAAGTCAGGAAAATGCAGAAGCCGTACACAGACAGTCCAAGAAAATTGTGTACAGAAAAAATGAAAATTTCCTCATTCTAACAGCAAAATTACAAACAAAAATAATTATTATTATATATAAATACACAATATTTTTATATGCATTAATATTAATATAATATATTTATTTTTATAATATAATTATATATAATATTTCTATATATAAATATAGAAATTAATATAAATTACAAAACTACAGACAACAAAAAAGCAACAAAATGCACAAAATTACAAGCAACAAAAATACAACCAAAAATACAACATAACAACAAGTAAAACCTGCTTTACAAAAAAGGTTTTCTTTTCCTCTTTTTTTTTTTTTATTATTATTATTATTTTATTCTATTTGGTCTGCAGCTTTCAAATCCCTAGCAATGGAAAGTTCCAGCAGGAATTCAGGCAGGAGTCCAGCTGAACTCTGACTTCAAATTCAAGAGGTATGTTCAAAGGAACTACAGGGCAATAAACCTCAATCCCAGGGAATGTGATGGAACAACTAATCACGGAAGACATTTTGAGGCAGATGAAGGACAAAGAAAACATCAAACACTAGTCACATGGATTTACCAAGGGTAAATCACGCTTGACTAACCTGATAACATTCTGTTACGGCTGGCCATGTAAGCGAAGTGAGAGCAATGAATATTTTCTGCCTACAGTACAGTGCGGTTTTCAACACTGTGTCCCATAAGATTTTCTTAGACAACCTGATGGAGTATGGTCTATGTGAGCAGTGGTATGAGTGAGTATGAGGTGCGTATGCTCTAGGTCTCTTTTCAGCTAATCCATGAAAGGACAAGATAAAAGGGTCACAAACTGAAACAGAGGAGGTATAAGGCAAAACCTTTTAACAGTGAGTGTGACCAAACACTGGCATTGTTTTATTAGAGAGGCTGGGGAATCCTTGGAAATACTCAAAAGCTGTCCGATCTTGGTCTTGAACAAACAGGCCCTGGGTAACACTGTTTGAGCAGAAACATTGGACAGTACTCCAGAAGTCATTTCCAACACCTTCCAACACCGACCAGTTATTTGTTGATGAGGAGGTATCTTTTCAGCTTTTTACTGGCTAGCACTTGTATTTCAATGCCTTAGAAAGCCTCGAGCAACCCAGAGAGGTAGCACGGGCGATCTAGCACTTTAGTAGCTCTAAAATTGGTACCTGTACCAGCTGCAAAGCAAATACCTCTAGCAGAAGCAAAGAGGGAGAAATATAGCTCCCTGCTCACTCAATTTCCCGCAGTTAGAAGCTTTCAAAAGAAACAGATGACAAGAGATCTTCACAGAAAGGGTAGCAGAGCCAAGAGAGGGCAGGGGCCTTCCTTGATCGTCTCTTTTATTAGGAGAAGGGGAAAGGGGAGGACTGGGGGCGGACCCGGGGTGACCAGCCAATCAGACACTGCTAAAGAGTTTGAGTTACATTTGGTTTTGCCCATGCTTGGAACAAAGGAGCTCAGAGCACATGGCAGAGGCAAGTGTCTTGGGGAGGGGGAGGGGAAGCTTAGAACAGGCAGTTATTCATGCAAAGGTTTGAAGGAAATATTTGAGACCTGATGAATTTGCAGTTTCCAGTAAGCCATTTCACTGGACAAACTTAGTAACAGACTAGAAAAGGCTTGCAATAAGAGTCAGGCCTCCTTGCAAGGTTCCATACTTCAAAGTTCTATTCCCAAAATATTACCACTTGCTATCACAAATTAAAAAGAAGTTAAGGGAAAACTCTAAAAGAATGAAAAAGTTACCAAAAAAATTTGAAAATTTTCATGGAAGTTGAAGAGAGGAATGGAATTCAGAGGAGAAGCCTTTGGGTATGGTCATATATAACAACTCAGTCTGAGTGCTATCTGCAGCATCTCTAGAAATACTTTAATAAGGAACTTTGTTTTGGAAACATAAAGACACTTCTTTTCATTAGGAAAGTGACAAGATACACTAAAACAAGCTGGGCTGTAGACAGGTGTGACACTGTGGGGAGTCATTAAATGAAGCAAACCCAGTATATGACACCTGGCAGCCCTGAGAATGCCTGCTGTCTTTGCACGACAGAAGAGAAGGAGATAGAGAAAACCCAAACCTTTTTCGTTGCTTAACATTTGGTCTTCAGGGTGAGAGAATAAAGCAGACAGCGAACTTTTAAGTGATTTTGCCACTACAATTATTACTAATAATAATAATTAATTAAATTTTGTATCAATATTTTTCAGTCTCTGGAGGACAATAATTGTTTGGAAGTCAGTAATTAGGCCTGTCTGTAGACTGTCAGTAGACTATATGACTGTATGAAATGGTTTGCCAAATAGTAACCACTCTATGGGAAAGAAATTGTAGTCTTTTTTGGATTAAATTAACACTTTTCTTTTGCACAATTTGACTTAATTTTAGGAGATGAACCACAGAATTAGCTATTTTCTTTTTTCACATAGATATTTTATATATATATGATATAGATAGATATATCTATAATATTTAAACTATATATTTTTTCTTGGTATTTATAAGGTGATAATGCTTTGCCTAGTTTGTTTTCATGGTTAGTTTGCTTTTTGTTTTGAAAGGACAAGACAAAATGGCGTTAACTTGCAACAGCTTAGATATTAGAAAATACTTTTTCACTGAAAGAGTGTTTAGACTTTGGAGCAAGTTATCAAGTGGTGAAGTAGCTGTCTCTGGAAATATTCAAGAGGCATCTGGATGCGGCACTTGAGGGTGTGGTTTCGGGGTGATTATGGTGGTGCTGGGTTGACATTTGGACTAGATGATCTTGAATGACTCTTCCAACTTAACGATTCTGTGGTTCTGAGAAATTGCTGAAGTTCATTTTGTCATACTCCTTACACAAAACTCAGGTTATAAAATCTCGTCACTCCAACCTAAAACATTTGAATAAAATATGTTTATGACTGTTGCTTTTTTGAAGTAAGCAGGTAGTGTAGCCAAATGTAATTTTTAGAAACAGGCAAAAGATATACATTAAAATATTAGCAGTAGTATATAAAATATATGCTTTCTTTAGTATATTAGTAATAATCCTTTTGTTATTAACAATGCTTCCATGGTGTCAAGGCTTTCTCTCTTTCCCAATCTGCTCTCCTCATTCCCACAGTGAGTAGGTTGGGTATGAGCAAGAGGTTCAAGAGAGACATAGCCAAGACAACTGATCCACATTTGCCATATGGAAAGAGACTAAACCTTAGGTAAAGGAGGAGGGGGATGTCCCTGGTTAGGGCATGGGGGATGTCCACAGTTACTGTAATTTTCTTGTGAAATAATCATTACACATGCTCACATCATGCTTCCCTGGAAGTGGCTAAGCCTATCCCTGTTGGGGTCCCTTCCCGCTGCCATGGAGCCCTGGGAGAGGGGCCCTGGGGGGGAGACACGGGGTTTCCCTGCCCCTGGTCACCTTTGTTTCCCATTGGTTGGTTTGTGTTCCCTGGTGTGGCCAAGGTCCCTCGGGTCCCGTGACTGCGGAGTTCCTGAGCTGAGCCCCGGCCATGCGGCTGGAGAAATAAACATCCCTGAAACACCTACCATGAATCTGTCCATATATACTTCGGTTTCCACGGGACTCCTGGTTTGAAATATACTTGTTGCAGTAATCCCCGCAGCAACAAACTGGTGGAGGAATGCGGGCAAGATACCGATCCCTGAGGGAGATTGTGAGTAAAATAACCACTCTAGACATCTCTCTTCTCATCTTGGTTTGGATATTCTCTCTGGACTATGGAAGAATCGTGGGAAATGGGGCTCTCTGAGCCACAGAAAGAAATGTACCTAGAAGTTAAAGGAATCCTTGAACAACAAAACAAAAAAGTAATGGAACCAGGAGATCTAGAACATTTCTTCATCTGGCTTTTCAAAAGGTTCTCCTATATTTCTCGAGACTTACTTTTTGATATCGAACCTCCTGTATCTTGTGAGGGGTGTTTCTGGGACAAGATATGGGATAAAGTATGGGATCAAAGAGAAACTTTCCGTGCATTCCTTATAATCAGAGAAGCTCTTGAGGAGCATTTGTATGGTCCCATTACCCCTAAAGCAGAGGATCATACTTATCCTGCGGCCGAGGCTGCGCAGCCGCCATCCCTGTGGCACACGCCAGTGGAGGTGCCTGCGCTGGATGCGCCCAGCCCCCTCAGGAGCGCGCGCCTTATAGCAGACCCCATCCCTGTCTCGGGGTCCCTGGCCACCGGCCGCGAATGAGGGAGCGATGCTGCAGGCACCGCGGGTGTCATGGGCCACAAGCAGCCAGGAACCGAGCATCGGTGTGGCAGGACACTCTGAGAGACTGGCTCGGAGAGCCCTGTGGAGGGAGAAGTGGCGGTTTCCACAGCGACACGAGAAGCCACGCAGCGCAGTGCCAAGTCAAAATGGGGCCGCACTCAAAGCAGCGTGGAGTTTGCGGAGTGGAACCACTCACAGGGCACGGAGCCAGTGGCGATGGCAACGCGCGGGCCACGCAGAGCCCAGACACGCAGCAGAGCAGTGCCCCTCGGAGAGCGTGGAGCAGCCACAACGCAGGGGCCTGGCCGAGACATTGGAGTCGGAGAGGCAGCGGCCACACAGGACAAGCAGCCACAACAAACACACAAGCAGCGTGATAGGAGGAGTTGTAGCCATGAAAATCACAGGGAACTGTGAAGTGTACAATGTCAAAAAACAAACTATGGATTTTATAACACGAGATGATACAGGGGAAGATTTATTCATCCATAGAACTGGCCATTAAAAGGAATAACCCTAAAAATTACCTGCAAAGTGTAGGAGATGGGGGAAGTTGGTACAATTTGATATAGTGCAAGGAAAGAAGGGTTTACAAGCAGCGAATGGTACTGGCCTGGAGGTATTCCAGTCAAAGGCAGCCATTATGCACAAAATTATAACGATATCCATCCCAGCAATTTTCCCTATCCACAGCCTACTTTCCCCTTTTACCCTATACCCATATGAACCCCTTCCTAAGTTTACCCTATCCCCAGTTTTATTCCTAATCCGTTTTTTCACCCCATGGCCTTCCCTATACAATTTCCATTTCCCTACAATTCCTCTCCGATGCCGAGGGGGGGCTGAAGAGGGAGAGGGAAGAAATTAAACCCTCTCCTGCCTCAGTTTCCCCACAGAGCATGGCCTGGAGAGTTTCTGTCTCCCTTCTGTCAGCCTAAAGATGTTCCACAGAATCTGATTGGACATTTTAAAGACTCAGAGGGTGGCTTGTTTTGTCTTGAAACTGTTCTTGTATGTTTATCCAGTGTTTTCATTTTCCTTTTATTAAATAAAACGGGTGAGATGTTGGGGTCCCTTCCCCCTCCATGGAGCCCTGGGAGAGGGGCCCTGGGGGGAGACACGGGGTTTCCCTGCCCCTGGTCACCTTGTTTCCCATTGGTTGGTTTGTGTTCCCCGGTGTGGCCAAGGTCCCTCGGGTCCCGTGACTGCGGAGTTCCTGAGCTGAACCCCGGCCATGCGGCTGGAGAAATAAACATCCCTGAAACATCTACCATGAATCTGTCCATATATACTTCGGTTTCCACGGGACTCCTGGTTTGAAATATACTTGTTGCAGTAATCCCTGCAGCAACATATCCCTGCAATGGAAAGAAGTGACTGAATTCACCTTTCTGCCTTGCTTGCATGTGCAGTTTTTGTTTTAATTATTAAATTTTCACCATCTCAATCCCTAAGTGTACTCACCTTCCATTTCCTCCCTTTTCCTCAGGAGACAGGAGCTATCAAATATATATTGGGTTTGCATGAAAATTTTTGTTTGTAGGAATGTCACATGATGGCTTCTATGAGATGATGACAGAAGCTTTCCTTTTCTCTGACAGTGCCAATGCCTGCCAGCTCCAAGATGGACCCACCTCTGGTCAAGGCTGAGCCCACCGGCAACAGTGGTAGCATGTCTGAGATAGTATATCTAAGAAGGGATGGAACAGTTACTGACTACGACTTAAGTGCAGCCAGAGAAGTGAGAATATGTGAGAGAAACAGCTCTGCAGATGCCAACGTCAGCATAGAAGGGGAGGAGGTGCTCCAGGCGCAGAAGCAGAGAATTCCCTGCAGCCCATGGGTAAGACCAAGGTGAGGTAGGCTGCACCCCTACAGCCCATGCAGGCTCATGCTGGAACAGAGATCCACCTGTAGCCCACAAAGAGCAGGTGGACGTGCCTGAAAGAGGCTGTGACCCATTGGAAGCCTGTGCTAGAGCAGGCTCTGGGCAGGACCTGTGACTCCATGGAGAGAGGAGCCCATGCTGGAGCAAGTTTTGTGACAGGAATTGTGACCCAGCTGGGGACCCACACTGGAACAGGCTGTTACTGAAGGACTGCATCCCATGAAAGGAAAGGGGCTGCTCCTGAAGGACTGCACCCCATGCTGAAGAAGTTCCTGCAGCCCATTGGAAGGACTCACATTCAGAAAGTTCATGGAGGACTGTCTTCTGCAGGAGAGACCCTACACTGGAGAAGGGGAAGGATGGGAGGAGGAACGAGCGACAGAGACAATGTGTGATGAAATGACCACAACCTCCATTCCCCATCCTTCTGTGTTGCTGCTGGAGAGGAAGTGGAGAATTTCAGAGCGAAGTTCAGCCCAAGAAAACGGATAGGATGCATGGAAGATAACATTTGTTTTAATTTCTCATTATCCTACTCTGATTTGATTGTTAATAAATTAAATTAATTTCCCCTGGTTGGGTCTATTATGCCTATGACAGCAAATGGCGACTGACCCCTCCTTGACTTTGCTCAGCCTATGAGCTTTTTGTCTTAATTTCTCTCCCCTGTTCAACCAAGGAAGGGAGTGCCTAGGCTGATTTGGTGAGCACCTCGTGCCCAGGCAGAGTCAGTCCACCACATAGAAACTATGTGGCTGTAGGCCAGGTCAACACACCACAGGGGTTTTCATGCTCTTGCTGCTTGTCTACTTGACAGTTCATGCTGTTCCTGCCTCCCTCTGCATTTTCTAATCCCTGCTCAGTGATGTTTAAATTGGTGATATAGATTAACAGTGCTTAACACTCATATTCTAAACTAGTTTTAAGAATATGGTGCCATGTACCAATAGCATAAATTTAGCACAGGTGGTAATGGTCTGTGATGAGATCTCCCCTTAATCTGGTCATGACAATCAGGCTTAAAGCTCTTTGGCAAGAGAAATTGGAACTAATAGGCTGGTTTTCTTTCCATCTTTCTTCTGTATGCATGATGGATTTTTGCTACTTGGATCCCATCTTCTACTCACACTATTGCTTAGCTTCCTCTTGATTCTGTCAGTCATCCTTCTTTGTATCCAGGAGGAAGTTCTGCCTAAAGGCAGATCCTTGTCCCTTATCTGCTGCAATTTCTAACAATATTTTGTTACTTGCATGTACACTTGTACCCATCTTTCTTTGCTCCTAGAGTGGTCACCTTGCTCACATATTTAAGTAATATGTTTTTAAATTGTGCCTGGTTATTTCAGGACAGTGTAACAAAAGAATATAACACTGTTTTCCGATACATAGGTCATGAACGCAACATGAACAATAAGTTTGAGAAAAAGTAACAATATTATGTACATCCTAATTAGAGCAGATTTGATTTATAGATATCACAGGCTTCTGCTTTGGCTGCAGTGATTTTGGTCATGTGTGGGAATCACAGAATCATAGAATGGTTTGGGTTGGAAGGCACCTTAAAGATCATTTAGTTCTAACCCCTGTGCCACGGGCAGGGACACCTTCCACTAGAATAGGTTGCTCAAAATCCCATCCAGCCCAGCCTTGAGACTCCCAGGGAAGGTACTTCTATGAATTCTGTGGGCAACCTGCACCTGTGTTCCACCACTCCCACTTAAAAGAATTCTCTGGGTAACATGTTCCAGTGTTTCACCACTCCTATAGTACAGAATTTCCTACTATCTAATCAAAACCTACACACTCTCAGTTTAAAGCTGTTGCCCCTTTTCCTATCACTACATATTCTCATCCAAAGTCCCTCTCAGTTCACTTGTATATGTCTTCATGTACTGGAAAGTGCTGTAAGGTTTTCCCAAAGCCTTCTCTTTATCAGGCTGAATAGCCCCAATTGTCTCAGCCTGTCTTCACAGCAGAAGTGCTCCATCTCTCTGATCAGCTCCTTGGGCTTTCTCTGGACTCTCTCTAAGAGGTCTGTGTTTCTCTTATGCTGGGGGCCCCAGAGCTGGATTTAGTAATCCGGGTGCAGTCTCACAAAAACAGAGTAGCTGGGGAAAATCACCTCTCTCAACTTTGCTTTTGGTGCAGCCCAGATTGTAGTTGTCTTTCTGGGCTATGAGTGCACATTGCTGGGTTGTGTTGAGCCTCTCAGCAACCAATCTCCAAGTCTTTTCCCTCTCACTCAATTCTCTGTCCAGTCTGTATTGTCTGTACTTGTGCTTCAGATTGCCCCAACTGCAACTGGCCTTGTTGAACTTCATGAGGTTCACACAGGCCCATCTCTCAAGCATATCAAGGTCCCTGTGGATGGCAGCCCTGCCCTCCAGTGTGTTGACTGCACTACACAGCTCAGTGTCATCAGAAAACTTGCTGAGGGTGCATTCAATCCCACCGTCCATGTCACTGAAAAAAAGGTTAATCAAAGATGTTAAAGATTTAATGGGACACATCTTAAGTATATATCAGTACTTTCAATTTTATGAATAGACTGCTAGGCAGAGTACAGAGAACAAGTGTTAACAAAAATTTGTTGACAAAATTATTTGTCTTCTGTGAGCTCAGATACATTATTAAACAATCAAGGAAAATTTTTTGGTAGCTGGACATCATTCACTAAAGTTCCAGGAAACTCATTTATTTAGGTTACGCTATTCACAAAACTACTTTATTGATCTTCTGTCATTTTGGTTGGTGGGGTTTTTATTGTTTGGTTGGAGTTTTCTCCTTTCTTAGCTACTGCTGCAAGTGAACACAGGGTTTCATTGGGATTCTTATAGTGATATTTTGTTCTCTTTTCAGAAAACTCAAATTTCATTTAAAAATACAGGTTTACATTGTGACAGTTCACACAGCTTTTTTATTGCTGAACTTTGATATAGATTTTTCAAGTACTAGCAAAATTTTTCCATCTGTATGTTTTATTGCCTCTCTTTGCCCCTTTTTGCATCTAAATACTGAAACATAAGTCCTGCACATGAGTTCTTGTGCATTTTTAAAAAAACATTTTTATTACTAATTAAATTTTTTTTCTAATCTCTTCATATTCACCGTTTTCTGTCTGTAAGCAATGCCTCAGTTATTACAGAACTTCATCTCCTGACTATTTGGCTTCATCTGTACTGCTTAGAAGGACTTTTTATACTTCAGTATTCTAAAATAAAAACAAACAACTCTGGAGACATGAAAGCTGACAAAAAGAGGTAAAACACATCCTTTGGTTTTCCAGATGAAAAAAAGAATGAACATGATTTGAGAAAGAAGTCACCAACAGGGAGCAACAAATAGTCTACCAAGGAAGCTAGAGGTTACCAGATTTCATGAGACAAAAGAAACTCATCTGAGAGTGCTGAAAGAACAGTGATGTGATTGTGTCATGGGTTAGCAAAGCATAGTCCCGGAAGTGATATTCTTGCAAAGGGGTGCTTACAGCTCCTCTATCACCTGACAGAACCTATCAACTGGCCAGTTTGAGTATGGACAATTTTTTAAGCCACTTAAATTCTGACCACCTCTGTGATCCACACTTAAGAACAGACAAACCCTGGGCAGAGCTCTGTCTTGTTTCCAGCTCTGGGACAGGTAGCTGCGGGGCCCCATACGGGGGCCAGGCCAGGCCACAGCCATCCTGGAGCTGATGGGCCCTGTTCCACCCATGGCCCCTGCCCCCCTCACCCTGCCCTGCTATGTGCTGATGGAGCGGCCCAGCTCCCCCTCTCCAGTGTGACCAAGATTCAGCTGAAGCTGCCCTGCTGCCCAGCAAAGATCATGTGACCAACAGCAGTAAGCAAAATTCCAGCTGCACAGCCTAGGTGAGATTAACCCTTTTAGTGCTGTGCAGAGCTGAAAACCTGAGAGAGGAGAAAGAGGAGATGCTTGAAGCTGAAATTCTGTTGTAAAGCTATGATGTATCAGAGTACCCCTTGTAATTTCATGAAGACATGGGGGGTGGAGTGTTCAACTTGTACTTGTGAGCAAAAGCACCTGCACTGAGATAGGCAGATGCTGATGCAGCTGTAATTTCATGAGAAGATGGAAGTGATGAGGACTTTTGCTGCAAATGGGAAAGGAGAAAACCTCAGTTCCTAGAGATGCTCCCAGAGATAGTCCTAAAGATGAAGATGAGGAAGACCCTTTGCTCCCAGGGAAGGAGAAGGGCCTCTATTCTTAGACATGAAATGCTCCCAGAGATGGGTGAAGAGAACTTTTGTTTCTGAATGGCTCAACCTTAAAATGGTACCCCAGAAGCTCAAGATTGGACCCTCGAAATCAGTTGTGGGAAAAGCTGCAAGTCGTGGGAGGGGACTCTCACATGCAAGCAGAGAACCAGTCCGGGTGGCTGTCTTGTTGTGATAATGTCTCCGTAGTATGGGCAAGAGAGACTCCTC